>NC_052619.1:62403247-62771531 GCF_016545825.1 Eucalyptus grandis
CCACGCGCGCACTCAAAACCGTCGAGAACACGCCGTAATCGCCCCCCCACCGCGAGCGATCGCTCGCGAGCTTCCAAGCCCCTCCGTCCTCCCTCTCCGTCCTTCGCCTCCGTCCATGGCGGCCGGCATCCCGCGTCGACGACGACGCCGACGACGACGGCTTCGGGGACTTCGCCTTCGCCTCCGCCCCCAGCTCCACGGCCGCTTCCGCCGCCGCCTCATTTTCCGGCAACGGTGGAGCACCCGCCTCCGCCTCCGCCTCCGCCTCTCAGAACGACGACGACTGGTCCGATTTCGTCAGCTTCGGCCGGATCTCGCCTTCCAAATCCGTCGCCGGTCCCCGAGCAACTCGGGCTCGCCGGCGGTACCTGATTTATTCGCGGATCGCGTTGTGGAACCGCAGGTCGCCGCTGCTCCGGCGCCGAGCAGCGCGAATTCACTGGAAGCCCAGTGGCGGAAGCCGAAGGGAGCTATACCGTTGTCGATATTCGGGGAAGAGGAGGAGGAGGAGGAACAACCTGCCGCAGTCGATCCTTCAGTGGCCGGTGGTCACGCGTTTAAGCTTCCGAATGGTCATTCGGTGAAGAGGAGTTCCGATTTGAATGTCGGCGTCGGATTGAACGACTTGATTTCTAATTTGTATGATCGGAGTCCGAAAGTCGGTAATCAAAATGGAACGGATACGTATCATGACGCGAACTCGGTGGTACACGGTCAGGATCTGAACGTTAAAGCTCAAACTGGGTCGAATCTGAAGTTGAGCTCGAACGGGATAGACTCCTCCGTGCTTAACGGAAACGGTGAGTTAGATGATGATGAAGAGTGGGAATTTAAGTTTGTGGATGCGGAGAGAGTGTCCAACGACCAGAATATTGAGGTAAAGGCTCGACATATTCGTTTGTTTTGGTTTTTCATTCTAAATTTGTAGTCTTGAAGGAGTTGAGGAGTCATTAGAAGTCATAGAATTCGAAAGATCATTAAGAGAAACGAAATGATCGTAAAATTGTTCAAGTGTGCTCACAGAGAAAACGCAAGTTGTCTCCTTTTGGTTGAGATTGTATATATGATATCTGTATTATACAGTTCTGGGGGATCCAAAACTGTCCACAACTGGCCATGTGATGTTTCAAATCATATATTCTGTCTATTTAGAGTGAGGAATCATTGCGGGCTGATGGTGCATTGTTGTGCTTCACAAATTTGGAGATGAAGAACGTGTGCACCTTTTGGGGCCACCACTACACTGATGAGTGTGTCAAATTGAAGCTTCGATTGCAAAGGACTGTTAATATCTAGAGGATGTTGCATTTTATTATCTGGGCCTTCCTATTGCAATGTAGAACCTCTATACATCTTTATTATGCAATTGCTCTATGTGCCCCTGTTCCTCTTGTTCTTCCCTTGAGAATTCTAGTCTTTGGCAATGCATAATCATATTGGCAAAGTAGATATATTTTTCCTCCTTTTGTCTTCTGGATGCAAACACACCCACGTCTCTGCCATCTGTTTAACCAGGAAAAGCAGAATAAAGTTGAGATCGATGCAGCTGAGAATGTGAACATGTCCATTTCAAGTGGCAGTGGTTGGAATTTTAATGTGCATGTTCCCACTCCAAGCTTCGACACACTGAAGTCAGGCATTAATGGGCTTGTTATTGATTCTGTTAGAAAGAGGAGGATACAGGCAACGATTTTGGTTGGGAATTCAAAGGTGCAGAAATTGAAACTCAATTCAATCATGAGAACCATAAGGTAACTCTAAAAGTTCCTGTTATCTCGTGTATTAGTGTATATGATGTTTATTTTTATGTTATCTGAAGAAAGTAATCCAGCCAGTATTCCCCTTAACATGGCTGATTTGTATCTTGATACATTATAATTGAGACATTTGAAGAAAAGTCAGAAAGATCATCTTGTCTCACTGTCTTAAAATTTGGCAGTAGCTATAGGTATTCTTTTTGTGGATGTAATTTGATCTGGTTCCTATATAAATAAGCAGATCATGAAGTTTGAGTGATCAATGAACGTCGGTCAAGTGGAACTCAATATGGAATTCATGGCTTGATAGTTCTATTCCATTCTGGAGCCGCAAATTTTCCATAGAAACATGATAATATTTACTGAAATCTCGCAATTTCTTTTGCCAAAGGGTAATGGGGCAACATTCAGAAGTTCACCAACTACTGAAGCCACTTTTGATTTTAGCAATGGTGCACATGGACAATCCGATCTGTTTGCCTCATCAAAGTGGATTGCTGATAAATTTGTGACGTCAAATTCTGTGTATGACTTGAACCCAAAAGCCAAGATTGACCTGAAAGGCTCCAATCATGAAGCTAATTTCAATCAAGTTGATGGAGTTGCTGAAATCGAGGAAAACGATTGGGACTTTAGGTGTGCATCTTCAGAAACTGGTTCAAGTGCTCAGGTACTGCATCACTTGTATGAGTCGAATGATTGTGGAATTCATGAAATCTTTGGTGGCTTTCTTTATTTATTTCACTTGCCATGCACGTTTGAAAATCAAAATTATTTATGAATAGGTGAATTTTCATTAGATTCAGTTGAATCTGAGTCGGAATTAATTACGACTTTATTTAATGTTGGTATAATGGTTTTCTACAAAAGAAAAACGATCTCATGAAATATTATTTTCAGAAAGCTAGCAGAATGACAATTAACAATTCTAGGGATTAGAATTTACTAAATCAAACCAAGTGCTAAACTTTGTCTAGAATTTGTGGAAATCTAAAATTTGTAGTGTGAATGAAATCACATTGGCAAGTAAGTTCACATATTGCTCGTTCAGAGGCTAAAATCTCTGTTTTCTGAATTTTTATGCCAGGATGATCTGAAGCTTGCTGATAATGGTGCAAAGACAAGTACAACGGAGAGTAGTGTTGACTTTGGCGAAAATCTTTAGGGAATTTAAAGACGCTTTATCAGAAGCTGCATCAAAGCATGAGGTATGAGTCTTTTGCTGATTTAAACAAGTTTTACCAGGTATGCCACCTGGATAAAGTTAGTAGGATAGCAAGGAATGCACAATTTTTCCCACGACATCATTTGTTAGAATCGTGCGGGTGATGAAATTGCCTAGTGTAATTTTCATTATTTAGCACTTAATCATGCATTTTAAGGAGCTAAATTGATATTGAAGCATGAGCTGTCACCAAAGTCGTATTATATTTTTTTTCCCCTTTTTTTTTTTTTTTGCATTTCAGATTATGCCCTGTCAATGGTGTGTTATCAGTGACTCAAAGAATCATGTCTCAAGATATTCGCCTACATTTAATAAATGCCTATAAGGAGAATAAAAGTCCGTTGAATTTACTAACTGGTTTTCCCTATCGTACATATTTCTATTGCAGCCCTTATAATGTATGTCAATCTCGTTGTTCCAATCTAAATGCTCAACAGTTGACCTGTCTCTAACACTTCCAGCTGACAGTGAAGTCCTAGGTTCTGCAGTAGATATCATGCTTTAGTTGTTCCTCTTGTTTTTGTCTGAGATTAGAAGCTACGGTCTATTATACAGCACCAAGCTAAAAATTGAAATGTACACGTATAAACTAAATGGCCAGCAATTTCTCACGAATTTTTGCTTTGGTGGAAATAATGCACTTCAATGGATGTTAAATCCTTAATTTTGGTATTAGTTGTCACTAGGGAATATTGTTTTGCAGATTTAAATTTAGATTCTTCCATATGATACTTCTGTTGGTTGACTTTTCATTATTTACTTTCTAGAGAAATGAGAAACATCAAGGGAATGGGAAAAAGGAAGCCCTGCCATCGTCTCTTTTTGGTGGTGAAGATTTAGGGAAAGAAGATACAATAGTTCAAGGTGACAGTTTTATCAAAGAACCTACACCTGATACAAGAGATAGAACTAAACTAACTTCAGGAACATCCATTACTGATCTCATATCAAGTCTGTACAGTGAATCCATGCCGAGTACTCCCGCAGCTGACATTAAGAAGCTGAGTGAGGGTGCACTGAATACCACCTGGACAAATTCGGAACCAGATTCAGCAATCAAAGAGGATGACTTTGATGAATGGGATTTTCAGGGTGCCTATACACCGAGAGGAGATGAAGCTCAGAGCTTTGGTACAAGTACTCCATGGCTCGGTGTTGATGGGTCGAATTCAAGCCACACTGTGCCAATGTCCAGAGTAGGAAATAACCTAAACATCTTAGAGGATATTTCTTGGGAGCATAAGGATGTCTACCCTGGGACCAAATCTGCAGAAGTCTCTATAACCAGTCCTGTGGATTTGCCTCAAAGTTTTGGCATTGAATTAAAACTTGATGATCTTGTTCAATTCTATTGCAATTTGAAGGATGAGTTGTGCCTTGTTGCTTGCCGGCATCTTAATCAGGTGAAGATCCGTTCATGCGATGAATTGCTTGTTTTGTTATGAAGTTGCTCAAACCCTGAGTGTTGATAATATGCTATTTGTCAGAAGGCACATGACCCTGTTGATCTTGCCGGTGAAACTGCGAAGGCAAAAGCTCATGATGAGGAAATTCAGGTTTATGTTTACTAAATTGATCGTTTTAGTTACTTCCTTTACTATTATATCAATTCTTTCCTCATTTCAACATCTAAGATTTTTTCAGCTATTTCATTATGATTGCTTCAATGTGTATGGAGTAACTCTGAGTCAACCTTCTTGCTGTAGGAGCTTTACAATGAGCTGCATTTAAGCAAGTCAATCTTACAACCGCCCTCAAATAATCTATCTGAGAGAGATATCAGCATCAGTACATTTCTTGAAGTCTTATCTGGAGAAAAGTTCCGCATAATTGAGGCAGAATATAACTTGTCGAGCAGATTGTCATCGGTATGAATTTCTCGTCTGTGCTTAATGGAAGATCACATGGATTGGCAAATTGTTATCAAGTGAAATCGTTGAGATATATTTGCAACTGAGATACTTGTAGGATGGTGGTTATTGCACACTCTATTATCTATCTTTCCTTTGGATCAGTCCTGCCGGAACATTTTGTTGCCTTGCAAGTAATCCAAGATAAGAGTCCCTGGTATGAGATTTGTGGACAAGGCTGCTAATGCAATTGTTCTGGGAATGTTGTGGTCAAAAATGGATAAACTTCTCCCTTTTTCTTTGTTTATTTGTCTGTCTGAACAGTCTGCTTAATTTTAGAGTCAAAAATCAATATATCTTAAGTTGGTTCTGATATGAAAAGTTGACATCCAACTGGGCTGTTGTTTGTCTCTTGAACTTAACTGTAGCAGTACCTTGCTTGTCTACAGGTAGAGAGAGATTCAAAGTCATTGGTTGAACTCTTGAGACACGTAGCCTTGGTACTGAAAATTTTAAAATTAGGATCAGCTGAGGCACAATCTAATTATGTTTCCACATGGTCCAAAATGATCTCTGCTTGTGCTCAAGAGCTAAAGCATGGAGCCTCAATATGGAAGCAATCTCTAGAGAAGAATGTTTCCAGTCAAATATTATCTGAAAAAGAAGGTATGTTATAGCTACCAAGAACGATAAAAATAGTGATGACTAGAGTTTCTTTGGACCTCGAATTTAATGTGCTGTTGTTTTCACATCATTTAGGCAAGCAGTATGTACTTGCCCTGGGAGAAGTTTACAGAGCAGTTGGAGTTCTTGGGGCATCAGCCATGTTATACAAACCATGGATTCTTCTTAATTATAGAGATTTCTCTGGCGCATCTGCTCTTTTAGATGAATGTACTACTATGTGGTCCAGTTCAGGCCTTGAAGAAGCTCTTCAAAACATATCTGATCCGCTGGAGTTCCAATATGAGGACAGTGTCAAGGCTTTATTGGAGTCTATCAAGCATGTTTACACTCTCAATGCAGGTGTACTCCAGAAGGCTATTTTTCTTGTGAAGAACCTGTTTGCCGTTTGTCTCTGTTGAATCCAGGAACAGTGCCGGGTATGTATATACTAATTTAATTCTGTTCTTATCCATCAGGGGTTCGGTCTGGTACAAGATCACCATTATCACAGAGTTGTCACTTTAGTCATGCAAGTACTCGATCTGCTAAGGTTATCTATTGCATCTGAAGGCTGTTTTAAAAACAAAAGTTCTCGAATGGGATTCCCAAGTATTTTCCCTAGTCTTAGGTTGTCTCTTTTTATTCTCTTTTGTGGCAGCATGGAATCTTTGGCTGGCTATATACGTTGAACCTTTTGCTTGGAACCTTAATTTTGCTTCTAAAATGCTGTTTGCTGTTGTTGACCCAGGTATGAAGATGATTTTCTGGGACGAGGAGCAGTATTTTCTCAAACTTGCTAATCTATGGGCAAATTTGATCAGCCATCATCCTCCGGAATTGCCATCCATCAAGATTTATGGATCATGACGCGACGTTTACCAGCCGGACTGACTGTTTCCCCCAAAAAATGGAAGCATCGACTGCAAAAACCATAAAAGCTCCGAGGAAAGTACGTACAATACACCGTCTTAGTGTGGCCGAAATTCATTCCCATTCTTTTCTCTCTTAGGCCCATGATTAGGGTGGAGGAGAGTCTTTCTCCAACGTAATTCTTTTTGGTAAGAAGTGTAGTAGCATAGTCGTCTTGAAGATAGAGAAAAAGCGTCGCCAAATTCTCTGTATAACAATAAAAGTTCTTTGAGTGAAAAATGAGATGGGGATTGCAATACTTCCCAGTGCATTGTGTATTTCCCTTATGTTAAGACATCTGATGATCATGATCTCCTCTGTCTAGTCCTTTATAATGAGGGTCTGCTTTTTTCATGAAAAATTCATGTTTAGGAAAACATTTTCTTAAAATTAATCATTTGTCTCACAAAAATGTGTGTATGAAAATATCTTCATCATTCATGAAAATGTTCAAGTATAAATTATTGTCGGTAATGAAGCTAATTATTTTGAGTGATATAACTACTTGTTTTGATAAAAGTATTTGTCAATCTATTTATTTTTTGCAAAACAAATGAATTATTACTCTTCAAGCTCTGGTGCCGCAACATTGGATTCCGAAGAACTTACTCGAGAAAGCGAAGACCATTAATAAAGGATGGCATCTCCTTTTTGCTGGAGAATAATATGATTTCACGAAAAAAAAAAAAATTGAAGTGCCAATCAGATTGGGGGAAGTTAATTACCATTCGTGGAATCTTCATTTACCATATCTACACTTACTCGTAAGAGCATATATGTGGAAAACAAAATCAGATCGAATCAATTCCATTGGTTTGACTTAACAATCAATTGTCATTAGAGTTTATAATCACTTTTTCACGTCATTTATTGAAATTTATAGAAAGAGAGTAAAAAAAAACCAATTTTACGACAAGGCTTCTTTCCATTACCTCTTAAAGAATTTTTATTAGGTAATCACGTTAAATTTTTGTATTCGGCTTTAGCTCTTCTTCATACCCGGAAAAAAAAAATCCAAAGTGGATTCTATATAATGGGAATTAGCTTGTAGAAATGGTAGCCTAGATGGATGGTTAAATCCCTCTCTCTCTCTCTCTCTCTCCGTAAACAATTGCTCGGTCGAGTGTGGGGCCAGAGGTTGGGCGATTGTTTGGACGCGCGCGTGCCCAATCCCACTCTGGGTATAGCATAAGCTCATTCCGAACGCGTCTCTAGGCACAAAATCTTATTAGGAAAAAGACCACCAAAAACCCTAGACTTTACCTAAAATGAGAAATTTACCACAAACTTTTTTTGTAATATAAAAAATCTTAAACTTTGTAAATCATAACACATTTATCTCATTAAAAGCATTTTCATCCTATTCTTTCTTTTTTTTTCTTTTTCTATTTTCCCTCCGCCGGTCATGGCGAAACTAACCGAGGGAAGCTGGCATTGGGCGAGGGCAGCCCTCGGCTTGGTCAGGCGAGGGCAGCCCTCGCGGATCTAACAAGAGGCCCACGCCCGATGCCAACGAGGGCCGCCCTTGCTTGCATTAGGCGAGGGCACAGTGAGGGGTGCCCTCGCCCGACCTAGCCGAGAGCCGCCCTCGCCCAACGCTAGTGAGGGTGGCCCTAGCTAGCCTAGGCGAGGGCGACCCTCACCTTATGCCGGCTTCTCGACGTCATGATTGGCAAAAAAAAGAAAAAAAAAATTAAAAGTAAAAAGATCAAAACGCTCTTATAATTAAGATAAATGTGTCACAAAAATGAAAGTTCAAGGTTTGTTGTGTCGCAAAAAGGTTTAGGGTAAATGTGCCACTGGCAGTGAACTTCAAAATTTTTCACTTAAAAAAAAGAACTGAGATAAATTTATCAAAAGTATGAGATTTTGGAAGTTTTTACATCTTATTCCCACATCGGGTGCGTTTGGGAACCCACTTCCCAAAGCCCCTTGAGAGTCTAAAGCTCCTTGGGCCAAGTCCCCCCTTCTCCTCCTCCGCATCATAAGCGTAGCCTCCACGTAGGGTTTTAGAGAGCGCATAAGCCTTTTCTGCTCTTCGTCTCCTCCTTCCTCTTCCTCCATCCCTCTAGAGAGAGAAAGACAGAGACAGTCGCAGAATGCTGGACATCAATCTGTTCCGGGAAGAGAAGGGGAACAACCCGGAGATCATCCGGGAGTCCCAGCGCCGCCGCTTCGCCAACGTCGACATCGTCGACGAGATCATCAACCTCGACAAGGAGTGGCGCCAGCGTAAGAATCACTCGCCCCCGCGTCTCTCGATTCGGCGCGTGCCGGTCTCTTTCTCACCCCGGGTTTCGTGATTTTGCGATTTCAGGTCAGTTCGAGCTCGAGAATCTGCGCAAGGAGTTCAACAAGATCAACAAGCGCGTCGCCCAGCTCAAAATCGTGAGTTCTCTTATGCTCTTGATGAGGCCTGGGCATTCGGGACCTTATTTAGCGCCCGCGGAACCTGAATAAGAAACGAATCTTGTAAAAAAAAAAAAAAAAAAGATTTTTTTTTTTTTTCTTTGACCGTTTTGACTGCTCCGGTGCCTTTGTTTATTACGATAGATCTGAAAAGTTTCAGTCTTTTTTATGGATGCAATCGCGCTCGCAGTTTACTCGATTACCCATGTGCGAAAAGAAGCTTTCCCTGTGTGTTCAAATTTTGACTGTTTTGAGACTGGGCTTAGTTTGGTTATGGTGAGATCCGCATTGCCTGTACATAGATTGTGGAAATTTTTCTCTGTTGAACTCGATTGGTAATGGCGCCGTGCTTGCCATTTTTAGTCTGGCGAGGATGCGTCCGAGATGATAGCAAACACCAATGAGAATAAGAAGCTGACGGCCGAGAAAGAAGTCGAAGTCCGTGAAGCTTGGATGGCCTTAAAATCCAGGCTGGAAATAGTCGGGAACCTTGTGCATGATTCCGTGCCTGTGAACAATGATGAGGTAATTGGCCTTTTCAGTTGGAAAATGATGTTGCGATACTTTGTGCGAATTTAGAGTGATTATTTACTTCGAGCATTTATAGGCAAATAATGCAGTTGTTAGGACATGGGGAGACAAAAGGGTGGAGCCCAAGCTAAAGAACCATGTAGAGCTTGTGGATCTTCTTGAAATTGCGGACTTGAAGAAAGGTATCGAAATACCCTTAGGGTTGTGTACTGCAATTTGAAAATATGCTTGCGCTTGAGAGTCACGAGGTCTGAGGTTCCACTAGTTTTCTAATTATTTACCACTTTTTAATGCTACTCTCCAAAGTTATTCTCGCGAATATTTTGTGTCGTTAATTTCAGTATGCTTGGATTTATATAGGTGCTGACGTGGCTGGGGCTAGGGGGTTCTACTTGAAGGGGGACGGTGTCCGTCTTAATCAAGCTCTGATTTGTTTTGGACTGGATTTCTTGGAGAAAAGGGGATACACAGCCCTACAAACACCTTTCTTTATGAAGCAAGATATCATGGCAAAATGTGCTCAACTAGCACAATTTGATGAAGAACTCTACAAGGTAACAGATGAACGATACCGTCACAATTTCTTCCCTCTTTTTGCTGCTATGCAAGATTTGAGGAGTTATCATTACTGAAGTTTCAATGAAACTATAAGTTGTACCGCTTCTTGAATGTATCTGTCAGGACTGATTAGTGATGTCCAATTAGGTAACTGGAGAGGGAGATGATAAATATCTCATTGCTACTGCTGAGCAGCCACTCTGTGCTTATCATCTTGATGATTGGATCCATCCATCGCAGCTACCAATAAGGTCCGGTAGTGATGTTGATTATAGTTGTTATTATGTGTGGACATCGTTCTGATCTGATTCGGCTTGTATTGGAATTTTGACCAGGTATGCTGGATATTCGTCTTGCTTCCGCAAAGAGGCTGGTTCCCATGGTCGTGATACTCTAGGAATTTTCAGAGTTCATCAGTTTGAGAAAGTGGAGCAATTTTGCATCACCACTCCAAATGGCAACGAGTCTTGGGACATGCACGAGGAAATGATTAAAAATTCTGAGGAGTTTTACCAGGCGGTATTACTTCTCACCTCATGAACCCCTGAATTAATTTCATGTTGCTGCACTATGTTTAGCATTGAAAGAGTGCTGTCCTCATGAATAGGTTGTGTTCTTGTATGTCAGATTCACTTTCTGGTGTCTCTTTGTTACTGCAGCTTAAGATCCCATATCATGTCATAGCAATTGTTTCTGGTGCTCTGAATGATGCTGCCGCAAAGAAGTACGATCTTGAGGGCTGGTTTCCTGCATCACAGACTTACAGAGAACTTGTGTCCTGTTCGAATTGTACTGATTATCAGGCAAGGAGACTGGAAATACGATATGGTCAGAAGAAGGTGACTCTTTTTAAGCTAGTACTTGAGCATTTTTTGCATGCATGGAAATGATTATTTGTGACAACTAGCTAGGAAGGTTTCATTGGGTTAGAATAATAGTTGATGAAACTATGCTTTTCTGCCTGAATATGATCTTAAAGGAGGAGGATATTTGAGGAGTATCCAGTATGTCCTTTCAATTTCTCTGTCCAAGTTTATTCATGTTATCCTATGTGCAAAATCTAGTCTGATGGATCTACTAGCGATTTCTGGTTAATGGTTTTGGCTGACTGGAAGCCAGTGATTGTTCTGCTAGTGATGTCAATATTTCTTTACTTTATTTTGACAACATTCTGTTATGCATAAAAAAACACCTCCTTTTGGCTGACGTACTTGATTTTCTTCCTTTTCCTTTTGCAATCTGTCAGAGCAATGAGCAAGTGAAGCAATATGTTCACTTACTAAATTCTACCCTGACTGCCACTGAGAGGACGATTTGCTGCATACTTGAGAACTACCAGAGAGAAGATGGAGTTGAGGTTCCAGAAGTTTTAAGAGGATACATGGGTGGGAAGACATTCTTGCCTTTCAAGGCCAAACCTGCCACAGAAACTAAAGGGAAGAAGACTAAAGCATAGCTTTCATATTTTGGAGAATGTTGACAAGAATTTCACGAGCCATATATACTTTGGAATTCATGACTGAAATATCTGTGTGGCCCCAGTTCCTGGGGATCGCCAAGGAAGCTGAACTTGGAAATTAAATCATGCTTAAATCTTTCAATTTTCTTGTTTACTGTCCATAAACTGGCTTCAGTTCTGGGTAGTAGTATCACTAAATTCGATAGTCATTTCATGCCGGATGTAGATTCTGGTTAGTCTTTTGATTGAAGTGAATGTTCTCTCCAGTGATTGGTCATGTGGTTAATGTCCAATCCGAAATGGCTATAGTACGCACGTACAGTCATTTTGTGGCATTCTTTTTAACCTTATTTGGTTGTAGTGCCTTGTTTGGCTCGTGTACGCCTTCAAGTTCCTGCATAGCCCATGTCAGTTCTTGGTCCAAACCAGCAATAACTATACTGAATACTGATGCCGAACTTGTTTAGACAGCGTGATCCGACCACTTCTAAAAACTCAAGATTCAAAGAGTAAGTGCCTTAGCTCCGGATTGGAACCGGAGTAAGCCGCTTTTTTCAAGAATCGGGAGTGTGGACCTGCTCCAGCAAACTCAAATGTAAATGTAATAACGTTCTTGGGCTTGCTTAGACGGCAACTGTAGTTTCTGGAGAAGTGTTCAATTATGATGCCTTGCATAGTGTCGATGGGAATAGGCTGCTGAGCATTTGGTACGTGGCAGCATAAAATAGGTTGGCTTAAATCGAAAGGTACCTTTTCGAAGTGTGCCAAAGAGGCTCGAGGGAATTGCCGATGATATAGGGATCGATGATGATCTGATTATCGTGGTAAGCTGAAAGTTCTTGCAACCTCAGACCAATTTGATTCATTTGCTACTTTCTGGAGGATTTTTCGACAACAACTGTCTTAGATCGATCCAAGAGTAACGAGCAAAGATGGCCCTGGTTTCATGTTTTGAAGCAAAAGAAGGTGCTTGGTCGTACGATCGTAGATCGGCTCAGGCTTGAATATTCATCTGGGCAATTTGATGGCACAAATTTGCAAAATATATTTGATTTTCTGCCTCTTAAAACTCATTCGTTGAACCTGCTATAGTTAATTAAGATATATATATAGGTGAAACACACTGGTATGGCAATATCTTCTGCTGATTCTATTTTTGTGCATTGCCTTTCAGCAACTATAATCCCTGGTTCCAAGGAACCATTGATACCACGTATGCGTCTGTGGAGGAGGGAGAGAGAGAGAGTTCTCAATAATCAACTAGTCCGACCAATCTCTGATCTTCAAAAAATCATGAAAGACATTCATCTTCGCATCTTGCTTAATACTTTGCAACAAATTTGGTATTCACATTAGAAACTTTTCTTGTCGCGTGAAATTCGGAACCTGGAGTGGCAATTAAATTGCTTTATTGAAAAATATATGGCCAACCCTTCATTCAAGCAAGGCCAGAAAAAGAACAAAAAGCTCTTCTACACGGTGGGTACCTTGTCTCCACCTTTGCAAGCTATAGCTTTATGCGAGATCTCTAAAAGGCATCGTTGACGCCAATCTGCTAATTGTGCAGAGGATCAGGTGACGAGGGTACTTTTCTCTCTTCAACAGCAAGAAATTCATCTCCAACTTGTGTCAGTGCAGTAGCCGTGGTTGTCGTTGTCGTTGTCGTCATCTTCCTTGCTTGAACGGTGTCTTTGCCTCTCATGCTCTCCTTCACATGCCGAGCCCCAGAAACAAATTCGGTGCTCAAAGCCGATGTGGTTAAGAAAATCAACAGCAGGCAGCACACTTGGAACTTCGAATCGTCGGCCATGGTGATTCTGAATGCGCTGTGTTTATGCCTCAGAAGCAAAATGAGAAGAGTGTCAGGGTGATGACAAACGTTTGATTACAAAGGCTTAGGGTCTTATATTAGTTGTGAAAACAAGAGGTTTTCTAATAGAGGACAAGCAAGACTTGTCAACAACTCCTGTAGCATTGTCTGGTGGAATGAAATTTCCTTAATAGAATAATGACATCCATTGCTGCTTCATTAGTTGACAATTCAATTCACCAGCGCTTGCTTTTTCCCCTCAATTCACTCATAATGTCTGGTCATGTTCCATGTCAAACAACGTGTCTGTGGTGTCTAGAGAATCATTGAATACCAAACAGGTCCAGCCAAAAAGCGGTCAATCTCATCATCCAAAAGCTAAACCAAACAATACCTAAACAGATTGGTCATAGAAGGGACCTCAATTTCAGGTCATAATCTTGACACTCTTCCCATTCTCTCCAATCCCTCCTCCGGCTAAAAGTCCAACATGCTGAAGTCCAGTGAGTGCCGCCCTCCCTATGGGCTAACTTGTCCTTCTCTCCAATAATTTATCATCAACTGCTGACTGTGAAGAGTAAAAAGAGAGTGTGTTTGGTGGTTGTTTGGCGCCGCCCTCCCGTTGGTTCTCAGACCACAGTGTTCTCATCGCAAAGAAAGGAGCAAGTAAAATGCTTCATCAGAGGCATCTTCTATATGACATGTAATGTCTTCGCTGGGTTTATGCGCAACATTTGGTAGTTCCTACACTGCATATCTTCTTTCCAACCAAGATGTTTGATTTCTCTCTCTCTCTCTCTCTCTCCCTCTCTCTCTCTCCATCTAACCACCATAAAAGTTGGGTAGCGTTTCAGTTTGCAGTAACCTGATGGATTGAAAAAAAGGGTGTTAGCTAAACCAAACCTGCTTCCTAGAATAAGGAAATTTAAGAAAGGGGGAAAAGGGAAAGAAGGGGCCTAAGATCTAAAGTCTTGTTTGAAGAGCGTGCAAATGATGAAATGACTTTGGAATTCAGCATGCTATGATTATCCAGTGGACAGCATCGTCAATAAACGCAATCATTAGAGTAATAGAAACAGTCTCATAAACATGACCTTTCGGACGCTAATTCCCATAACAAGATGGCACGACTTGGAGCAGAAATCATCTCAAGATCTCACTGTATAAAGCACGCAGATTATTGCCAGATCAATCTCGCCGACAGTGTCATATTGTTTGCTTGAACCATATATCAAACACACGTAAGGCAACCATTTTATTTCTATTCCAAAATAATTTTTTATTTTAAATTAATCTGTTTGATAACGCAATTTACTTTTTCTATTTTTGAAACAAACTTTTAATACATAAATAAATTTGGCATAAAAATGAAAAGTAATTTCTTTATTTCTTTATTTCTGAAATATAAATAAGAAATAAAAACTCTCTCGTTACTAATCCTTTCTATTAGTTAGCCACCCACCTGCTGTCTACCGCCGCCTACCACCATCTCTCGAGAAGGAAAATCTTTGTTGATTCTCTTTTAGAAACATAAACTTTGTGTCATTAACAAACACGAATTTTTGCTCATAAACTTATCTAAAAATAGATATAAAATAAAAAAATTATCTCTTTTAAAAAATAATTTCCGATCAAAATGATTATAATTCGCGCCCCAAGTCACCGGTGGGACGAGTGAAAATTTTCCCCCTTCACCCACCACCATTAGTGCGCAAAAACAGAGTGGGCTTCTTTTAGATGCCATGGAACGTAGACCACACGATCGAATAAAGGGAAATAACCTACTCAATCTTGAGAAACTCCCGTAAGAGCCGAAAAATTAAGAGAGTTAACAGAAAAATTCCCAAAACATGAATCTAACAATTAAACATGACAACTATCTAGAGGTCAAGAACTATTGAATCTCGTCTTATATTACCAAAATTGAGTCAATACAAATGTTGCAAAAAACTCATCGATTTGAACCCCTATTAAACCCAGGTCCCCCACACATCATCTAGATCACCTCTCAATTGGACAATGGTTACAGAAAGAGGCTCACAACCTTATGATGCATTAACAATGAATATGGTACCGTCACAAATGAACAAATACAGTAGCTTTCATTCATGATGTATAAATCCGCTAGCTGACAGATGTAATGTCCCATGGACAGAGATGCATCCCTATGATCTACAATTTCTTCAAGGTTCCCTGTAGATTCATGCTATACCGAGACAGTGAACAGATAAATCTTCAGGACAACGGCAAGAGCCAACTGCAACAGGAAGATTGCGGCCACTATCAAAAACCACCTCTCCCCTGCAGACTTAATGTGGGCTCGGAGGTTAAGAGCCACAAAGGTGGCAGACATGAAACCAGCCACACCAGCAACCACCCATCTGAATATATCCAGCGGCACGATGGAGAGACACTGAATCCAGAATTTAGAGACAATTCAGATTCCAAAAAAAATTGGGAAGAAGCTATAGTACATCATAGATAAATGGCCCGACCCTCATCCAAACATTGAATTCACGGCATAATTAAATTTGCTTCTAGTTATGAATAACTAAACATGGCAGTTGACATTCCCGTCACTGGAAAATACATTCTTGATAGCTATGAAGACATGACAGTGAAATCAAAAGACGAATTGATATCAAAACTGTCTCTACAAGTGACTTCTCCCTACTACACACTGAAATCCTTTTCTTTGAATCAATTAAGAAGGCCAAAGAAATGATTGGGTGGGATGAAAACCTAACAAAGAACAAGAGCTCATGGTTGCTGCCATATTAATCTCAGAAAAATATTAATGTAAAAGCAAATGGTAGACCATCCTCAAAGTATAACCAGCGCGAAATGTCTTAATTGGACTTGTGTTTATATGAGAAGAATGAATCACCCATAACATCCTTGTATTTTCCATATATGACCCAACAATTTTTTGTTGTTTATTTCGAGTATATAAGACCACCGACGCTCTCTCTCAAATAAGATGAAGAAACTTACCAATGCTGGAATGAAGACAAAAAGGGAGTAACCATAAAGGCAAAGCAGCTGAATAAGACCGGACGGTGCCGAGAAGTATTTCAAGATGACGTATAATCCAAGAGGTACAATAGTAACATAGCCATAAAATAATCCAGCAGACCATGTCACAAGATTTATGTCGTAGTTCCATTGTTCTTTCTTCAGCTTGTGAGCTACATATGTGACAAAAGTCCCAATTGAAGCTGCAACAAAAATGAGGGTGGTGCATATCCAGAATGGTCCATACCTGCGCATTCAAATATAATCACCTAAAAAAAGATTGAAAACAAAAGGACAATATTAAACAAAATTTTCTGCTTAGGGCCTATCTATCTATGGCTGGAAGTGCAGATCAAATAAAACCCGAGATATAGATCAGTGCACTAAAAGGTAAAGAAAAATGCACCTTAAGAAGCTTTTAAGGAATATAAGAAGTGCTGATGTCTCACTCAACTAGTCTGAAGCTGCTTTGATTTTACATCAAGATGAAGGCACTCACATGCGATGGCAATGAAGTGCAAAGCTCATCATGCACATTTCAGTTTCAAATAAGCTGAGTGGATTTTATTTTAGGGATATTTCAAAAGAATTGCACTATGGCAGTAAACCTCCGCAGCAAAATCTCCACCATTTACTCACATGACACACATTCCCTATCAGGCTTAAATCGTGTGGATCAAAGCTAAATGCTTAAAGCATTGCTGATACCAAAATCCACCATGAATTTCCATGAACTCTAGCACCTTTTAAAAGTATCATATGATACAAAAGCGAGAGATTACCAATGTGATTCCCCTAGTTGTGTCGGAGAATATTGTCATTCCACAATCGCACATTTCAGAAATAAAGTCACACCACTATTTAACAAATCCATGAAATTAATACTACTCAAATATCGCAGGTGCCAAAAGCTCAGGACAACTTACAGATCCGGGTTGCTGGAGGTTTTCTCATTAAAGCTTCCTCTAAATGGGAATAGTGAATCTTTAATCCTCTCTAGCACATCTGATGTGTCAACATCAAAATACGGTTTATAGGAGGCAACTGAGAACCAACCAAACCAACCACTTGGCTGAGAGTCATCTGATCCGACTGTAGATTTTGAAAATGTATCTGCATCATAATCAAGAAAATGTACATAAATAGCAAAATACATAATTTGCAACAGAATTTCAATCCGCTTTAAGATTTAAACCTGACAATAGGATCTTCAGTAATTTTTGGTCCAGTTAAATATGAAAACAGCAAAAGCGAGAAATAATGTAATTGCAGCAGCAGAAGCTGAGATATAAATTTCCAAGCATGCACTGCCTTTTCTCTTCAAATGCTTCATCAATCAACAAGATTGTGCCTCATTAAACAGAGTTCGTTTAGATATGAACAAACACTAGGCGGATGGAATCTAACATTAAATTTGCCTCATTATGCCTTTCACAAGGATGGAAGTCAAGAGGGCAGTAGCAAAGCAACATAATATCCTAAGTCCCAAAAACACACAACACAAAGTACGATAATGTCTTGCATACCATCAGCATCTCGAGGAGGACCAGAGCCACCAGATATCTTCCCTTTTGCATCGGATGGAGGGAAAGTCTGGAGATTTGAATCTGAGAAAAAGATCATTTCTATTGAGCTCCGAATAAATAAATAAAAATCATTAGAGACATCAATCAATTGCCATGAGATAATATCTCAACAAAGGCTGAGTGGCTTTCAAATCCAGAACTGGACAAGCTGAACTGATCCTCTAATCGAACCTATGCATCAAATCATTGACTCAAACAACAGGAATTTCCTCCTGCAAGAGCTACCAACGTCGGGCTTTTCCCGACGTTTTCTCCACCCATAAAAGACGATCTAAATCTCATAAACAGCAGGAACACTACTGATAAAAGGTAAATCGTACTGACAACAGACCCGAATTATCCACTATTCCTCTTCCTAATCAACGCCCGATTCACGACATGGCAGCTCACGCATGCCAAGCTCAAAAGCGTAGACAGCCTCAGCCAAGACAAATCCACACTCGACGCTCGTTTTCCGCAATCAAAGCACAGAACAGAAGGCAAAACTCGAACAGATTCCTCTAATCGCAGCACATTTCACATTTCCTAATCTCAAAAAAACAACAACCGAGACTTCCACAATTTTCACACCACCCGGTACCTGTGAATCTGACAGCTACGTGCCCTGGATCTGGGACGGCCTGCGAAAAGATCGAGCGAGATCAGCTGAGATCCGACGGAATACGACCGGTGGATAATCCACCCACGCACGCAGCACCAGAAATCGAGAAGCGACAAAGCGCGATTGCGGTCGAGGAGCGACTCACCGGAACAGATCCCGACACCTTCTGGTTGTCGATGCTCGTGTACTTGCCGGACATCATCTTGCCGACGCCTCCTCCTTCTGCTTCTTCTTCTTCTTCTTCTTCTTCTTCTTCTTCGTCTTCTGCCGCTTCGCGACTTTGGTCGTCTTCTTCGCAGAGATCTCGCCTCGCAGGAATGGCGTATCCGGATTTTGTTTTTCTTTTTTTTTTTATTCCTTTTTGCCGTCGATATTGTTTTTTTTATTTGCGTGTTTAGCTCCACTTTCTGTTTGTCTGTTGCAGGAGACAGCGGTGGGTCGGCGTTGGGCTGAGCCCATTACCGGAACCCGAAAGCAGTTCGGAAATGGGCCGAGCCCAGTCCTACTTTGGCGGGTGTTGTTCTAACTTCGAGTTTTGCTTGCGTTTCTGGCCCGTAAGGATGTGCATGGTTTCAAGATAGAATCTGGAATCTATGAATCAAATTGGTGGAAACCAATCCTATTCTAGGTTCTAGAATATGTAGGGTAGATTTAATCTCCAAAAATTGACAAATCTATTCCAATGGGTAAGTTAAGGGCCTGTTTGTTTGACTTTTGTTTCTATTTCCTGGAATACAATTTCTATTATTTTGTTTCGGGAAACAAAAAAAAAAAAAAAAAATTTGTTTACGTTTTGTTTTTTTTTTTTTTCTTATATTTTTCTTCTCTTTCTTTTCTTTTTCTTTTTCTTTTGGCCGGTCGCCAACCTCGGCCATGGTCGGTGACCACTTCGAGGGCCGACCTCACTAGAGCGTCGCCGGTGGTTGGGCGAGCTCAACCTCATCGGGCCATCGCTAGGCAACACCGACCTAGCGGTGGCCTGAAGAGGCCGTCGACCCTTGTTGGCCAATCGCCCAGGCGAGGCCGACAACCGCCAAAAGGAAGAAAAAATAAAAATTAAAATAAAAATTTAAAATTTAAAAAATTAAAAGAAAAAAAATATATATATATACAAGTTTACCAAACGTGTTTCTATTCTTTCCTATTCCAAAAACAGAAATTTTGTACGTTCTTCTATTCAAAAATTGTTTCAATGGGTAAGTTAAGGGCCTGTTTGTTTGACTTTTGTTTCTATTTCCCGAATACAATTTCTATTCTTTTGTTTCGGGAAACAAAAAAAAAAAAATGCGTTTGTTTACACTTTTGTTCCTGGGAACACTTCCAAGAAACAATTTTTTTCTCTTATATTTTTTTCTTCTCTTTCTTTTCTTTTTCTTTTTTCTTTGGCCGGTCGCCAACCTCGGCCATGGTCGGTGACCGGCTGTCGAGGGCCAGCGACCTCACTAGAGCGTCGCCGGTGGTTGGGCGAGCTCAACCTCATCGGGCCATCGCTAGGCAACACCGACCTAGCGGTGGCCTGAAGAGGCCGTCGACCCTTGTTGGCCAATCGCCAGCCCTGGCTGAGGCCGACAACCGGCCAAAAGGAAGAAAAAAATAAAAATTAAAATAAAAATTTAAAATTTAAAAAAATTAAAAGAAACAAAAATATATATATACAAGTTTACCAAACGTGTTTCTATTCTTTTCCTATTCCAAAAACAGAAATTTTGTGCAATTACCAAACACGTTCTTCTATTCAAAAATTGTTTCCCGGAATAGATTTATGTTCCCTAGAACAATTTTTGAACAGAAACATTACCAAACGAGCCCTAAGTTTTTGTGTTTATCTTATCCTATGTCTTTACTTGATTATACGATATTCTATGGCATTCAACGATAAATGTATAATTGGAAACTAATTAATCCGAGCTTCTATTTTTAATGATATCCATAATTGAGACTAGTGGATTGTAGCACATGAAGGTCATTAAAGATTGTTCACTATTTCAATTTCTAACGATATCAAGACTTTTACTTTGTTAACATTTTATAATTTTCGCATGTTTAAATATTAATTGTGATCAGTGAATTATAATAAATGATAGTCATTAAAGGTGATGATTCACTGAAATCGTTCAATTAAGTGTATAAGTATAATGTGAATAGATCATGGAGCCAACCATTTTCAAGGTAAGTTTTGGGTTCCTGAGTATGCAAAATAGGTTCCACATTCCAAATATTATGAAACTTATTCGGACCGGTAAGTTCTAGGTTTCAAATGGAACCTGAAATCACTCACCTCTACCACGTTGTCATCAACTTCCCTTACGAGTGATATCCAGCTAGCAGTATATAGGCTTCATCATTACCATAGGAGCCAGGTTCAATGTAAATGTCTAGAGAGGCAAGGAGCGAGTGATTGTCATATACGACATGTTATAATTGAACGTCACACATCATATCAATTGATGACATGACATATGATAATTACTACTTAATTTTTAATATAATTCGGATTTTGACAAAGTTTCAAAACTCATGTCAAACAATTCCCAACTGTGATCCCAAATCCCAAACGATGAGACAGGTTTGGAGCTTGCCTACTCCACAACAGAAGTGTTGCCTGAACTCATCTAACACCATCAAAGCAAGAAGAGGGTCCTTAAACCACTCGAAACGCGGATAAGCTCCACATGTTTCGTCCACTTTTATCCAGGATGGTGGTATTATCATCACCCGCAAGGGAGTTGCTTAGGTATTTTTCGGCTAATTTAGGCTCTTAGAGGCCAAAGCAGGAGGACTCCTACAAAAGACAGAGTAGCTAACACGGTTAAGTAAGAAAATCCGAGGTTGCCTCACCGCGTAATCGAGTTGCAGCTGACCTAATTTATCTTTGTATCCCGTCGTTTTACTTGAACATACAAACATCCCACATTAGCTGCGTGCAGCGTGTTCTCCCGATTACTCCATTCCGACTCTCCCGACTCGAAAACAAAAATGTCGATCTAATATGACCATTCAAACAATTAGCATGCCGTAAATGCTAGGTGCGGTTCACAAAATGAAGTCGCTTTATTGTAACATCATATTCTATTATTCACTCTAAATTTGAATCCAACATTCATCAGCGAGTTGCTAGATTCACCAGAAGCCTATCGCATCACGGATCATCCAGGTGGACCACTCAGAAACTTCCTTTCGAGTACATAGCTAACCTCTGCTTTCAACGGCATAAGTCAAGACGAATATCTACTAAACTGCCTTCGCTGAGGAAATTCAAAATCCAACACAGACAGAAACTATTATGAACACAAGTATCTAAACAACTTCTACAAGAGCAATTAATTTGTCCTTTCAAGGGACAAAAACCACATTAAAAAATAATGATAACCTCACAAGTCACAAGTTCACCATCACAATGCCAACGTTTGGCAAGGCATATGCTTTATTAGCGGCAAGATCATGATCAGCATATTCTTATTCCTCGTGATTTCAGAGTTCTTCAGATGAAACCGCAGTCTGCTTGTATTCTTCCCCAATATATGGAGAGTCCCGACTCTGGCTACTCCACAAGAAGATGATTCCATCATCACCTGTGACAGTCTCCGCAAATGCAGTTCTGAATAAGGCTTTATAGGTTCCCTGCCTACAACATTATTTTACATAGGTCCATCAGTATTCCAAGTTATCCATTCCCTCTCAAGCACTTTTTAGTCCGCCCCTCGTGAGCAGCAGAGATCTCCTTAATGCAAGCATAAGAACCCATGTGGTTGCACTAATCTTTTCCTTAATCATTAAAAGCAAAGCAGAGCTCAACACGGTCTTCAAAATTTGAGCTCGCAATCCCTTGAAAAAACCCAGAAAGCCTTCTCTATTCCATATGGCGAGCATGATTCCAGGAATTGTTTTGCGAGGTTTCTTCTTAGCTGTTTCTGTTCCATTTTCACTAGAATCGACAGCTTGAATCATGACCTTACACCTTCATGCAACAAAATGCTAATTAGCTCTTAGTTCTGCAACAAAAGCACACAGAATAGGTAAATTTATTGGAAAGAAAGATGCACCTTATTGCGGGATAAGTCAAAATAGTGGCGATGCTCTTCGAAAGCGCACCCAAGGCAAAAGCTGAGAATGCAGAAAGTGATTCAGGTGATGAACCCTTGTCTGTTTTATTCTGTTTTCCTTTCAAGAGTCTTAGCTTGAGCTGATCAAAGACTGTGTACTGAAGGGAAAAAAAAAAAAAAAGGTCAGTCTAATGAAAATTCTCACACAGGGACTTAACAACAACAATCATCACAATGCTTACACCACTCGAAAAGCAAATACCTGAATCGCAGGGTTAGAAGTCAGCAAAAGGGAGATCCCAAGACCATCAAACGCATGAGTCCAATCACCCTCAGTAAGGGTCTGCCAAAGGCCCTTGGATTTCCCAAAGGCACTAGTTTGCATCCTGGCAGCGGCTGTATCCAGGGGCTACACAACAATATACCAAATTCTCTCAAGATCACTAACAAATATTACTTGCTAATTTGCATATTAATAATGATTCTATATTTTCTAGATCTCATACAGACATAGCACATTCAAATGGCACTTATAATGCTCCAAGGTACTGAGTTCTTAAGCTAGGATCAGTTTACATCTGTATGTTCATATAAGTGAAAGGAGAAAACTAACAAAGCAAAACTTTTTGAGAGAGGATTCACCTGAGTAATAATGGCAGTGCAAGCACCAGCTGCAGCAGCCAGAACCAAATTAGCTGATGTTCCAACTGACTTATAACCAGTCCTTTTTAGGTATAATCTTTTAAAGTTGCTGTATCCATAGAAGTAAACAAACTGAGCAATGAAAGATTGCAGGTTTTTGGTCCCTAAGCCTTGGTATAGTGAGAGCACTTGGCCATTGGATATTGCCTCCCAGAGAACATCTGACAGATGCCTGTACAGACAAAGAAAAACCAAATGAATTAATTACCACAAATATCCTCAGAGCAGCTTGCAAGAGAGATGATATAGGCACTCTGATCAATCAGAGATTTGCACAAGAAAGAAAAAATATTACGAATTGCCACCGGAACAAAGATTGCAAATAGAGATGGTCTCATTATATCTAGGAAGCTCTGAGGATCAATGTTTGAATATTGTTTCATACCTCTTGAAATGTACATTTAACGCCATGTTAACACTTCAGAAAGAGTTGCCAGAATTGTAATATAAAAACAGCATTGAAGCCAAAAGACTCCAGAAATAAAAAAACCATATAAGCTGTGAGCACAAATTTACTCAGATTTTTTCTCAGCAGAAAAGAGATGACGAGGAGAAATATGCAGATTCCTGAACCAGCAGTCAACGCAAACTATCGCCAAAATAATCCAAAAAATCACCCCCTCAGAAAGAATACAAACTAGAAGTAGTTTATATGTGCACTTCATTCAACTGCATCGTGTATTGACCAAGACCTATTACTCTGCTTGAGAGTATATCAATCTTGAAATTTACAACGGCCAAAAGAGATACATGTAAGAAGAGATGACAGAGGGAAGTTATAAGCTATAATATGTTATCCGAGGGAACCAAAACATGGGCAGAACATATCCAGATTTGCCGTGTCGGCAGTGACAGATGCGATGAACGAAACATGTTGCACAAAAGGAAGCCAATGCAGAAGAGCACAATTTTTCACTTTTCTTTCAGGACCAGGCTCATGGGCAATGAACCGTAGCTTCTCCTCTCCTCACAGAATTTAAGTACTCGTCAGGCACAAAAGAGTCCATCTTTAAGGTATACGACCCTTTTTCCGAGGCCTCATTCGAAAGGTCAATGCATGTAACAGGCTAACAGCCACCCAAACCCAACGTCGACACGCTCCTACGAAGCCAAAAGCCTCCGAAAAAATGGAAGCGCGAACAACGATGTCTCGCCGACAAAAACCCGACCCTTCCAGACAGTCAAAGAAAAAAAAAAAAAGAGCTAATTTCGCAATCATCGATCCCTATGCACGAAACCGAGAGATCATTCTCTTCAATCCGCTAGCAGCGAATGCTACAATCTAAATCCGTCGGGAAAAATTAAAAATAATTATTAAAAAAAAAAAAAAAAAACCACGATCATCCTACACAAGCAGGACAGGAGCTGGTTTTGGCACGATCAGGGGGCCTTAAGCGCGCTACGATTCAAGAGCGACCGATCAGGAGAACAGAATTCGCCGCGTGAACCGACGGGATCGCGATCCCGCCGAACGACGCGAAAACGAAGAAGATCTCGAAGGACCGAACGACCGACCTGTATCTCTGTTGACCGTGGGCTTGGCCCTCGGCCTGGTACTTAGTCTTGCAGGTGTCGAGCGGGTACAGGATGGTGGTGCTCAGCAGCGACCCCACCGCCCCCGACGTCGCCTCCGCCAGCGACTCCAGATCCACGCCCATGCTTCCGACGAGATCACCTCCCCGCACCAGCGCCCGCGCGCATCACATACACAGCGACAATAAGAAGAGAGTGAAAGAGAAAGAGATATATAGAGAGAGAGAGAGAGATTCAATTTATAACGAGGACGGCGAAGAAGAAGGAGAAGTGGGAACGAAATTGTCGACGTCGAGAATGTGGAAAACGACGGAGACGAGACACCCGCCGAACACAGAGACGATTCCGCTGGTTTGGAAATAGCGCTCTAGCAAATATGGGAAGGATGGATCGTTTTCTCCATTTGGGCACCGCGGGATGGCGTTTTCCTTGGGAAGCGTGAAGCCGCGGGAGAGGGGTGGGGAAGTCGGACGGTTTCCGTCTAAATTGACGGCGACGTTGACGGATCGGACCGGAAATCTCCCGACGCGGCCGCATTATTAATGCTTCGAGACGTTGACGCGGGTAGGTGCGGGCGGGGGTTCGGTGTCGGTACTGGTAGTGCGGGATCGATGATCTATCCGAGTCGGACCGGACCGCACGTGCTCCGCCCGAGTGAGCGCAGGTCGAAGCTCAGATTACGGATTAGGCTATGATGTGCATGTGCAGCTCGGTTGGCGTTTTAAGCTTTTTACTTGTGATTATCGAATTTAATCCTGTTTGTTTCGAGATAATGATAAGAGAGCGATGATAGGAAGCAGTGACGGTGTGACGCGCAGATTTGAATGATTCTTGACATGGTCAGATTATCAGGTGTAAATGATAAAATTTTTACTTTTCTTTATTTCTTTATTTTTAGGAGAAGGAATTAGATTTTGAACAAAAATTCGTTTAGTAACGTAATTTGACTTTTTATTTCTAAAACAAATTTTTATTCCATAAATAGATTTGAATAATAAATCAGTTTAAAATTTTTAACTGAGCGCAATTTCTAAAATAGAAATTAATAAATCAATTTTCGGTTGGCGTTTTAAGCTTTTTACTTGTGATTATCAAATTTTTATTTTGAGATAATTTTAAGTGAAAGGAGGCAGGGGTGGTGTGACGTGCAGATGACAAGGATTCTTGACATGGTCAGATTATTAGAGAGACATAAATAGTTTTTGAATTTTTATTCTATGTATAGTGTCGTAATTGAATTTTAAATTTGTTCAATATGATTTATAAATTTTTGTATATGTTTAATTTAGTGTTTAGATTGTATGAAAAATGTTCAATGTTGCTTGTGAACTTTAATTAGTAAAAACAACATTGAATAATTTTGTTAAGTTCATAAATTGGATTTAACACTTATCAAAAGTATGTTAATCACATCGAAAAAATAAATATTTCAAGCATTACATTATATATTTGGTTAAAATTCATGGACTGCATTGAATAAGTTCAAAATTCAGGCAGTACATTGTAGATTAGATCAAAATTCGTTGATGGTTTGCGTCATCGTCCCAAGGGAGAATATGCTCTACACGATGGAACTTTACTCCTTTTTTTTATTATCATTTATTGTGTGAATGGAAGAAATTTCATTGGAGGGTCAAATTGGAAGATTATCAATGCGAGACGAATTTAATCTTGACTTGATAAATAAAAACAAATAAATTGACTAAGTTGTGATTTTATGAAACAGAGTGTATGATTGAAATGCTCGAGAGGGGACACAATTTCGGGTTTAATCTTAATTGCAATTCAAATTTATTCATTAATCGAGTTTGAATCGAATCTAGCTTGATTGAGCGCAGCTCAAACCTTAAATATTCAAGTCGAGTTGAGTTAACAATTAAGCTCAAGTGTTAAATCAAATTGACTTGATCACACCTATGATTGGGGTCTGGACATGTCAAAAAGATAAGTATCAATGATAGATAAGAGTTTCCAAAGTCAAATGTAAATATTAGTTATGATAAACGATAGATGAATAATGTCCGGTTACGTTACGTTGGTCTTGCAACTAATGCATAACATTTATTTTTCCTCCCACACGATTGATAACGCTGGCCTCGATACCTACACGTGCTACGGAAAATGCACAAAGAAAACTCGAATACACCAGACCATATTGCAACGCAGCAAAACTCAATTTGCATTTTGCTAGCTTGCCATGAATCGATGCATAAAGGATTTTTTTTAAACAGACAAAAGATTAGCATAGTGATTGAGATCCAAATCTAATAACGACAACATGTCTCGACGATATCTCAGTTAGGGATTTAACTATTGTTTGGAAATGAAATCACTCAAGTGAAATTAGTAAAGTTAAAAATTACGAATGCTCTTTTTATAAAAGAAATATATGAATGCAAGACACATGGATATTGCCTTGCTCAAGGGACTTAGCTCACGCATCACGATGAAGTCATGTGTGTCACATTCTCGTGTCTCTCGTACATTGATCAAGAATCTGAAACTTACCTTATTATAAAAGGTTATCGATTTTTAGAATAAAAAACTGAACTCGCCCACTCTAGAATTGACTAGGGAATTGGTTTGCTTTCCATTTTTTTTCTTTTAAGTTACGCACAAACTGTAAACAACATAACATCACTGTAGTAAAACATACCTTGTGAACAACTTGCGGCATTGTGTTTTTTTGGCTTTGATGGGTTTCATAGACTTCTCAAGTCCAAGAAATCAGGTTTTACCTAAAAAATCCGAAAACAAATCGATCAACGTCTATTCCCAAATTTTTAATCCATAAACCTATCCAGCTACCGTGTGAACAATCTTGTAACCAATCGAGTAAGGTTGGTCTAGGGCAATTCCCAATTTGAAGCAACCTGGTTATTTGCTCCTAATGTCCCAAACATAAAATCTCAAAAAAAGATATTTTTATTCGCACTCCCCTTTACATATAAAAAGATGCCGTGAGAATGAATCCTTCGACAATGTTTTTGAACAACATAGGAATGGTCGGGTGATTTCATTTTCAAAAGGGATGGTGTAGCTACGAAGGTTGGCGCCGCAACAGTGAGTCTGTCGTAGATCTCCATTGACATGCTTCAATCACTCGACCTTCTTTCCTTATTAAGTATGTGAACACTTTTTCGTACGTCATAGAAAATGGGGGTGTGGAAAATAAAATGCCCAAATAAAAGGCAACAAAATTACTTTCCCACTTTTCATTCTATTTTAAAAAACTTGAATTCTTTTTTACCGCACTTCTCGCATTTTCCTCTTAAATTAGAGGGAACAATTAAAGCAGGTCAAATAAATTTTATTTATTCATAAAATTTCGTTTATTTCACTGAAAATTCAATATACCCTCGAAAAATATTTTCGAGAAAAGATATATTCAAGAAAAACAACAATTGTTTGGAGTGAAAACCTGCTTTTTTGCCTGTGGATTTCGTTGTCTTGGATTCCGCTTCGGGCTGATAATTGAAGTTTACCGACGAACGTGAGAATATTTACTTCGTTGATGATTTTAGAGAAAGAGCCATGGAAAGAGTGGAGAAGGGAGTTTGCAGCGCTTTTCCAAATTAGATTTAGGAAGCTGCCTTGTCCAGTTTAAAGATAGTGCAACTTTAGGCCCATAGATGATCAAACAAGTAACTCGCATTATGCCGCAGTACAACTAAAATCGAGACAGGGCTATACCAAGCTAATTTATCTATATTATATAAAAAGGCAACTTTCAATTTTAGTGTCTGTCCCCAAACTACTATACCACCCCACATTAAAACCATAGTCTATCTTCGCCAAGTAGGTTAGGAAAGTAGGTTAGGAGTAATGGTGGCTTTTGTAAGTTTATGGTGCAAACTAAGATTCTTAGACAACTAAAGTTGAGTTAAAATAGAAGATGTAAGGCTCTATTTGTTTCGCAGAACTGAATAAGTTGGAAATATTTTTATAAGGATGATCGCTTATGTCACTTATTAAAATAAATGAATGAATTTTTTTTTAAGTATTCACGCAAAATGTTTATGTAAATTGATATTTGTCAATGGCAAAATACACAAAAAAACCTTAAATAATGTCAATTGTGATGCATTTGACCGAAACCTTTTACCGCGTGACAAAAAATCCAAAACTTGAGCATGTATAATATATTCACTATCCATCAAAATTTTGTCAATGAAAACTGTTAAAAATAAGAATAAGTGCATTATAAATTCTAAAACTTGTTATGAAAGTACAATTGAGTATAAAAATTTCAAAACAGTGCAATTAAGTCATAAAACTTGTCAAATTTATGCAATCAAATTATTCGGTTAACTTTATCTAACTTAGCTAACGAAAAATATTAACATGACTTTTTTTATTTATTATTTTCTCTCTTTTGCATGGCGTCATCACCATATAAAAGAGAGAAAATAATAAAAAAGTCACATTAGTATTTTCTACAAGTCTAAGTTGGATGGAGTTAATGAAATAATTTGATTAAACAATTTTGACAAATTTCATGACCTAATTGTTTTGGAAGTTTTTAGACTCAAATAAACTTTCACAACAAGTTTTATAACTTATGATGTACTTATCTCTTAAAAATATGCCTATATGGACACTAGAAATGCAAACAATGTTGATATAATGCATATGCCACTCAAGTGGAATAAAAACAACCTTGCTTTAATTGAAAAATTATTTAATGGAACCTTAACAGAGCGTCAATGTGTTGCATGGGTACAAATTTTGGGTTTTTATGTCACGAGAAAAAAATTAGGGCATGTGTTACAGTGGGCATAGTTTAGAGTTTGTTATGTTGCAAAAAAAAAATTTAATGGTAAATGTGTCACAATTGACATATGGAGGTCTTTTTTATGGCTTTTCCCCATTTATGATGAGAACCTAATTAGCTAATTATTTTAACCGACACAAATGACCATTATTAAGAAAATATTTTTTGAATTATTTATTTTCTGTGAAATTTTCTCTAGAAGGGAAAATGCATTGGTTGCTAACACATATAATCAACACTAATTTAAAATTCTGGCACGCCCACAATGCATACATGTAGATTACTTTACGTTTAATGAAACTTCTTGCCGAAGGATAGGAAGCTAAATCTCATGAACAATTTCATGCAATTTAACTACTATGTATATAGGTTTTAGAAAAACCAATGGCAATTAAGGTTGCGTTTAGTAACACTTCCAAAAACAGGTATTTCTGTTATTTTATTTTCGGGAGCAGAAATAAAATAAAAACGTGTTTGGTAAGTTTTTTTATTTCCTAAAACAAATCTATTCTCATAAACAAATTTGGAATTGGAATAAAGAACAAAAAAATAAAATAAAATTGCTTCTTGTTTCTGGGAACAAGTCCATAAACAAGAATCATAAAACAAAAATCAAGCTTTTTTTTTTCTTTTTCTTTTCTTTCTCTTCCTCTCTTCTTCCCCTAGTCGGTTGTTGGCCTTCGCGCTGGTTGGCAACTGGCCAGATAAGGCCTGACGACCTTGCTAGCCATCAGCAAGGCTTGGGTTGACCTCACTGGCCCTTGTCTAGCCAATCACCAGCTGGGCGACTGCTAGAGAAAAGGAGAAGAAAAAGAAAAAGAAAAGAAAAGAAAAACATAAAATTGTAATAAAATTATTAATAAATTAAAAGAATTTTTAATTCATACAAATATATAGGGTCGTACCAAATGCATTTCTCTTATAGGAACATAAATTTTGTGTAGTTATCAAACATTCTTAAATGCTTATAAACTATTTTTGGGAACATAAATAGAAAAAAAGTGTTTCTAAAGAAAAATTATTCTCTGGAACAAAAATGTTACTAAACACACCTTAATATTAAATCCTAAATGCTCAAAGATAAAGTCCCGTTCGTGTTCTTTTATTGTTTTTGCTTTTTACATAATTAAAATTCTGTTGATAGCATAATTTGACCCTTTTTATTCAAATTATAAACTCCCGAAACTTTCGAATGCTCAAGCATGGATACACAAGTCAACATACAATTTCATTTTTTTTCATAATTTTCTCAAATTTTAGCGGAGAAGCCAAAAGAAAAAAAAAACTTTTGATTTTGCATAAATGAAAACAAATACACCCAAAAAAATTAATCTATTTAAAAGGGGCCTAACACTTTAAGGGTGCGAATGGTAACGTTTAACATTCTTTTTTTTGTTCTGGGAATAGAAACAAAAAAAGTTCCAGGAACAAAAAAAGTGTTTCTGTTCCGGGGAACAATTTTTGAACAAAAGAACGCGTTTGGTAACGTTTGGTTCTGGAATAAAAAATGAACGAAACACGTTTGGTAAATTTTATTCTTTTTTGTTTCTTTTAATTTTTAAACATTTTTATTTTATTTTTCATTTTTTCCTTTCTTTTTATTTTTCTTTTTTCGGTAGGTCACCGGCCTCCGGCGACTCCAGCCGACGAGCCGCAGCCTCGCCTAGCCACGGCGAGGCTCGCCGGCCCTCGGCGAGCCCGAGCCTCGCCGTGGTTGGGCGAGGCTCGGCCTCGCCTTGGTCAGCGAGCTCGGGCTCGCCCGGATCCGGCGAGCCCGAGCCTCGCCATGGGGCGAGCCCGAGCCTCGCCGGGGCGGCGACGCCGAGCCTCAACGGCCGGTCGCCGGCCATGGGCGAGCCGGCGACCGCGAAAGAGAAAAAGAAAAGAAGAAGAAGAAGAAGAAGAGAGAAGAAGCTCATGCCGGAAATGTTTCTTCATTTTTGTTTTCTAATGGAACAAGAAACAACAAATTGTTGTTTCTTTTTCTGTTCTTATTTCGTTAGAAACAAAAAAACAAAAAAAGAACAAAACGCAACCAAACGCGTTTCTGTTCCTTTTTTGTTCCCGGGAACACTTTCCCTACAAAAGTGTGCCGGAAACACTTTTTTGGAGTGTTTCCATGCACGCCCTAAAAAACCTCCAACTTTGACTTTTGTCCCAATTTTACCTTATATCTCATAAAAGCTTCTAACATTAAGTCCGGTTCCAATTTTAGCATAAACTCTGTTTTGTTCTACGAAAACCCTCAACTTTTGGTTCCTGTCTCAATTTTATCCCAAAATTCATACAGTCTTATAAAAATCCACAAACTTTTACATAAATCACAAATCCACCCCTATTAACTCTCTGCACAAAATTTTTAGTTGATAGTTAAGAGATGAAAAACTCCAAAACGCGAGTTGTTAAAGCGTCTCGAACATGAGCTCTTTAACTGCAATAGATGAAACATTCCCAAGCATGAGTGATCGAAGATCAAATGCAAAACCACTAAGGGCAATTTTGACAGAAGGTTAATGCAACATAGGTTTGTGATTCAAGCAAAAGTCGATGATCTTATATGAGACTAAAAAAGATTAGAAAGAAATTGAAATTAGACCTAAAGTTGGGGTATTTTTGTGAGGTAAAAAAATGTTTATGGTAAAATTTGTATTAGAACTAAAGTGGGGAGTTTTTTATGAGACCAAAAAAGTTTATGGTAAAACTAGGACTTGACTTATTTGGGGTCAAAAAAAAAGTTTAGGGTAGAATTGGGACATAATGTAAAGTTAAAAGTTTTTAATGAGACAAAAAGTACAATTGGAACAAAAATTAAAATTAAAAGTTTTTTACGGTATTAGGCCGTTTAAAAGGTGAAAAGGGAGCATAATACTTCTTTTTTCCTTGGATGTGTTCAATAGTAAATATGCCTAGATTTGTAATTTCAGGAGCGAAGGATACAATAATATAAAGTGAAAAAGTTAAAAATTGTAAGAATCATGAGGTCGGGAGGGGGTGCAATATTTTCCACTACTTGCATAAGTACAAATTTGGGATTTTTTATATAAATTTTTTTTTAGGATAAATGTGTTATAATTGGCATAATTTAGAATTTTTTTTTGAGTTTTGCTCAAAACGAAAACAAATATGTCCAAAAAATTTATCTGTTTGGAAGGTGAAAGAGGAACAGAGTACTTTCTCCCGGGATACGTGCAACAGTAAATCTACCCAGGTTTGTAATTTCGGGGCCGAAGGAAGCAGCAGTATAAAGTGAAAAGGTCAAAAATCATAGAATCATGACGCCGGGAGGATGGGATGGGCAATATTTTTCACTATTTGCATCGAGGGGCGTCGACGTTCCTTAATTTTGTTTTTTTCCCCTAAAAAGGTGGTTTGAATTTGAATTAGAATCTCCCCGCACCTTTTCCCTCTCTCTCTCTCTCTCTCTCTATCGCCATTTTCGCCGACCGAAATGAAATGAAAATGAGAACGAAACCCCAACGTCTCTAAAACCCCCACACCGCTCCCTCTCTCTCTCTAGCATCTCTTTCTCTCTCTATCTCTATCTCCCGACCGACCGATCGATCGATCGATCCGGCGACGCCGCGAGCGCACCGCGATGTTCGACTCCCTCCGCCGATCGCTCGTGTTCCGCCCGCTGTCGGCCGCCGACAGCGACGACGACGAGGCGCCGGCGCCGGCGCCGGTGGCGTCCACCTCGACGGCGGCGGCGGCGACGACGCCGGTGCCGACGGCGACGAGGGCGATCGTGGAGAAGATCAACTCCTGCATCCGCAAGTCCATCGCCTTCTCCAAGGTGTCCCCCTCCGGCCCCAAGGATGGGGCGCCCCCGATCCGGTGGAGGAAAGGGGAATTGATCGGCTGCGGGGCCTTCGGTAGGGTTTACATGGGGATGAACCTGGATTCCGGTGAGCTCCTGGCCGTCAAGCAGGTACTCTTTCTCGGCCTCCGAGGGTTTGGCTGTTTTCGGCGGATCCTGCTTCCACTTGCTCGAGCTTGATTCGATGACTTGGCCCTGAATATTCACCGATTCTGCTCGGTTTCAGTTCGGGAAGAGCGACTTTTGTGACGTCGGTGAATAAATTTAGTGGAGCTTTGGGCTCTGAAGTTGTGCCCGATCTGTTTAATTGAAGGATCCTTGGTCCACTTCTGATTAGATTTACTTGATGGACTGAATCCGCATCTGTTTCTAATTGATTTTGCTTGAGAGTTAAATGTTATTGCTTAAGAGTTAAATATTGTTCTTTGCGCTTACCCTTAATCGCTTGCCTTCATTTGCTGATTTCATGAGAAGTTCATACCCGATATTTGATTCTCGCTGTTAGTAGGTTTTTCCCAGGCTAAGCTTTTGAATTTTGTTAATGACGTATTTATTTTCTTTAAATTTGGTGCTTCTTGAGGTTTTTTCTTCCATGCATCTGGGGATTTATAATGGATGTCACGTCTTGTAATGGTTTGCTTTCCTCCAGGTTTTGATTGCAGCAAATAGCGCATCAAAGGAGAAAGCACAGGTTTGAGTTTTACAGAAACTCGTCTAATATTATTGCGTGTGCTGGTGTTCCACGATCTTTGGATCCTTTGTATTTTGGTTGAGTTTATGTGACTGACTTAGTCTTGTAACTAGGCTCATATTAGGGGGCTTGAGGAGGAAGTGAAGTTGCTGAAGAATCTCTCGCATCCAAACATAGTTGTAAGTGACTTTCAATTTTGATTTCGACTATGCAAGCTTAAAATAGAAGTAAATAGTAGCATTGGCTATAATTTGATCATCTGATTGCTATCTCTCTCTATCAGAGATATTTAGGGACAGTAAGGGAGGAAGATTCTTTAAATATTTTGTTGGAATTTGTTCCTGGTGGATCTATATCGTCATTGCTGGGGAAATTCGGACCATTCCCTGAACCGGTGAGACACTGTCTGCCTAAAAAGGTTTTTTCCTGAGTGTTTTGAGTTTGGTCTTATCTGCCAATATGTTGAACAGGTTATAAGAACATACACCAAGCAACTTTTATTGGGCCTTGAGTATCTACACAAGAATGGAATTATGCACAGGGACATCAAGGTGCATTGCTTTTTTTTAAAAATAAATATATTGTTATTGGCATTTTTAATCTCTCTCTCTCTCTCTCTCTCTCTCTCAGTTTGTAATCAAGTTATGACTCCATTTACAGGGAGCAAATATTTTAGTCGATAATAAAGGGTGCATCAAACTTGCAGATTTTGGTGCCTCAAAACAAGTAGTTGAGCTGGTATACCCAATATCGGTTTTCTCAGCCAATTTTTCATGTTCTTGCTTTCCATTTGGTCTATTAACTTATTAACTTAAAACTATCTATTTTTTTACACAGGCTACCATTTCAGGTGCCAAATCAATGAAGGGCACTCCATATTGGATGGCTCCAGAAGTCATTCTCCAGACAGGCCATAGCTTGTAAGTATTATAGAAATTTGCCATTATCTTTGTGAACTAGTTCTTTGCTTTTGTTGTTAATCTTTAAAAATAGGATGAGATGGTTAGAGCTCATATACTTTTGTCAGTTGCAATTCTTCCCATTATGTCATACAGACAGTTCAAATATTATGGGAGACGTCCAAACAAAAAAAAATTATTTAATTTAGTTCGGATATAAAAAACAACTCAAATATGCAATCCAGAAATGAATTTTTTTAAAGGAATGTTTTGCTTGTACTTCAATTTTGGTGCACACCAATAAAATGTTTCTCTGTCTCTTCCTTTCTGGGTTGACTTTGTTATTGTTACTAGCACTACACTAGACATTACAATGCCCACCTGTGGAATTTGATGTTTCAAGTAAGATACTAGCTGAAAAACTTTAGCCAAAATTTTAGTTGGTGACAAGTTATTAAACTTATCAACACATATCTACTGCAAAGCTTTCCACAACTTGAGACCTTCTTCCAATTAAAGTTTCAAAGCATGAACTTCCAGAAATTATTAAGTCTAGGAGCTGATCAAACTATTTTGAGTTTTCAAGGTGGATAAAGCTCTTTATCTGCTTCTTATTTTTTTGTTTTTCACTAGATGAGTAAGTTAACTTAAGGAATCTTAGGGAGGCTAAACGGCATATTGAAATTAAAGTGTGGTGTATCGCATTAGAGTTTGATGAGCCATTCTTGTTTGGGCACTTTAGCGAGAGTGGTGCGCGTTTTCTTTCAATTCTTGCCTGTTACATCTGTCATGCTCTTTTATGCTGAAAATACTTTGTTTTTTTAAGTTTCTATATCAGCATTTGATTGAGATATTTGATATGCCTCACAGCTCTGCTGATGTATGGAGTGTTGGATGCACTGTTATTGAGATGGCGACTGGAAAGCCTCCATGGAGCGAACAATACCAAGAGGTATTCTCACTGAAATTTGAGTTTTGTGCAATTGTCAATGTCAAATTCTGTCATATTTTTCACAAAGCTTGTCCTTCAGGTTGCTGCTCTCTTCTACATAGGGACGACAAAATCTCATCCTCCGATTCCTGATCATCTCTCAGATGAGGCAAAAGATTTTCTGCTACAGTGTTTGCAGAAGTATGATCATATTACTTTCCCCACTTCTCGTTGGCCTTTCTTTCTTCTTTCGAAATTTAAGTCTTGCATTCAAAGTTCTCTGGCTTTGTATTGAAAGGTAGTAAATCTGTTACGATATGCTTGAAGAGTCTTTCCAGTCCTTCACTTAATTGTGCAACGTGTGATTTGATTTCAGGGAACCCCATGCTAGGCGAACAGCATCCCAGCTGCTGCAGGTGATTCTAGTTATTGGTATCATTTGAGTGGCATACAATGATTTCTTCAATATTCTGAAGTCTCTTGTCCTTTAATTATACTTCTTTCGTCTGCAGAACTACATGTTACAGTTCTCATGTCTCTATATAATATGCAGCATCACTTTGTCACGGGAGAACATGAGGATTCTCATTCTGGTCTTTCAACTTTTGGCATGGTTCGTATACTTGATAAACCAAGGAGGCATGGCCATTTCATTCACTTCAGAAGCTTTTTCAGCTTAAATAAATTGAAATTGTTTTTCTGTTAATCAGGAGAAGTCTGACATTCCTTCAGCATCTTCCATGGCAAACGGAAAAACCATGTAAACTAATTTATGGTTATGTTCTTCAGTTTTTTTTCTTTTGCTGGTTCAGTAGTGATAATGTTTTCTGATGATGTAGCTTTTCCCTTTTTGCTAGTCAAATGTCAATGAACTTGGGAGCAGATATTACTAACATGGATTCTATGAGCTGCTCAACATTCCGTCGACGAGGGTCAATGGCAGAAAGTGGTTGCTGGGAGGCAAATGGAAGTGATGATGATATGTGTCTGATCGATGATGAGATTGACTCCATAGGCAGATCTCCTGATAATATTTACAAGGTTAACTGCTCGAAAATTTCTGTTTGTTACCTTTTAACAAAAAGAAAGATGGCTTACATGTTGCACGTGATCAATGATATTGCTTTAGCAGAGCTTCAACCCCATAAGTGAGCCTTCTATCGATTGGACGGGCAAATTTGATGTTACTCCAATACCTCAGCAGCCTGGAACGGGCATCAACCCTGATCGAACGGTTTTTAGTCCTACTGGTCCATCTGGATCTTTGAGTGAGGGGGGAAATGATTTTTCATTTCCATCTGGACCATCAATACTTGAGGAGGACGATGAACTCACAGAGTCCAAAATCACAGCTTTTCTCCACGAAAAGGTGCAATTGGTGATTATATGTAAAAATTACAATTGAGCAGTTGCAGTGGTAAATTGATTTTTTTGACTGTCGGTTGATACATTCTTGGGGTATTTTACTCCAGGCCATGGAACTGAAGAAGCTGCAAAGTCCACTTTATGAAGAGTTCCTCAACAGTTTAAATACACCTTGCTCTCTTGCTGGCAAGAGCAATTATGATGAAACTGCACCAAGTTACTTGAGATTACCTCCTAAAAGCAGGTCACCTAGCCGGGCTGCGGCTGGAACTTCAACAACAGCCACAGACGGAGTTGGTTCTGGAAGCCCTGGGAGTAATAATAGCAGACGTATATCTAATGTTGGCAATGCCAGCAATCAGTCTTCACCGGAAGTAGGTTTGCCTCAGTCCAGTGATGTGAAAGGTCTTGTGAATGGTGGTCTACAGGACTCAAGTAGCCCAAGGTTGGTTTCACTAGAGTTTATATTATCTTCGAACAAATTCATTTACATATATTTATTTGTAAGCTACTCAGCTATAGTCTTAACCTCCCTAACTCTTATTGCTATGTTAGCTTCTTTGAGAGACAAAAGTTATGGAAAGAAGAACTTGACCAAGAGCTTAAGACAAAACGAGGTAGATTTTCTTTTCCTTCTTTTCTTTTATGAATTCTTTCGTTGTTTTTCCTGGCAAATATTCTTGCGGTGCAATTGATGTTCCATCAAATATAACTTGTATAACAAGGTGGTTTCTTTCCCTACATTATGTATGAGAAACACGTGACCAGTATAATGAATTAGATTGTTGTACTGCATCTCAAATCGATACTCACAATCCTCATGTGCGAAGTAAACAAATAGCCATTCTTTGGAGAATCAAATGATTTTGGCTCTGAAATGATTTCACCGAAGCTGACAGATTGAATATTGTCCTAATTGTGTCAAGGAAGGTTTGAGCGTTCATTCAGGGACTCGTTTTTTGTTTAATACATTTTTGAAATATGGGCAGCAGAAATCGACTCTTATCAAGTACAGAACTCGTTTCACTGAGAAACTTGGCCAAATTATGTGGTTTGTTTGCAGAGATGATGCGCCAAGCAGTTGTGGGAGCTAACACACCATCCCCAAGAGATCGATCTATTACTCGACAAAGGGAGCGGACAAGGTTTGCATCACCCGGCAAATAAGTAGCCTCTACACAGGTTTTGTGCGGTTGATGGTTTTGATTTCTGCTCTTGCCCCAGCTCGTAGAGGATTGAGTTCCGGTATAAGGTTCTTATCGATATCATGCAATAGCAACCGTTTCAGAGAGCACCAAGCATTCGTGTTGTGGTCACAGACTCGGGTAATGCTCTAAAGTGGAGGGTCGGCAGCTGTAGAAGAAGCTCGCGAATTATGTACTTTAGAGAGACGTACAGAAATCTGTCGCTGAATGTTTCTTTCAGTGACAGGACGTGACTGGAGTCTTGGATACACATAGCATTTTAGACATGATGTTTAGAAAGGAAATGTCATGCCTTCTTTTTCTTTTTTTTTAATTTTTTCCTTCCTTTTTTGGTTTCTAAAAGGCTCTTTCCTCACATGAGTTCAATGGGGATGGGCAGCTTAATGAATACATGTTGAGTGTGTATCTTAGAACATATATGGCACGTATTTCAAGACGTGACTTACTATAGCTTGATCGCCATGGTGATTTGGCTTCTTTAACATGTTGCAAAGACCCTCAAACTAAAAAAGCAGGAATCCTTCTAAGCTTCGAAAGACCTAAATTATATTAACGATCCCCTCCGTTTCAACCCATGAATTGCACTGGCCCCAGACAAAATGTGTATCTCCATCAAAGTATGTCATTCTCGGCAGTCTCCTATTTACAAAATCTCCTCCAAAACAGTCTCCAAAGTACATAATTTGCGAGCTTGAAAAGGGTGATCTCTCAAGCAGGAAGTGATCCAGATTCCAATCGTCATTAAACCTCCAGAGTCGCAAATCTAATGAATCGAGAATCCGCTGTGAAATCCTCTGGCTTTATGTCCCATTTTCTTTTAATATTCCGAATCTGATTTGATGAGATTTTTCACAGATTTATCCAAGCTACCTATGAGCTTGAAATGGCAAAGTCCCGATGTGTTTCTACTTCCTGGTATCTGAATTACCTGACACCTTAAACCTGATTTTTCATGCCTGGCACAGCCATGCATCGGTTCTTCTGAATCAAAGCCCCATCACTGTCATCACCACAGCTGATTGATTCTGGGGCTAGCAGTATCTCAGTAAATTCACCTACGAGATTGAGAAATTCTTCAAAACAACCCCTGAAATTGCGTCAGATGGATTCAACCCCGCTTCACGATCAAGAGAGTGCCCTTGGTGGATCTCTATCCACTTCATGATATAAGTGAGTGTTACAGCAGATCAAACATGGTGGAAATGATCATTCTGTGGAATGGAAAGCTCACACTTACTCATTCGACAATTTTATCCATCCATATATATAAGGTGGATTTATGAACGTTTAAATATATCTACATTAAAGCTACCCCAGCAGAAACTATAGTAAGACCTGAAAATTTTTACCACTTCATTTGCTGTCTGTCAAAAATGGTTGAGTAACTCAGGTTATGGTGCTCAATTCATCAAGTGACTCACCTCGAAGTCATGCTTCCACGAGAAATTATGATAACTTCTGACATACTTTCTTCCAGTCAGCATATCTTTCTAACTCACCTAAGTTTACATTCTAGTCCTATTTTCTCTTCATCACAAGACTGAATCCAAGTGTACAGTACACTTGCTTCTGCTCTAGTCTGTGTTCAAGTAATAGAGAATGAATCTCTTATCAGGCATATATCCTTCATCTGTCATCAAAAGAAACAGTTCCTTTAAAACTTCATAAATGGTTTCACTTTGCGGATGCATCCTGTCCCGGACGACAAAGCTATGGACTTTCTTCTCAATCTCAATCGAACTAATGCCTGTTTCTTTAGCCACTCCAGCCTCTTTCATTCTTTTCATAGTCCTTGCTCTCTCTTTCCAATTACCTTCGGCAGAATATATATTGGCCAGCGAAATGTATGGCGCAGGGGTCTCAGGTGCAGCAGAAATCAGCTGTTCGGCGGCATACCTTCCTATCTCCGAATCATTATGCATGCCACAAGCGCCAAGCAAGGCTTGCCAAACTAGAACACCAGGTTCCGTGGGCATTCCCTCTATAAAACTCTTCGCTTCAGCAAGGCCACCAGCCCGTCCCAACATGTCTACAACACAAGCATAGTGCTCTGTCCTTGGACTAATTCCATAATCCCTTTCCATTGAATCTAAAAACTCCATTCCCTTCTCGACTAAGCCGATATGGCTACAAGTGTGAAGCAAAGAGAGAAATGTAACATCTGTCGGCTTTACACCTTCTAATTTCATTTCTTCAAACAACCGTAGAGCTCCATAGCCATCTCCGTGACATGCAAAAGCGTTAATCATGGAATTCCATGAGATCAAATTTCTTGAAGGCATCTGACTAAACACTTTGATTGATTCCATGATATCTCCACACTTCGCATACATGTTTATTAACCCATTGCTGACAAAGGGAATATGAAAAAAGCTTCTTTTCATAATCAAAGAGTGAATTTGTTTACCTAAGCCTAGAGAAGTATCAGCACCAAAAACCCCAAGAACAGCAGAAACCACATTAGAATCAATCTCCAACCCTGCCTTTACCATTTTCAGAAATACTTGTATAGCTTCTTCTTCAAACCCATTTTGTGCAAAACCTACTAGAATTACAGTCATAGAAACCTCATCTATAGTCTCTGCAGACTCGAATATATCCAATGCATCTTCTAGACTTCCACATTTTGCGTACATATCCATCAGTGCACTCTCCACCAATAAATCTGACTGAATACCCAATTTCCATGCAATGCTATGCAACTGGCGCCCCATGTTTATTGCTTGTAGACCTGAACACGCCATGATGGCGCTCAAGTATGTGAGAGTATTTGGATTGGGTGATCCGCTACGCATACTCATTCCACTACACATTCTCATAAATAACTTTAAACTATCCTCATAAAACTCATTCTGTTGAAGGCCAGAGATACAAGCCGTCCAACTAATTACATTCCTCTCGAACATTTCATTAAACACCTGCATTCCCCAATCGATGCCACCACATTTGAAATATGATGTGATCAGAGCATTCCCAATTGTAATTTCCCTTTCAAATCCAGCCCTCAAGACTATGCCATGCATCAACTCAACTACATGAGAAAGCTCACAGCTATCACAACCAGACAGAATCGTTGTTACCGTGGCTTTATCAACACCTCGAACACCCCCTTCCCACATTCTTTTAAACATCCCAAAACCCATCTCGAACTCCCCATTTCTCAAGAACCCAGATAACAGAGTGTTCCAGGATATAATGTCTTTAACAGGCATTTCATCGAACAGCTTAGCGACATCCCGCATGCCGCTGCACTTGGCGTACATCGAGAGGAGAGAGTTCCAGACGACGAGACCATTTCCGAAGAGGTCCTCATTTCCAAGGTCGTGGAGCTCAGGGTTCTTGACGATGGAGGCGTGAAGAGAAGAGCCCAGATGGAGACGACCCTCTTTGCCGCAAGTGGACAGAAGGTGGCTCACGCGTACGTGGTCGAGCACGATGGCAGAAGCCGGCGACGGAGCGCCTTGAAAGGTCTGAGCTTTGAAAGGAGGAGGGAGAGGAGTCCGAGGAGGGAGGTGGGAGCTCAGTCTCCGGAAGACCCATTTCGATTTCATCCATGAAACCAAAGTTCGCAGCAACACAGACGATGGTAATGCCACAGAGAAGATTCTCAAACGGCTATTATAGACTACAGTAGGAATTATAGTTCATCTTTTTTTTTAAAAATATCTTGGCAAATTGACAAATTGACTTATATACCTTTAGAATTTCACAAACTACTTAATTCAATGAAAAAGAAGAGCATAATTCAATCAATTGGATATTTAGCAAGTGTCGGGTCAGACAATGTGGAAGATAACGCTGAAGATCCATTTCATAAATACAATATGTGAAGGTGTTGAATGCAGAAGATTTGGCTTGAATAATTTTTAGTTGTCGGATGACGTGATCCGATATTAGGAAAAATTGTTCAAAAAGTCTTAAACTCATTATACTTTTATTCATTCAGCCTTAGATCTTTCAATCACAGTCCTTGCCGTTTCGAGTGATGGCCGCGATTCCCTCAATGGGTGAGGGTTGGCCGGCCCTCCCTTGTGGCCGGCGAGGGGGATGGCCGGCAACCCTTGCCGGCCAGATTCGAAACCCAAAATTAAAAAAAAAAAAAGCACCAGAAAAGTTAAAAAGAAAAAGCCATAAAAAATAAAATATTATTAAAATATTATTTAAAAAGTGCCATTTCATTATCAATCGTCCATGTCAGCAATTTTTGGCTAAAATTAGCCAATGAACTCAATTGATAAGAAGTGAAAATGTTTAAGACTAAATTAACAAATTCTAGTATAATTTGATAAAAATAAAAAGTTTAAGACTGAATTAGTAAAAATGTAATAAGTTTAGTATTATTTGGAAAATTTTCAGAGAGTTGATGGAGTCAAGGAAGCTTAATATGGACTTGCTCTAATTTTGTTTGTCGATGCCTTTCTGTCCCATTCCTATTTGAGCAAGAGATCGACCATAGTCTTACTCAACAAATGAGGATTTTCCATCTTTTTGTTTCTGTTTTCAACACTCACCAAATGGGTTTCGCACTTGACAACAGAAAAACCAAGTGCGCAAATGCCAGCAAGCCTGTGAATGTTTGCATTTTGCACGAGGGATGCAGGAAAACATTAAGCAAACTTCTGTATGCTTGTGTTGTTGCAATTCTCTGAAGGAGGGGGAGGAATTCAAAACTAACCATAGAAAAGCTATACTTTTCCAATTATTCAGAGGACATTAGAGCATAAGAATTTTTTTCTTGATATTCTCATTGGCCGTCAGATTTTCCTCGTTAATTCTTGAGGAATATGGCCGCTTCAGGAAGCCATGACACTTGCGGTCGGAAGTCATGAACAAGCAACTTTTTCCGACTGAAGAACGATCAGGTAGACTTATAGTATGAACTGAAATGGATGGATTTAGAATTCTCGATCAAATTCCATTTTACTGATAATAGTACCCTTTAAAATCTCTCTCTCCCTCTTGGCATATCCTGATTTGAAGTGGGCCATTAAGATACGCATCAGGATGGCACTATTGGACTTGGACTTATTTATTTATCAGGGGAACGGAAAGGTTGTTTTCCTCCCGTTTATTCTCACGTATCACTACACCGATAATAAAGATTCCTGAAATGAGTGTAGCACGGAGAAAGCACACATGTTAATAAATACATTCGCTTCGACAATTGACACTGTCAACAATTCAAGACAAGACCGTTTGATGTGATTAGAGTATCCAGCAGCATCCCACAAGATACTTTGTGGGCGTGAAGAGGCGAAAATGCTGGCCTCCCTCCCAGTGATGCCGCTTTATTTCCAGCCGGACGGTGAGAAACTGCTAATGAAGATTTAACCAAAGAAACTGATGCGCAAAATAAACGCAGCCAGGACGAGGATTTAAGGGCAGAGACATGAACAAGAAGGATTCTCGTGTCTTCTCCTTCCTTGTGGTCTGCTTTCATAGCATGAACAGAGAAGTGAAGGAAGAAAGCAACTCCAACATCGGTCTCATTTATAATGGCGACACTGGGACTATTAGCTTCCTTTGAAAAGCATTTGCCTGCCCTCTTGAAGTAAACCAGAATGACATTTTACCTCCTCAGCAGCTTGGTCAGAATCCAAAGAGGCCAAGTCAATGTGTCCCCCACCATGCCTTGTACTAAAAATATTCCGGTACATTAAATTTTGAGAGTCTGGCTTTTAGATGTGTTCTGCACATGCATGTCAATTTCATATGTGGAACCTGACACAAGCCCTAGAAGTGATCCTGAGAGGTACTTTCTTCTTCCTATATGCTTCCAACAGCTTGTAGTTACCACCAGACACATGTAACCAGTAAAAGTTCCTAGACATGATACCAAAATTGGACATAAGGTAGAGTTTAAGGAGGAAGTACTGTCAAAAAACTTGTAATATGGACATGTTCCCTCCAAATCCCACACCGATGCTTCTATCGCTATGCCAGAGAGCTCATCTGATGTGGTATTAAACAACCTGTAGAAGCAGACCAGAAAAGGCTATTTATCAGATTCTATTTCACAGGAAAAATTATGAGTTCATATTCAGGCTATACTGAAGAACAAGTGACAGCATAACTTAATATTGTTGCTCCCCAACTAAGATGTGCAACGAGTCTATTGAAAGAATAATAACAGTCTGAGCTCTCAGTGGCTTTCTATAGCAAGATGTACCTCAATAGAATAGGCGGCTAGATTGAGTTGAACATGGATTGGCTCTGCAGCTGAACAGCAGCCGTAGAACCCTGCCATCTGATCAAGTTGTTGATCATAAAATTGACCTCTAAGGCCAGTCCGTGAGTCAAAAAAATAATATGTACTCACTGATTGAATAGAAGAAACAAACTAATGGCAAGACCCTTCACTGAGTCTTACCTTCAAACAAAAGTCATCAAGATCCTTGGGGGTACCATAGAATTTGATTTGATCATGAACCTTGTCTGGTTTTGAGTATGGTATGTACTTATGGTATTGCCATATAGGATTGGCAGCTTCTTCAGTGTAACCATTTGAAAGTTTCTCAAAGATCAGAATTTGCCATCCTTCTAGAGGCATTGTTGCTCTGATGCCGCAACAGGCATACCCACAGAACCCACTTCTGGATTGAATCCATAATTGTAAAAGTCATCCTTAAAGAAGCTTTCAGGATACTGGATATTGTAAGGCCATTGGTCCAGCCGCCCTTGCTATTAGCAAACCCATCCCACATGGACCCTTGAACATAGATGCGTGTTCCATCGAGGTAGAGGCTGGGATCTTCCTCCTCGTTACTCAAATCTTCTAAAATTTTGTCATATCCATCTGCCTTTTCAAAATAGGGATGGAGTTTGAGGTAATTCTTTAGAGCTTTATTGAGGTCATCTGGTGGAACTTGTTCGTTTCCACCTACCCAAAGAGCCAGACTTGCATGATTCCTTAAAAGCTTGACAGTGTCTCTTGCACACAGAAGAAATAGGTCATGATCCAGGGGGCCATCCGGATTGGATACTGGGATTCCATGTCCATCAACATCACCAGTAATCCAAAATTTTTGCCAGACCTACAAAAGCTTTATAAGCAATTGGATAGCAGGATAAATTGATTTGCTAACATACTGACAAATATGATACTAAGCATCTGAAAAGAAGTTTGGCCGAGGTGCATTGAAGACTTGCCAATAAACCATACAAGTAATATGGAGGTCATTTACGAACTCTTAATATGTTATCAGGAAGCAGGTGACTGCAAGGATTTATTCGGCAGCAACTTCTCTACGTCTACCAATACATACATCCGGCACACATATTATTCTTTTTCCTTAGTTTATCCATTTTCTACCTGACTTCATCCAACATAGTAAACAATTTTCTCATCAAGGAAGCAATAAAACTACAAGCTGAGGAATGCCAAACAAGCTCTGCTAATCCACCACCCCAACAGCAGATCATGTTGGAATTTATATCGGCATGGAATTTGATATCGGTCCTGTAGGGTTTCTCTGAAAGTCACAGTAATCCTTCTGATAAAATCCAATTACGCCCACGAATAATGATGGGCTGCCCATTAACCTTGAACAGCCTAAACAGCACAAGTACATTTACCATAAACAATACAATTCAATTCCCAATTCTTTCCATAAGGCGACCAGCCAGCCCTAACATGTCAACAACATGAGCGTAGTGCTCTGTCCTTGGATTAATTCCATAAGCCCTTTCCACTGAATCAAAAAACTTCATTCTCTTCTTGACTAAGCCCATATGGCTACAAGCATGAAGCAAAGAGTGAAGTGTAACGTCTGTTGGCTTTACAACTTCCATGTTCATTTCTTCATACAACCTTAAGCTCCACAGCCATCTCCGTGACATGCAAAAGAATTAACCATGCAATTCTATGAGATCAAATTTCTGGAAGGCATCCGATTAAACATTTTGATTGACTCCACGATATCTCCACACTTCGCATACATGTTCATTAACCCATTGCCGACAAAGGGAATATGAAACAAGCTTCTTTTGATAATCAAAGAGTGAATTTGTTTACCTAAACCTAGAGAAGTATCAGCACCAAAAACCCCAAGAACAGCAGAAACCACATTAGAATCAATCTCCAACCCTGCCTTTACCATTTTCAGAAATACTTGTATAGCTTCTTCTTCAAACCCATTTTTTGCAAAACCTAAAAGAATTACAGTCATAGAAACCTCATCTATAGTCTCTGCAGACTCGAATAAATCCAATGCATCTTCCAGACTTCCACATTTTGCATACATATCCATCAGTGCACTCTCTACCAATAAATCTGACTGAATACCCAACTTCCATGCAATGCTATGCAACTGGCGCCCCAAGTTTGTTGCTTGTAGACCTGCACACGCCATTATGGAGCTTAAGTATGTGAGAGTATTTGGATTGAGTGATCCACTACGCATGCTCATAAATAACTTTAAACTATCCTCATAAAACCCATTCTGTTGAAGGCCAGAGATAACAGCCGTCCAACTAATTACATTCCTCTTTAACATTTCATTAAAAACCTGCATTCCCCAACCATTGCCACCACATTTGAAATACGACGTGATCAGAGCATTCCCAATCGGAATTTCCCTTTCAAATCCACCCCTAAAGACTATGCCATGCATCAACTCAACTACATGAGAAAGCTCGCGGCTATCACAACCAGACAGAATCGTGGTTACCGTGGCTTTATCCACACCTCGAACACCCCCTTCCCAGATTCTTTTGAACATCCCAAAACCCATCTCAAACTCCCCGTTCCTCAAAAACCCAGATAACAGGGTGTTCCGGGAAATAAAGTCTTTCACAGGCATTTCATCAAACAGCTTAGCGACACCCCGCACGTCTCCGCACTTCGCGTACATCGAGAGGAGAGAGTTCCAAACGACAAGACAATTTCCGAAGAGGTCCTCATTTCCCAGGTCGTGGAGCTCCGGGTTCTTGATAATGGGCGCGTGAAGAGAAGAACCCAGATGGAAACGCCCTTCTCTGCCGCAAGTGGACAGAAGGTGGCTCACGCGGACGTGGTCGAGCACAAGAGCAGAAGCTTGTGACGGGGCGCCTCGAAAGTTCTGAGATTTGAGCGGAGGAGGGAGGGAAGTCCGAGGAGAGAGGTGGGAGCTCAGTCTCCGGAAGACCCATTTCGATTTCATCCATGAAACCAAAGTCGCCGGAACACAGACGATGGTAATACAACGGAGAAGATCAGGATTGTTTCCTTTGGATAGTCTACGAGCTTCTCAAACGGCTTCTGTAGACTGGAGAACTTTGACCTCCTTGGACGCATTTCTGCCGAGAGCTGGTAATCAAATTATTAAAAGCTCATCTTTTTTATCTCCGCATATTGACATATCAGACTTATATTCATTTAGAATTTTACAAACTACTAAACTCAATTTAAAAAAAAGAGAGTTAATAATTCAATTAATCAGATATATATCACGTCTCATCTTTTGAACATTCCATAAAAAGCTTAATTTTGATTTGCTTTAATTTTGTTTAGTGATGCCTTTCCGTCCCTTTTTATTCGAGCAAGAAAGCGACCTTAGTCTTACTCAACAAACTACCATTTTCCTGTTTTGTTTCTTTTTTTCAACACTCACCAAATGAGTTTCTTAATTGACATCAGAAAACCAAATGTGCATATGCCGGCTAGCCTCTGAATATTGGCATTTGCACAAGGCATGCGAGGAAACATTAAGTATATGCTGGTATGCATTTCTCAGAAGCAGGGGCGAGAAAGCGGAACTAACCATAGAAAAGCTATACTTCTGAATATTCAGAGGACTTCAGGGCATATGACTGCTAAATGTTTTTTCTTGATATTATCTTTGGCCATCATATTTTTCTAGTTAATTCTTAAGGAATAGGGCCGCTTCATGAACTCACGGCGCTCGCGGTCGGAAGTCATGAACAAGCTACTTTTTCCCAGATTGGTTTCTAAGATCACTTCCCGCTCTAGACCTTTTACTAATTAGTCCTGATCAAACCCCAACCTTTTCCAACGGAAGGATGATCGGGTAGGCACTAGTATGAATTGAAAAGAATGGATTTAGAATTCTCAATCAAATTCCATTTTGCTGATCAATAGTGCACTTTAGAATCCCTCTCCCAACACATCCTGGTTTGAAGTGGGCCATCAACAGGTTCATTCAGATGAACATCAGGATGGCACTATGCAAAACTTACATCAGGGGAACGGATCTGTATCTTCAGGCCTTTTGAGAGGGGGAAGGATATATATATTTATCAACTTGTCATTTCTAAGAAGTGGGGAAACATCCAGGAATAAAGATAGGAGGAAAGATTGTTTCCCCCGTTTATTCTCTCACGTTTCTTTATCTGTTTCTCTATACAGATAATAAAGATTCCTGAAATGAGTATAGCACGGAGAAAGCACGCATGTTTATAAATACATTCGCTTCAACAATTGACATTGTCAACGATTCAAGGCAAGACTGATTGATGTGGTTGGAGCATCCCGCAGCATTCCCCAAGAAACTCCGAGAGTGTGAAGAGGCGAAAATACTGGACTCTTCCAGTGACGATGCTTAATTTCCAGTCGGACGGTGAGAAACTGCTGATGAAGATTTAACCAAGGAAACTGATGCGCGAATTTAACACAGCCTGGACAAGGACTTAAGGGCGGAGACATCAATCTGAAAAGCACGTTCCCTCCATAGAATGGTAAGAACAGACAGGACTATGAACATTTCTCACCTCAGTGGACTGTATGCCCACCATGGTAATTCCAGCCATTGAGCGTGACTCGAGGAGTAACACCTGGTGGAACTTCGAAAGAGATTTTGGTGGTCATAATTTCGCCTGGTACTAAAGAGAAGTAATTATCCGAGTAATGAACAGGAAGGATTCTCGTGTCCTCTCCTTCCTTGCGGTCTGTCTTCATAGCATGAACAGAGAAATGAAGGAAAAAAGCCACTCCAACGTCGGTCCCATTTATAATGGCAACGCTTGGACTATTAGCTTCCTTCAAAAAGCACTTGGCCGCTCCCTGAAGTAAACCAGAAAAGCACTTGGCCGCTCCCTGAAGTAAACCAGATTGACGTTTTACCTCCTTAGCAGCTTGGTCAGAACCCAAAGAGGCCAAGTCAATGTCTCCCACACGATGCCTTCTACTGAAAATATTCCGGTACGTTAAATTTTGAGAGTTCAGCCTTCTAGAAGTGTTTTGCACATGCATGTCAATTTCGTATGTGGAACCTCTGACATAAGCCCTAGATGTGATCCTGAGAGGTACTTTCTTCTTCCTGTATGCTTCCAAAAGCTTGTAGTTACCACCAGACACATGTAACCAGTAGAAGTTCCTAGATATGATACCAGAATCAGACATATGGTAGAGTTTAAGAAGAAGGAAGTAGACAGGCTTTGGACTTTGCGACTTGGGATAGTTCATCTCCACAATGGAAACAGTCTTTTTGGGTGGCACTGAAAGTTTGTCAAAAACCTTGTAGTATGGACATGCTCCCTCCAAATCCCATACCGATGCTTCTATTGCTATGCCAGAGAGCTCATCTGATGTTGTATTAACAACCTGTGGAAGCAGACCAGAAAAGGCTATAATCAAGTTCTATTTCACAGGAAAAATTATGAGTTCATATTCAGGCTATACTGAAGAATGTGTGACTGCATAACTTAATATTGTTGCTCCCCAACAAAGATGTGCATCGAGTCTATTCAAAGAATAATAACGGTCTGACTCTCACTGGCTTTCTATAGCAATATGTACCTCAATAGAATAGGTGGCTAGATTAAGTTGAACATGGATCGGCTCTGCAGCTGAACGGCAGCCATAGAACCCTGCTGTCTGATCAAGTAGGTGATCGTAAAATTGACCTCTAAGCCCAGTCCAAGGATTCTGCGTCTTCCATATGAGAACCCCCGTAAATTTTCTCCACATATGAGAAGTCCAGCCTTCCAATAAAGCTCTATACTGTACGTAGTTTACGAGCTGAGCCTGTTGAGTCAAAAAAAATAATATGTAATCACTGATTGAATATATAAAACAAACTAATGGCAACACCCTTCATTAAGTCTTACCTTCAAACAGAAGTCATCAAGATCTGTGGGGGTACCGTAGACTTCGATTTGATCATGAACCTTGTCTGGTTTTGAGTATGGTATGTACTTATGGTATTGCCATATAGGATTTGGAACTTCTTCAGTGTAACCATTTGGAAGTTTCTTGAAGATAGGAATTTGCCATCCTTCCGGAGGCATTGTTGCTCTGATGGTAGCCGCAACAGGCATACCCACAGAACCCACTTCTGGATTGAATCCATAATTGTAAAAGTCATCTTTAAAGAAGCTTTCTGGATACTGGATCTCGTAAGGGCCATCGGTCCAGCCACCCTTGCTATCAGCAAACCCATCCCACATGGACCCTTGAACATAGATGCGTGTTCCATCGAGGTAGAGGCTGGGATCTTCCTCCTCATTATTCAAATCTTCTAAAATTTTGTCATGTTCATCCACCTTTTCAAAATAGGGATGAAGTTTAAGGTAATCCTTTAGAGCTGTGTTGAGGTCAACTGGTGGAACTTGTTCATTTCCACCAACCCAAAGAGCCAGACTTGCATGATTCCTTAAAAGCTTGACAGTGTCTCTTGCACACACAAGAAATAGGTCATGATCCAGGGGGCCATCCGGATTGGACACTGGATCTCCACGTCCATCAACATCACCAGTAATCCAAAATTCTTGCCAGACCTACAAAAGCTTATAAGCCATTGGATAGCAGGACAAATTGATTTGCTAAAATACTGAAAAAAATGATACTAAGCATCTGAAAAGAAGATTGGCTGAGTTGCGCTGAAGACTTGACAATAAACCATACAAGTAATATAGAGGCCATTTACAAACTCTTGACATGTTATCTCGAAGCAAGTAACTGTGAGGATTTATTCTGCAGCAACTTCTGTACGTCAACCAATAAATTAGTTTCGAAAAGGCTCAGTACATCCGGCACACATACTATTCTGTTTCCTTAGTTTATCCATTTTCTAACTGACTTCATCATCCAACATAGTAAAAAATATTCTCATTCAGGAAGCAATAAAACTACAAACTGAGGAATGCCAAACAAGCTCCTACGACTGTGCCTGAGAGAGAGAGAGACAGAGAGAGAGGATACATTACCAGAAGACCATACATATCACAATAACGGTAAAATTCTGGCCTTTCTGTTAATCCACCACCCCAACAGCGGATCATGTTGAAATTCATATCAGCATGGAATTTGATATCGGTCTCGTAGCGTTTCTCTGAAAGTCGCAGTAATCCATCTGATAAAATCCAATTACCCCCACGAATAAAGATGGGCTGCCCATTAACCTTGAACAACCTAAAGAGCACAAGTATGTTTACAATAAAAAACACAATTCAATTTCTAATTCTTTCTGTAAATTATGACAACCTCACCTTCCACCAGTTGCACTATCAATATGACTTTCAATTTTGCGGAATCCAAATAGATGTCTCCATGAATCAGACTCTCCAAATCCTTTCACTTCAACACTGATAGCAACATGGTAAAGTGACTGCTTTCCCATGCCATTGGGCCACCATAGATTTGGCTTATAGAAAAACAGCTGCAGGTTGATACCAAGAAACAATTAATTAGGATCATTTAGATTTTTCCTATATCTGATTTTCCACTTCAACATTTCTTTAGATGTAAATAATATTGGCCAAACTCATCGATGTTAAGATGTGGAAGAAGTAAAATCAGGCACGATTTTTCTTCTTCAAAGAAAGAACAGTTGTCCTTAAAACATTTTCCTTGTGACACTTGAGATACATCATATGCACTTACCTCTGTAAATGTATGTTGACTCCGAGCCCCGGGTGAAATTGACCGATGCTCAGTCCGAAGATGCTCTATCAAGGTGAAATTGCCCTCTAGTTCTGCAGTCACTTCGATGCTCAAAGAGCATTCAGCAACCCTTGTACTTCTATTTTCCAACTCAGTCGTACAATGCAAGTATACTCTCTTATAGTTGTCGAAAAATGATGACACCAAGTGGGGATCAATTAACTTTACAGGCTGAACCAATGATGATGTATCAGATTGGAAATTATTATTAAAAAAAAAAAAAAAACTGCAGTTATCTTGAATTAACTCATAATGCAGAACAGTATTACAAATAAAACCCGGTTTTACTCCCCACAGCACTATTCAAAAGCAACCGTAACTTGCTTGCTAACTCATAGTTCCAGACAATTACCAGACAAAAAGTTGCTCTAAATGCAGAGACAAAAGCTTAAGCCATAAAATGGCAGCAATATTTTGTCACGATCACCATTAGAGCCCCATGTTATTCAACACGGATTGTCCTATTTTATTAGAATGTTCAACCAAGCTATATAAATCAACTGGCACATCAACCCCAGGGACTGAAACCATTAAATTGCAGGACTTATACAAAGAAAAAACGGTGACTGTGCACTCACCCCAGTGACGGAAACTGATACTTCATCCCATATGCCAGTATTACGATCCCTACATGAAAATAGATGTTGATCAATCGTAAAGTAACATGCAGACTGATGTCTTTTAAATGGATTTAAAACATATAAATAGATAAGTGAGAAACTACAGAAATTCAACCACGTTCCTCCAAATAGGAAAATCACATCAGCAAATGGCAGTCAGGATTTTGCTCATTAAACATAAAAAGCCAAAGAAATCCATGATTGACATAACTAATGTAAATTATGGTGGAGCAAGACGTTACATCTTGCCAGGAGCTTTCCTGTCCCCATCCTATCTCTACCTTTCTCCTAGGATCAATAGATGCATTCACCATTCCAGCTCTCAACCAACATAATCCGAACTGCTAGTATTATGATTACTTAACTGAGTAATCCTTTGAAACCTTTTGCTCTTTCCCATCTAACGAAGCAAATAGCTTGTCCCTCCAAATATAATTAATCACAAACAGTCAAGTCTCTGAAGGACTAACTCATGTGGAAACTAAAGAGGCACATGTACGAATTACAACTAGGCAATAAATGGAGAATGTAGCTGTTCACACTATGCTTTCGATGTCGGAAGCTTTAAAATAGACACTCAATTACCAGAAGATAGCAACACTGCTTTGTCATAAAAAGCATAACTTACGATGCATTATTTCTCCAATGAGGAGTTGATTACCTTATAGGAGCCATCCAGTCCCAACCCTGAACATATTGCGTTGCGACATCCTTTCCGATCTAATGAAATAAAGATACTATATGAATGTTCCGCAGTTTTGATAGGAATAACACTACTAATCCAACTAGGCTCAGACAATATTATTATGTCCTTCCAAACTGCTATTAGATGCAGAGGAAGACAAGTTATGCAGGAGAAGGTACATACCTCATGGTCCCCACCTTGTCCTCCCTCTGGAGGTATTTTGCCAGGGTGATCTGGGGGGTGAACAAGAACTGCTAGCATGTTTTGTCCATTAGGATGGAGAATGTCAGTTACATCAAGTTGATGTCTTCTGAACATTCCTTTTGGAAGAACCTTTTTGTTCCCATTTAAGTATACTTCAGCAGAGTAGTTAATTGCTCGAAAATTCAGATCAAGGTGTTGTGCTTCAGGCTGTGAAAATTTGAAATAATATAAAGCACTAGCTCCAGCAAAAGTAACAAAAGCAAAGAAATGATGAACACTCAACAACAAGAAGAATATCATTTTGTAAAGGAGAAAAACGAGACAACAATGTGAACAATGGTAACCAGATTAATTCCATTTTGAGGTAATTAAGAAAATACAGTACCTACTGTCATTATTCAATGATGTTTAAGAGAAAGAAGAACTGATCTTAAAGACATGAAAATGGTGCCTAGCACCAGATAACTTTTATGAAGGCCTTTAGAAACTGGCAAAAGATGCATTTTGAAATTATTTATGTCAAATATGTTATCATTTAAAATATTGACAATTTCAAAAGACAAGTCTTGATTCTTCTAGCAAGAGTGCAACTTACCAGCTTGCATTGGAAAGTCGTAAAGAACCAAAATGTGTAGTGTTCCCTTCCAGAATCAGCAATATCTATAATGGCCTCGTTATTTAACCCATAAAAAGGATCTGGAACTGCCTTGTTCTTTACCAGGGTTGCTAAAACACTGCAAGTTATATCACCGTTAGCAATTGAGGCAAATATCTTAGAGAGTAAAAAAGGAGCTCATACTCTGACCAGGACATGCTAGCACTCTTCAGTCAGTGAGGTGTAAACCACATTTCAGATACTTGAATAAGAACATAGACCAACATGAGGTAATCAACTTTAATTTAGGACAGAACACCGATATCAGAGCATCTTCCAAAACTAAGAAAGTTCTATATTCTCTCTGAACAACTTCATTGACGCTTTTGCCTCGAAACTCTAACTGGACGATGTAATTCACCAGACCCACTTACATTCATACCCTGATCCATTCGATGATTCATAACCAGGGAATCTCATTGCTTCTGCTTTTTAATTGAGATGCGCTTAATTTCAAATTCCAACACTTGTAACCCTCCGACCAGACTCTTTACATCATATTCATCCGAAATCACGACAAGACTTAATACGCCATTCAAAACTATCAAGATCTGCAGGGTCATCTGCAGTCCATCTTTTATGCGCTAAAAAGATCGACATTTCATCAGCTACTCAAGTCATTTCACATCGAGACCAGACTTAGCTTTCCACAAAATCACACCAGAGTCAGGTTCAAAGCAATGCACGATCAGCTCTCTCTCTCTCTCTCTCGATCGCTCCCTCCCCCCGGCGATCAATGTCCACATCCGCACCGCCCAAAAGAAGTTGCCGACACGATTTCGGGCGCATGCAGTCGCCGCAGAGCAGGAACCGAAACAGCACGCGAGCGAAAAAAAAACTCGAACGACTTACGTCCCGGGGACGACGGCCTCCATCCACGGAGGATCGGCTCCCGTCGGGGGATGCGTCGTGGTGAGCTGGGCCCCGGTGAGCTCCACCTCCGTCGATCTCGCCGCGAGCCATCCGGAGTCGAACCTCGTCTTCCCGATCCCGGCGATCACCGGCGTCACCGCGGCCTCCATTTCTCTCCGCAGGACACCCCCTCCCCCTCCGATTCAGGCCGGCCGGAAACCTCGTCCCCGGAGCAGCGGCGGCGGGCGGCGAGGGAATAACCGCCGATGGCGAGGAAGACCAGCTCGCAAGTCTTCCGCTTGCTTGAGCGAGTGAGTCTGCTCCGAGTCATCTGTCCGTCGTCATCTTATCTTCCGCTGTCCGCGTAGGGCCCGGGGGGCTCTTTCCTGGTCCCGGGACCATGCAGCTCCAACTACGCGTGGGTCACTGGGGATGGATGGACGGTGCGGATCGAGGCGTGGGTCCCGGGAGATACATGGACGGTGCGGATTGAGTGCGAGGCGCCCAGATCCCGGCCCGCCCCCGAGCACAGCGAAGGACAAGGTTGTTGGAACTTGGAAGGTGGGGAGTTGCGGTTTCAGAGAGTGGGACAGGCTGCAATACTTGGATTTCAGCGTCGCGCGTCGTCGTTTCGGCGCAGTTCAAAAATGGGGAAATTAAAATTGAAGTTCGCCGTTGCCGGGGATCGAACCCGGGTCACCCGCGTGACAGGCGGGAATACTCACCACTATACTACAACGACCTAGTTGAGAGCGTAGACATACTTTTAAAATTTATTGTTAGCAAGGTGATGGCAGTATAACTTCCCGCCTAATTTCTCAAAAAACCCTAAACTTTAACTCCAATCCTAATTCTACCTTAATTTTTTTCTCATAAATAACCTAGGCAGTCCTAATTCTATCCTTAACTCTTTTTATTTTGTTTTGTAAAAACTACAATTTTTGCTTGATGTCCTCATTAACTCTTCGTTCAAAATGATCATTAGTGATTCTACGTAACATTTATACGTTATTGCTCTAGTTTTCCCTTGAATTTCAAATCTAAGAAGACATTTTTTGGAGATGGATTCCAAATTAGCCCAAATGATATCTTATTGGATTTGAAATTTGAGTGAAAACAAGAGTAATTGTGGGTCGTTTTCTACAATTGCTCTTACTTCAAGGAAGTCTCCTTCTCACCTTCTTTGGGGATATTCAATTTTGCGCTCGGTTTTCAATCTCTTATGCTCGAGAATTTTCCATCTCTTGCAATAGAAGAGCCGTGCTCAAAAAAGTTAGCTCGAGGCGCTTGAACAACATGTACTAGGGAGTTTTCTATCTCTTAGGCATAGGGCATATTTGAGACTTATGAAAATTTTGTAGTCTTTTTATGAAAAAAAAAAAAAGTTTGGGTAAACTGGAACTAGACATGAAACTGTTTTTTTTTTTTTAGACAACAAAAATTAAGGTAAAATTAAAACCGAACATAAAGTTGGGTTTTTTTTTTTTTTGGGTACTAAGGCTAAAAGATATGTATCTTTCTCAACCTTTTGATTAAGAGCAAATGTGGTATCTTTTTTTGTCGGTTTGATATCCACTTACATGGGCTGAGAATAAGCTGGTTTGTGACATGACAACCCAAATGATTGCTCCGCATAGGGCAGACTTTCATCTATTGCAAAAATTTAGGTGCGTTTGTTTGCGTTTCGTTTAAAAATTGTTCTAGGGAACATAAATAAAAAAGTGTTTCTGCTCCGGAACAATTTTTGAACAAAAACGCGTTTGGTAAACTTGTTCCGAAATAAAAATAAACAGAAACACGTTTGGTAAATTTGTATAATTTTTTTATTTCTTTTATTTTTTCTATTTTTTTTCTTATTTTTCCTTTTTCTTTTTTTCTTCTTTTGGCCGGTCGCCGGCCTCGGCCATGGCCGGCGACTGGCCGACGAGGGCCGGATCTGGGCGAGATCAAGCTCGCCTGTGTCGGCGCGAGGCCGGCCGCCTTGGCCGGGCGAGCTCGCCACCCAAGGCGAGGCCGACCGCCCGCCTATGGCGAGCCTCGCCTCGCCGGGGACGGCGAGGGGGCCGGCGAGGCCGCCGGGGCCCTCGTCGGGCTCTGCCGGCCATGGCCGAGGCCGGCGACCGGCGAAAGAAAAAAAGAAGAAGAAAATAAAATGTGTTTCTCAACGTGTTTCAAATAAGAAACACAAATTTTGTGTTTCTTATTTCTCGTTTTTTGTTCCTGGGAACAAAAGAACAAAAAGGAACAAACGCACCCAAACGCGTTGTTGCCTTTTTGTTCCTGAACAAAAACAGAAAAAGTGTTTAAAAAACAAAAAAAAAACACAACCAAACAGGCCCTTACTTGCCGAATTTCTTATCAATTTTCCAAGGGAAGAGGTTTTTGTTCGGGTGGATCTTTCCCTCATTTAATCAAAGTCCAATTATTGGTCGTAAGATCGCATTAAGCTGCGTAATTGACGTATAAAAGATTTTTCTCGCAACTTTCCATTCACGTTGAGTCAAAAAGAATTAACATACTTTGATTTTGAGTATCCGGGTTCAGTTATGGATGATCGGGTTTGGGGTGGGTATGTTTTAAACTTGAATCCTATATTTGACCCTATTATAGCCGGTTCCCTTTTTTTAGATCATGTACTTGATTCTATTTACATTGAATCCTGTACTTAAACAACCTTATTTTTTCGATCAAATTCCAAGATCAATTCTATTTCCACTCGAACCTATTTTGCACTCACCCGATATCCTATACGGTTTCGAATTTTACATTAATATACGAGAAAACAACGTAATCCTCATAGTTTGTATTGAAATATTAAACACTTGTAATCAATAAGTACATGAACTTTTTGACTAAACGACAAATTAGGGATCCACGGATGATAAAGTAGCAAGAGTTATAATTTCCAACCGACGGCTTTTAATAATGTCTGCAGCTTCCTCGTTTTGGCAATAAGGGTAATAAACAAAGAAAACAATAAAACATACGAATCATTAAGTGCGAATTTAGTTGATCTGATTTTGAGATTTTTTACCTCATAGAGTTGGATTATTATAACATAGATACCTCTCATACCTTTGGTAACCACGTTCATTTTGAGGTTTTTGACTTTTGGGGTTGGGCTTGCAAAAGTGGTTCCCAAATTGGTTCGATTGATCTGATTCTCGAGTGGGTATACACTTGGAATTGGTTCCCATACCAGTTTCAACGGGGATTGGTTCTTGACCCTATTTTTCGGGTGGGTTAGTTCAGTTCTCGGATATATCCGATTTGGTTGCATACTCCTAGGTTCAATAACTTTTTTCAGCTTAAATTTATAATCTCGAAAATTGATAGGAGTTTAAACTATATTTAAATTTTGGCTCAAAATTAAAATTTGAAGAATTTCGCACTACTTAAAAATAAAAGAAAATATTCACATATACATTTATAATTATGATTTGACGTCATAGTCTTATCAAATAGTAGGGGTGATCGATTCCCGGTTCGGTCCGGTTCCAAGGTGGAACCGGGAACTGGACCAGGAAAACCGGTTCCCAATTTCAGGAACTGTGGACCAGACCATCGGTTCCGGTCCGGTCCGGTCCGGTCCGGTTCGGTCCAATAGGATTGACACTTTCTTTTTTCACTAAATAACGACCATTCATTAAAGAACGACCATGCTCCGGACCGATCAATCCAATTCGATTCTCGGGCGATCTAATAAAACTAATCATACGTGTTTTCACGTGCAAAATATTCAAACTTCACTTGCGTGAATATTAATTATAATTTATGTGTTTCACTCTTAATTTTAAGCATAAAAGCCATGAACAATTTGAGTAAAATTTGTGCTTAACTTAGGTTTTATAGACAATCTCTTCTATGCTTTAAATGTTTAGTCGATATCGGACTCTGTTTGCAAGTGAGGGGAGCAAGAGAGAGAGTGAGCATGAGGAACTCCTAGAGCCTTATCCCACATCGAGTAGAAGATAAAACTAATAAATAAGTTTTCTAAGAGCTTTGGTGGTCTCTTGGCCATATAAGAGGTTGTTACTTCAATTGCAATTCCGATTGCAACAAGTTTCATATATAATATTAATATATTATATGTGATTATATATTATATGTATATAAATTATATATAAAAAATTGGCCCTGTCCAATGCCGATCCGGGGTCTCCCGGTTCCCACCTTGGAACTGGGAACTGCACCGCCGACCATGGGAACTGCCCAAAACCGACTGGTCCGGTTCGGTCCCGGTTCGGACGGTTTCTATTACACACCCCTATCAAATAGAAGGATTTTGTCCGTGTCTTTAATTCATTACTTGCGCAAGTGGACAAACACAGGAATCATCCATCCATTAAAGCGTGCCACCACATCTTCAATCCTCCCTCCTCCGTCCGACCCTCTCTTTTCCCGCGAATTAATCACCACTTAATCACTAAAAAAAGAAGAAGTCAAACCAATATAATATCGATCAATCATGATGTCTCTCTTTGACCAAAAAAAAGAGTATCATGATGTCTCTCATCCGATCATCTTTCACTAATTACATAGATGATTTCCAAACTTTAGATAAATATGTAATGTGTTTCATAAAAATTTAATCTATTAAATGTAGTTCATAAACTTTAGTTCAATATATAATATCGTTTTTAAAATTTTAATTTATTTAATATGATTTTCAAACTTACGAAGCATGTTCAATTTATTTCTCAAATTACATAAAGATATTCAATATTATCCTTAGCAAGGACAATGCCTTTTCTTCCTTCGAATGTCATTAATTTCTTCAAAAAAAGCAACCGTTCAATATTCGATACTATGAAGATGTTCAATGAAGATTTTGATATAATTCATGAACTAAATTGATCATGTATATTAAAAGTTCAAAGAGTATAAATTGTAATTTCAAAGATAATATTGCACGTTAAATTAAAGTTCAAAGACGAATTAAGCAAATTCAGAAATCAAGTTTTAGAAACTATTTGCCGAGCATTTTAAATTGGACAGCTCACCATTTTAAACTGTTTAGCTTCATTCTTTTTTTTTTTTAATCAGAATATTCAGCTTTCATAAAGTAGGCGTAAAGCTAAGAAACATAAAGCAAGCTCTCTCATCATCACCTTCCGATCAGTCCTCTCTCCGGAGAATTCTGTCATGGCATCGCTTTCCCGGGAAAACCTCCCGGCGCCCGCTGCTCGGCGCCGTCTCCGGGCCATTCAGAGCCACCTCCTCCCCGACGGCGCCGGCGCCGGCGCCGGTGGCGGTCCCGATCCCGACTCCCGCGTGCAGGCCAACGCCGCCTCCGGCGTACTCAACGGTATTCATTTCGGTCGGAGAGAGGCTGTCCGATCGGACGAGCTCATCTCGCGTCTCTCTCTCTCTCTCGTCGCGCTTCTTCGCTTCTTCGCTCACTCGTTTCTACACGTTCAGCTCGCTCTTGCGAGTCACGGATGGTAGTTTCTACCGCGCGCGTTCTGTTTTTGTACGCTTCTGTTACGAGTTCGATTCGAAACTGCATGGGAAATCTCTGTCGCGACTTGTTCATCGGCGACGGATTCTCCGGCGATGATGAGAGAAACTGGCGATCGAGAGCTCCTTTTTGAGCTCGCAGGCCTCTGGTCGGTTCCTTCTGTGGAATGACCAAGTCGCTTGAGTATTTTTCGCTCCCGATCACTTCGGAATCTTTTTGAATAGCGAAGTCATGATCGCTGGAGAGCAGCTGAGCGAATAGAGTAGTTACGAAGGGCCTGCAGTGATGGTCCTCATGATCGCACCGCCTCATCACTTAGTGCAGACGTAGGTGTTCTCGAGCCTGGGCAAGCTATGTATTACCTCCGAATTCGTCCTTTCCAGGTCTTTCACGAATATGTTTCTCTAACTGTAAGTTGAGACAATTCCTATGTGCGTTGATCAGAAACAATTTCTTGAAGTTGCCAGTGGGTGATCCGTCGTTGGAGCATTGGCAGAGGCCTAATTTGTGTCACTAGAACGTCTACAAGCTGTAATTGAAATTAGCAATTAACAAATGTTTACTCCAGTTGTGCTCAGTCGTCTGCTAGGAAGGCGGTCGAGTCATTTTATGTAGACCTGTCTGATTATGATTATGTGTACACGCTCAGCCTGCATTTAGTTATTCACTCTGTTTTCTGCGTAGAAAGGGCTTACAGTGTAGTTCTTCCCGAGGACCTGCGTACGGGAAAATGGAATGTTTATAGGTACTTATTTTCATCACAGTGAAGTTATCTATTGTGGCGGTACTTTGGAGCTATGTGTCTATAAGCTCTCTTCTCTTGGCAGATCTGCACGCTCCTTCTTCAAGCTTGTCAGCAGATTTACTGATCACCCCGATATTGGAACGTTGCATGACAATTTCGGGTCAGGCACTCTCCTTACTTGATCATAGTTTCTTTTAACTGATTAATTGATTCAGAGCATTCTCAGAGACAGCTTTTAGTGATTAGAATATCTCTCCTTTGGTTTCCTTTATTGTGAAATTCTTTGCATTCATATGCAGCAGGATCTGCATCTGTGCGTGCTTATGTTCTCTTTTGGGTGCAGACATGCCATTGAAACCTTTCGGGATTGCAAGTACTTAGGTACTCGAGTTTGTGCTGATGGGACAGTAGGAGAGTAAGTTGGTTGTAGAGCGTGCAACTTTTGCAGCTTTCATATTCAAACTGTTTACCTGATAAAATTTCCTGTATTCTTTTGAAATCTAAGGTACAAATGGATGACATATGGCGAAGCTGGGAGTGCTCGAGAAGCTATAGGTTCTGGACTTCGCTATCATGGGTTACCGCAAGTGAGAAGCAGAACATTTTCTGAGTAATCGCTCCTTAAGTCAATTTGAAGTTGTTAAACATATAGTATTCACAATAAGGATGGAATTATTGGTCTCTTTGTTGCAGGGAGTTTGTGTTGGACTCTACTTTATTAACAGGCCAGAGTGGCTAATTGTGGATCATGCTTGTTCAGCATATTCTTATATCTCGGTCCCTCTATATGACACCCTCGGTGTGTAAATGCAATTACTGTTTTGTATTCTCTCCATCAAGCCTCTTCTTAGTTTAAACTTTTGTGTTTTAAAGGTCCCGATGCTGTCAAGTATGTTGTGAATCATGCAGCTTTGCAGGCTATCTTTTGTGCTCCTCAAACACTGAACAGAGTGAGTTAAGGAATCTCTTTATATTGATTCTTGTAATGGAGGAATTACATGATCTTCTGACAAAAAGTAGACCATGCATAGCTTTACATTCACAATTCTCTATTTTCAATGTTTTACATTCACTTATAGAAAAGTACAGTAATTTCTTCTTGTATTATTTATGATTATTGCCAAGAAATTCATCTGTTAGAAAGTTTCAGTCTCATTGTTTCTGACCTGTAAATGGCCATGTAGCATGATAACTCTTGCTGATGGAGCTGGACTAGAACAAGTGTTAGCACCGCATCTTCCATAAAAATTACAGTGGTTGTTAGTCTGTCTTTCAGGTCCAAAAAAGTTTGGGTCTGTCTTTCTGATAAGCTATATGACAAAACCTGTGTGTCTTATTTCGTATTTCATCCATTCAGATTTTCATTATTCTGACCCACCGATTATATCTCAAACTTTGTCTGCTGTTTTCGCAGTTATTGAGCTTCTTGTCTGAGATTCCATCTGTTCGTCTTATTGTGGTGCGTATGAAGATTGTAGTCGTAAGATGGGCAACTAATTGTTGATGTTTCCCTTTTGCTCACACTAGACTTGCTGCTCTGGAAAAATAGGTAGTTGGAGGAATAGATATACACTTGCCCACCCTTCCGCCAACATCAAGAGTTAAGCTGATTTCATACTTGAAACTTCTGAGTCAGGTAGGATGCATCTTCATTTGTGACTTTAGCGTGCCTTTGCTGAAACACTCAATTCCTCATTGTTTGAGAAATTTTCGGAATAAAGATGGAGTTTTATAACAATCCTGTTTTTTAAAAGACAATTTCAATTTTAGGAGCTTGTGCTGCTGACTGTTTAGTCATCTTGGATTATTAGATAAAAAATCCTGGCACCAATCTCTTATACTACACAGATTTTTCCCCTTCTCATTCTGTTATAACGTTAAATTTTCATTAATGACACTTAACTTCAAAATGAAATGAAGTGACTGGGTCTTTTTTGCGCATAAAGAGCTGTAGAGGCTAATTTGTTGGCTTTAAATTGTTAAAAATTATCACTCCAGAAGAATTGCATGCTGTAGACTCTTTAATTTGGGACAAAAATGTTTTGGGCTATAGGTGCTTGTTAGGTATAGATTGCATCAGCTGAGTACTTCTCTCCTGATACTATTGAGACTCTGAACTTATTGGCATTAAGTGCCTTCTGCGTTATTTTATTCCATAAGTTTGTGAGGGACATAATGACGTGGATGTCTGTAATTAATTTATCCAAACTATCTGATCACAAATTCTCTCTAGTGTTTAGGCTTTTAGTGATTGTCAAGTTAAAGATGTTTTCCTTTAGGGCTGTAGCAATATCCAGCCTTGTTGCCCCCCAAAGCCAGAAAATATTGCAACCATATGCTACACAAGTGGAACAACCGGAACACCAAAGGTAGTAGTGTGGATTTTTTCAGCACGGTTTCTTTTATGCTGCACATGTGGGTTTCATGACATATTACTGAACATGTGGAATTTTATTGGCTCCTTGTTTCACATTAAAGGGGGTTGTCTTGACTCATGGAAACTTGATTGCAAATGTTGCTGGGTATAGTGAAACGACCAATTTTTTCTCATCAGATATGTGAGTCCTTTATCATTTGTTGTTTCTCTAAATAAGTACGACCAGCCTTTCAAGGTTTTTCAATCACATAATTGGCAGCTTATCGAACTGTCATTTTCTTGATATATTTTTTTCTTGACAGCTATCTATCCTACCTCCCTCTGGCGCATATATATGAAAGAATGAATCAGATCCTTGGAGCATATTATGGGGTTGCTGTCGGTTTTTACCAAGGGGTATGTTGCTTATCTGGAAAACTATTTGTCCAACTATGTCCCCATTTGATTTCTTTGGCTTGTCAGTACAGATCCCTATGAAAATGAGGAGAATTATTGACATTCTCCATAAGTTAATCCTTTAAAATACTTAACCTCAACTCAAATGTATCAGCATCCTTTTCCATTTATTATAGTATTCGTCCCTATCACTTAAAAGCCACGACTCTTGTCCTAGATACATGCCTAGATGTCATTCTTCTATATTTGAGTTCAAGGGTAATGTGCCTGCATTAATGTAAGAAAATCAATTACAACATGTTATATCACTTGATTTCATGTACTAACCCTGAGGCTTTAATTCTACATCTATTACTAAGCAATAATGTCCTACTTTTCAGGACAACATGAAACTGATGGATGATTTGGCTGCTTTGAGACCGACTATTTTTTGCAGCGTTCCTCGACTGTATAACCGGATATATGCAGGGTGAAGAGATAGCCAACTTTTTGTCAAATCCTTTTCTTGATACGGAGAAGTGCTGATGTCTAGTTTATTTCAACTATGGCAGAATAACAAATGCTGTGAAGTCTTCAGGGATGCTAAAGGAGAGACTATTTAGAGTTGCCTTCAATTCGAAGAAGCATGCTATATTGACAGGTATTGATCCTTGGAAGTTTCTTGCGGGATAATATGAGCCGTGCAGTTTTTGATTGGCTGTTAACTTTTAGTATTTTACCTCTGTTGACCTGAATGGTTATATGTTAGGCCGGAATCCATCACCTATGTGGGATAGACTAGTGTTCAATAGAATAAAGGAAAAGCTTGGAGGGCGAGTCCGTTTCATGGTATCTGGTGCTTCGCCATTATCTTCTGATGTTGCGGACTTTTTAAGGGTGTAAGTGTGCTTGTAATGTGACACTTATTTGAGCAACTGATCTCCATTCATTTATCTCTCATGAACAGGAGTCTATTTGCTGCTTTTCTTAGCTTCTATTTATACTATGCCACAGGTGCTTTGGCTGTCAAGTACTTGAAGGGTATGGTATGACTGAGACATCTTGTGTAATAAGCTGCACGGATGAGGGCGACACCTTATCTGGTCATGTTGGATCTCCGAATCCTGCCTGCGGTGAGTTCAACATATTATGTGTACTTTTATATACTCAAAGTGTGTCTCCTTTGATTTTATCAATATGATCAAATTAAGAGAGAGAGTTGTTATTGAATAATGGCCAGTAATTAAGATGTTGAGACTTTCTCATGTCTGTCTTTATCCAACACTTGTCCAGAAATAAAGCTCGTGGACGTTCCTGAAATGAACTATACATCAGAAGATCAACCCTATCCTCGTGGAGAAATCTGTGTCAGGGGGCCCATTGTTTTCCAAGGATACTACAATGATGAAGTTCAAACGTGTTTAACCTCTTCAACTAATATTTTTAAATTTATTGGTTTAACTGCAAATCTAACCATCATCTCAAATGAGCAGGAGAGAGGTAATTGATGATGACTCTTGGTTGCATACGGGAGACATTGGATTGTGGTTACCAGGAGGCCGCCTTAAGATTATTGATAGGTGAGTTGAAAATTACTTTTTTTCCCTCTCCTAACCATAACGGCTAGGCCCCTTATAACCTGAGGAAGGGGTCACAGGTTGAAATTTACCTTTATCATGACTGCAAGTGCTGGTTGCGAAACTTCTGAGTGTGACTTAAGCACGGAAGTTCATTTCTTCATTCATGTCTTCTCATGAGATTTATCTGATAATTTTGACTTCTCTATTTAAATCCTAAACCATGCCATGGCAGGAAGAAGAATATTTTCAAGTTGGCACAAGGTGAATATATAGCACCAGAAAAGATTGAGAACGTGTATTCAAAGTGCAAGTTCATCTCACAGTGTTTTGTGTATGGTATGGAAGGAGTTTTTACCTGCATATGATACTTTCTTCATTTTTCCTGTTGACAGCCTAGTGGCTGCAACAGATTTGCTCTCCTCATTGACCCCCAAGGACAGGAGTTTGATCCCTTCCAATGCGTCGTTTTGAAGGCTGGTGCACTGACCTTTATGTGAAAATTCCTACATGTCTGCTTACTGCTTGTTTGTCTCAGGCGATAGCTTGAACTCTTGCTTAGTGGCGGTTGTTGCTGTGGACCTGGAGGTGCTGAAAGAATGGGCCGCATCGCAAGGCATCGAGGTTTTCTTTAAACTTATTTCTCTCCACCAAAGTTCTAGCTTGAGCATCAAAGTTCAGTCATTGGTTGTCATACTATTTCTTCACCATCAGAACACCGTAATTTGGGGAAACTATGCATCTTTATGAGTAGGCTGATTTATATATCAAGCGATCTTCTTCATTTCACTTAAGCAAGAATTCGTAACATGCATCATCTTCATGGATTGAACTTTGTCTGCAGTCATCTACACTTTTTTTTTTTTTTTTTTTTGTCTGAATGCAAGTCCTACTGATTGATGGCTACTGAAGGGAAACTCTGCACACTGAAATGGGAATGACCGTGATCATGATTAGCGTTTTATGTTGCGATTAGTTTGCATGCATTTGTTTCAAGTTCCAGAGAAACTGGAGGTGCTGCAGAGATTGTTGTAATTATTCAAATGTTTCGTGAGCCTTGCACTGTCGTTGGTCTCAGGGCATTTGCCAAAGTAAAAATCCTAGTTACCTTATGTAGGTCCATTTATTCAGGGGTTGTCCATTTATTGGTGGGTCGATAAGTCTTGGTTCTTGCCATGCAGTACGAGGCTTTAGAACAGCTATGCAATGACCAGCGGGCACGGGAAGCTGTTCTTGCTGAAATGGATGACATTGGCAGAGAAGCGGAGGTATACCACGTCCTCTAAAGAGATCATTAACGGCCTCTACTTAGTTCCCATATTTCCATTTAAACTTCCTCTACCATGTTGTTTCCCTTTTTCAGTTGCAAGGCTTCGAATATGTGAAGGCCGTGGCGCTGGTGCTCGAACCATTCACGGAGGAGAACGGACTTCTCACCCCAACATTTAAGGTGATTCAATGTTTGCCTGTGCTTCTTCACCAAATAACCACTCTGCATGAACCTAGAGAGTCGAGAGGCATCGCATTTCGGACGTACGTAGCAAAGCACTCAAGAAAATTAACGTCTAGTCTCTTTTATTTGTAGATCAAGAGGTCTCAAGCGAAAGCCCACTTTGCTAAGGTGATATTGGACATGTACGCCGAGCTTTCTACATCTGATCCATCCCCTCAGAAGGTCTCCTGATGCGTAAGTCTGCGAATAACATGTGAAATCTTAAGGAATCTGAGAAATTACTCGGGCTACGAGGCAGAAGCTGATCGTTGTACACGCTACTGAACGGCAGGTCTCTGTAATTGGTTCTATGGTTGGGTTTGTTTAGTATTATACCTTCGCAGCATTTATGGTTTTGCAACTCGCTGTTGGCTTTTAAAGCCGATTGAGCAAATCATCCTACAATTACATTTTGTAAAACAGCATTTCCGCAGAACAGAGGAGGGACGGAGTCCCAAAATTCTTAAAAATTGAAATAAGAGAGAAAAAATTATAACAGAAAGAAAGTTAATGGTAATCACTCAATTGGGAGCGGTCGTGTATTGTCCCAAAGCCATTGACGAGCAGAACCGTCTAGCAGCGGCGAAACCTGTGGAACGAGGACAGCAGAAAGGTTAAGAATAGATCGGTGGGGTCTTCAGTCAATCTGTTCTCGAAGGTAGAGCCTGACCTTTTCCCAGACTTGTGCATGGTAGTCGTTGAGCCAGTCGATCTCGGCGGACGAGAGCAAGGCCGAGTCCACCATTTTAGTCTGCACGGAGACTCGCGAAATAAGGACGAGCACCGACGGCCAAAAGCACTGAGAAACGCGTATCATGTTGAGAAAAAAGAAAGCGCCACGCACCTGAATTGGAACGAACGTGAGTTTCTCAAATCCCAGATATCCGACCCCTCCAAAGCGATTTGGCGTGTTCATCTCCACCAGAAAGAAGGTTCTGCAAGAATAAAAGACGGTCGATCTCAAGACTCGCCCCAGAAAATTCTAGGGATTTATGAAGTCTATAGACAAAGGACAACGAACTCCGGTTGAATCAGAATCACTATATGAGGCAAGTAATACAGCGAGGGTACAAACCAACTGCATGAACCGAAAACCACGAATATCATCTCAAGAAGCCGCCGGCCAGAATTGTGGCAAGGTGAGACTCAATTCGAGAATTATCCATCCATTCGGCAGTAATGCACCTCTGAAACTCCCAGATTACCAGCCCGCATGAGAATCCAACTGGAGTTTAGCTGATTCTCAGCCTACCAAGAAGAATGACAGATGCGATCAGTACACCAACCAATTTAGATAGCCAAAGAGTTTCAGGCATAGGAAAGCGCTACAAAAACTAAAGAGCTACTCCATTAAGACTCTTTAGGAAATTGAGATTGTAGATTTTCACCATCAGACCTGAAGAAAATAACGTCCATCTGTCCACAGAGCTGCTTTATCCTTGGTGACGACAGCAGTGCCAGCACTGCCCGTAAAACCTGATATGTAGGCCCTCCTTGTGTAACATTCAGCAATGAACTCACTCTGCAATCCAACACAATTAAATAACAAAAAATTAACACCACAGCAATGACAAGAAATTAATACTGGAGCAACAAGACAGAACGCGTTGGCAATTCCTTAAGTGCACTCTTCCTAACCCTTCGCTTTATCATAATAGAACGATCTCCAGGTCCTAAGAATTGACAAAACTTGAAGGGGACATAATCTTGTTCCTTTGAATACGTTCCACATGAACAGGAAAGTAGAAGCGCCTACGTCAATTTTTCGATGGAAGATTGCTAGATAGGATAACCTTCGTTTTCTTCAAAATGGAACAATAGACTAACTGCTGAGCGAATCAAACCCAACCACATCACTATCCAGACAATATGGGAGACGCATGAGCTCAAACCGGAAGGTCGTTGTCTTCTACTCTTTCCGACATGGTAACCGCCTTCCCATCCATTTCAAGCAATGTACACTTGAAAGATAGTCAATACAAAACATCATAATCAACCATAACACGGTATAACGTCGACGTAATTCACCTAACGCATCACATCAGCGACTTCCAGAGCGGAACAACAGGCTTACGCGATCAACAAAGCACCTCAGCGATTCGAGAACGGAACAACAGGTTTACGAGATCGAACTAGCAGAAGACTGATAAAAAAACAAATTAGAGGACCGAACCTGGTGCGCGTCCTGAGAAGGAACGACGTACGCATCGATGCCGATCCCAGGCCTCGTGAAGAGCTTGCGGAGAGCCCGGAGCTTCTCGTCGGGCTCCGGCCGGCCTCCCCCGCGCCTCCTGATCTCCGACGACGGCTTCGCGGTGACGGAGCCGCAGCTCCGGACGACGCGGAACCGAGGTCCGGCGGCCGGTCTCGCGAGGCGCTCGGAAGGAGACTGCCGGGAGCTCGGGACGAGAGGGAGGGAGAGAGCGAAGAGGCGAAAGCGCAGAGAGCGCGAGGGATTCGAGGCCGGCGAGACAGGGAGGGGCCGCAGCGCCGGCAACTGGAGGGAGTGCATCGCTGATGGTTTTATTAATGATGGGCTTAAGGCCCGTTCACCCACGTTAGGCTTAAAAGCTCGGCTCACAGGAATATGGCCCGTAGATGGAGGGACATATAAAAGGGATGAGAGAGAGAGGGAGAACGCACCTTTTGGAAATTACAACGTACGTACATCTCCCTCTCCCCCCTCTCTCTCCCAACAAAACAAAAAAACGGTAAGGCTCCGGCAATGTTTTTCTTCCCTTCAACCACGATTTGGCGTCATCGGATCGAACATGGCCAAATTCTTTTCCTCACGTCGGCGTCGGTGTTTAATCTGTGGCTAATAAGGTACGCTCGAATCCGTGGTGTGTTTTAGGATCGATGATACGTGATTTTCCCAGGTTTGTCTTTCGCATTCGTTTTAGAGGTTCGATTTAGTGTCGAATCCGGTTTTGGGATCCGTTAATCCTAATATAGGTATCAGAGCCCTAGTTCATGTTTTCCCGACCCTTTTCATGTTTTTTGATTGATTTTTCGCAAAGAAATACGGCTGACACGGATCAGGGCGAGAAATCTCGACACCTGAGCACTGTTCATCCGTTTTTTCGAGTTTCTATAAGTCGAAATCAATTTTTGAAAGCATAGGGTGAAAGGGCTAGTCGAGACGAGTCCGGTGACATGTCGTGCGCCGTTGGGCGACGCCGCACGCGCCCACACGCGCGGCCAGAAGCCGCTGCGCGTGGGCGCCACGCGCCGGTCGGCGAACTGGCATGTGCGCGACGCCGGTCGGCGAACCGGCACGTGCGCGACGCCGGCGGCGAACCGGCACACGCTGGTCGGCGAACCGATGCGGGCTGACGTCAGTGCCGACAACGGTTGGCCGGGCGGTTACCGGCCGGCGACTCGACCGGCGACCCGACCCGTGGATGCTCGGCACGCGTGCGGCACGTGCCGGGTGACGTCGCGTGACGTCAGCCCGCGCACGTGCGCGGCACGTGGTCGGTTTTTCCGACCCGGCCCGACCGGTCTGACGACCGACGACCTGACCGTTGACCGACGACCGTTGACCGTTGACCAAAAAAAAAAAAAAAAAAGAGGAAAAGAATGTGTTTCCTTTTCAATTAAGTCTATGTGGATTATTTGTAATCCCTTATTTGTTCTGCATTTATTGCAGGGATGGTTCTGCATTTGTTGTAGGAAAAATGCCTCCCCTCAAGTTGCGCACACCTATTCGCGCAATTACCGATGAACAAAAGGAAAGGCTTTCTAAGTTGATAGCTGAGCTGACTGATCATCGATAGGAGAATGGTGGCTTAATTGATCATGTCCTTGAGGTCAATAAAAAAAATTCAAAAGGTCATATGGAATGGTCGTCCATGCCATAGTCAGAGATGGTGCGATTTTTCATGAACACCCTTCCACTTGAATGGCAAGGAGTGTTTAATCGCATATGAGATGTCAACATAGCTGCTTCTTATAAGAAAATTGTGATGGATTTTGTAGATGATTATTATAGGATTGTTACAAGGGAAAATATCAAGAAATTAAACAAAAGAGAATCTTTCCTAATTTGTGTGCTAACTTGGTGTTAGATGTATTGGCTGATTTTTGCTAAGTGTGCTTTGTGGACATCTTATGTAATGTTTACTACCTGATTGTTGTTGATGTAGCAACCGATATGTTAGTTGTATTATGTGAAGCCATTATTGTTTTATTGGATGTCAATTATCTGTTGCTTTCTGTTATTGCTGGTTGCTATGGGTAGTTAGCTGTGGGTAGTTATATAAGTTTTTTGTAACTTTATAGAATTTATTTTGCATAAGATAATTATATTAATGATAGTTTTAAGTTAGGATTTTTGGAGGATGATTGGAAACTTAGTGACCTTTTGATTTTGAAACCTTACTTGAAATTGTTTATTAATATGATGGGTTTGTGCAAAAGGGATGCATAAATGATAGGCATTAATAATTCGTGCATATATGTCTGATGTGTTAAGATTAATGGCTTCAGCCATGAAGAGCATAGTTGTCGAGCTGAACAAAGGTGAAAAGCTCAATGGTGACAACTATGAGATATGGCACATGAAAATCCAATATGTGCTGGAAGAGCAAGAGGCACTTGAAGCTCTTAACCGACCATGGTAAAACCCGAAGAAGGAAACATTGCACAAAGACAAGAGAGATAAGGAAGCTTTTGCTGCATGGAAAAGAAAGGACTCTCTTGCTCGTATCACGTTGCGAGCGATGGAAAATGACGTCATGCGAGAGTTTAGGCGTTTTGACAATGCCAAAGAAATGTGGGAGGCATTGGCAGCTAGATTTGGTCATACTTCGGTGATTAGACTGAGACAGCTCACTATTAGGTTTGACTTTTACAAGAAGCCTCATGGTCAGACCATGAAGCAACATCTTAGAAAGATGTCAAACATGATAAATGAGCTGAAATATGCTGGCCATGTCCTCACAAATGAGCAACAAGTGCAAGCAGTGATTCGTTTCTTGCCTCAGAGTTGGGAGCATATGAAGGTGCACCTGACCCATAATGAAAATATCAAAACTTTTGAGGATGTAGTGTGCCATCTTGAGCTGGAAGAGGACCGCTTTTTGGCGGCTAAGCCGGATGTTGAACTCTATCATGCTAGTTCTAGCTCACAATGGAGCTTCGAGCACTAAGCGCAAACGTCTTAACTGGCTTGATAAAGGGAAATGCAAGGAAGCAGGTCATTCAGGGAAGAAACCCAAGTTTAACCAACATGAAAGAGGAAAGCGTCCTCGCATGAAAAAGCTTGCAAGGGTGAAATGCTACAATTGTGACAAAAAGGGTCACTATGCTCGCGATTGTCGTGAGCCAAAGAAGATATGCACCCCTTGTACTTTTCAGAAATTTGCTTTTGTGTCGAGTTCTGTGTTCTTAACTGAGTCTAATTCTTTGTGGACTGTGGATTCAGGAGCGACAGACCATGTAGCGAATGATAGAGGATCCTTCGTGGAATTCCGACGAGTACCAACTGGAACTAAGTGGATTTATGTGGGAAACAACTCCAGAGCTGAAGTGAAAGGAATTGGCACATGCCAATTGAATATGCGTGATGGACGCACTTTGTTCCTACATGATGTGTTGTATGCTCCGGAGATTCGTCGGAATTTAGTGTCTGTTTTAGTATTGGTTAAATTAGGTTTTAATATGAACTTCTATAATAGAGGTGGGGATTTGTTTTTGAATACAGATTACTATGATTGTGGTTATTTTCTGGATAGTTTCATTGTATTAGATATTGATTATGTTAATGCAAATGTTTGTTATTCCCTTCTCATGTCTCCTAATACATATGATAATGATGTGAATGTGTGGCATGCTAGATTTGGTCACATTGGCTAACAGCGTATGAATAGACTAGCTAAAGAGGGCTTGTTGGGCAACATTAAAAAAGTCGATTTGCCCATATGTAAGCATTGCCTAGAAGGGAAAACGACAAGGAAATCATTTGAAAAAGGTAAAAGAGCTGAATTTCCTCTGCATTTAATCCATTATGATGTTTGTGGTCCAATGAATGTGAGAGGAAGGTATGGGATTGTTTATTTCATCACTTTTATAGATGATTATACTCGATTCAGATATGTCTATTTGATTTCTCATAAATCTGAAGCAATAAGTTGTTTCAAAATGTTTATGAACCTGGTAGAGAATCATTTAGACAATAAAATAAAAGCATTGAGATCCGATCGAGGTCGAGAATATTTATCTGATGAGTTCAGAAAATTATATGATGAAAAATGAATAAAAAGACAGTTGTCTATTCCATATACTCCTCAACAAAATGGTGTTGCGGAGAGAAGAAACAGAACCCTACTAGAAATGGTTAGGTCCATGATGGCGCATGCTAACTTACCTATTACTTTTTGAAGTGATGCGTTGTTAACTGCTGCCTATATACTTAACCGTGTGCCTTCTAAATCAGTTACTTCCACTTCATATGAGTTATGGACAGGTAGAAAACTGGACTTAAGTTTTCTTAAGCCATGGGGTTGTGCTGACACATGAGTCCTCTCACAAGTTTAGGAAATTAGGTCCCAAAGGAAAGAAGAGTATTTTCATAAGGTACTCAGAACACTCGAAAGGATATGTGTTCATAGGTGAGTAGGAAAGTAGGAGTATAACTGAAATTGAATTACGGGATGTCACATTCTTAGAGGATGAATTTCCTAAGAAGAGCGAAATAGGGGAAGATCACTCTCTATTTGAAACCTTGGATTAAGATAATGATATTAGTGGAGTTCATCCAAGTGGGAGTAATATGAGAAGTGATGAATTGAATTCAACTCATTCTTAAGTACAACCACATAATGAGACGACATCATCATTATCTAATCCAAGTGGGAGCATAATGGGGAATGATGTGCAAAGTGTACAATCTCCCATACGGCAAACAAGTCGCCAAAGTATTCCCCGTCGACGTTTTGACATTGAAGGGGAAACTTTTATGGTTGCTCCACAAGATGAGGATGAACCAATAAATATTAATGAGGCTCTGAATTGCCCTAGTAAGGAAAAATGGATTCATGCAATGGAAGAGGAAATGGAGTCAATGAAATCAAACCAAGTCTGGGAACTGGTTGATCTTCCAAAAGGACGCAGAGCTATTGGGAACAAATAAATTCTCAAAATAAAGCGAAAGGCTGATGGCTCGATAGAAATGCATAAGGCTCGCCTTGTGGCGAATGGGTATAATCAACAGGAAGGAATTGATTATGATGATACGTTTTCTCCTGTAGTGAGATTTATCTCGATTCGCATTATTCTTGTAATAGTGGCTGGTAAGGATCTTGAGTTACATTAGATGGATGTAAAGACTGCTTTCCTCAATGGAGAATTAGAAGAATAAATATATATGGAACAACCTGCTGGTTTCATAGTAAAATGTCAAGAAGAAAATGTATGTCGACTTATGAGATCGATATATGGCCTTAAGCGATCTCATCGAGACAATGGTATATACGTTTTCATAATGCCGTAATGACATATGATTTTACAATGATTGATGAGGATCATTGTGTATATATCAAAAGATCCAAGGATCATTTTGTGATCATATCATTATATGTTGTTGATATACTAATTGCCGGAAGTAATATGGAGTTTGTTCATACTGTCAAGAGTTGGTTATCTTCCAACTTTGAGATGAAAGATATGGGTGAGGCTGCATACATTCTTGGAGTTAAGATTTCAAGAGATCGTTCAAGAGATCGTTATCTCTTTCAAGAAACATATATAAACAAGATTCTTGAACGATTTCGTATGCAAGATTATAAACCCATAGACACTCCTATTGCAAAAGGTGAATGATTGAGCCATAAACTGTGTCCAATGACTCCACAAGAGAAGGAACAAATGAAACATGTTCCTTATGCTAGTGCTGTTGGGAGCTTGATGTACGCTATGATGTGTACAAGACCCAGCATATGTTTTGCAGTTGGAATGGTAAGTAGATACCAATCCAATCCAGGTCCAGCACATTGGAAAGCCGTTAAGAGAATACTGAAGTATCTAAAGGGAACTGCTGATTACAAGTTGAATTACCAAGGAAAGGATCTGCGACTTGAAGGCTATTCAGATGCTGATTGCGGATGAGATTTAGATGAAAGAAAATCTACCTTAGGATTTGCTTTCTTACTGAACAATGGCGCCATATCTTGAAGTAGTAAGAAGCAAATGTGTATAGCCTGATCCACGATGGAAGCTGAGTTCGTGACATTATCAGCAGCCGTACAAGAAGGAGTTTGGCTTAAGAGATTTTTGGATCATTTAGGTGTTATTGAGAAAACTGCAAATCCATTATTGGTTAACTGTGATAGCCTAGCAGTTATAGCGTACACCAAAGATCCAAAGTATCATGGCAAGACCAAACATATAGATACCAAGTATAACTTTGTCAAAGATATGATTCCACGAAAGGATGTGAACTTACAGTACATATCTACGCACAGAATGATAGCAGATCCTATGACAAAGCCAATACCTAGAGATGTGTTTTGTGGTTATGTAAAATCTCTAGGATTATGTAGAGTCTGATGTACTGGATTGTAATTTCCCTGAGTTGTTCACATTTATGAACTTGTGTTTTTTCATTATTAATGCCTATGAATCTTTGTTTGATCTTTATGTATCCTAATGCTCAGTGCATTACTTTAAGTTGAGAAAGTATGTCGGACCGATAAAAGATTAGCCCACTCACACGGGTAATCGCTTCTATTTACTGTGTGATAAATAGAGATGAGACTGTTTTTAAACTTATTATCTAGGTGATAATCGAGAGCTCAAGCTTAAAATATGTATGTCGCCTTAACTGAGTGTTAAGATGAGGACATAATACTTACTATGTCCGAAAGTAAAATAACCCACATATTTTACTTTATCTCGTCTATGATGCCGATGTGAGTTCGATGAATTTTTGTGAATGAGTAGATACGTGAACTCAAGTTAGACATTGAGTATGTCCGAACTATCATCTGTACGGTATTGAAGGTGTAGACATACGCTCCATGGGAAAGGAGTTAATACCATAATACGTATTTCATATTACGTATGCATGAAACGACCAATAAGAGTGGCAAAAGTTTTGATCTCAACTTTTATGTCGTGTGAGACTCTTGAGGAAAAGAGTTCCTCAATTTTAGTGCCCTCATGACTTTTACTTATTCTCAAGATTTCTATTTAGTGTTTGCTATCTTAGGATGTTACCAATGGTCATGAGTTAATTCGATCTAATGGGACATTTCTAGAAAAGCAAGCTGAACTGAAATTGAGAATTTGAAGGAAAGAGGAAGATCGACTTTGGAGAATCACACTGTACTTTTGTATTCACTAGTCGACCAATTATGACTGTCTTTGTGATAATTATAATTGTGAATACAATATATATATATATATATATATATATATATCATTGTTTGAAAGAGATCAAGAGAGATATAAATGTGATCGATCGATCTAGGATACTGCATACTAAATCTACTCAAATTGTGACGCCCATTATGAGCTGCTATATATTTCTAACAGATGTATAGCAACGAGCTCTCAAAGTATGCTGGTCGCACGGATTATTCACCTGTATGAATGTTGAAGAGAGGTAAAGAGAATCCTGTTCAGCCCACCACCATGCGAGTGGGAGATGATGGTTTTATTAATGATGGGCTTAAGGCCCGTCCGCCCATGTTGGGCCTAAAAGCCCGGCCCACAGGAATAGGGCCCGTGGATGGAGGGACGTATAAAAGGGATGAGAGAGAGGGAGAACGCACCTTTTGGAAATTAGAACGTACGTACGTCTCCCTCCCCTCCCCCCTCTCTCTCTCCCAACAAAACAAAAAACAGTAAGGCTCCGGCAACGTTTTTCTTCCCTTCAACCACGATTTGGCGTCATCGGATCAAACATGGCCAAATTCTCTTCCTCACGTCGGCGTCGGTGTTTAATCTGTGGCTAATAAGGTACGCTCGAATCCGTGGTGTGCTTTAGGATCAGTGATACGTGATTTTCCCGGGCTTGTCTTCTACATTCATTTTAGGGGTTTGATTTAGTATCGAATCCGGTTTTTGGGGATCCGTTAATCCCAACAATCGCCGTTGAAGAGAGAGAAAATCGCTTCTCTCTCGCAGCTCAGAGAGAGAGATGATAAGAAGAGAGCGTTGGGAGCGAGAGTGTAGCAGGGGATTTTCCAAGATCTTTGTCTTTTTGGGAAGGGTGGCTTCATTGTAATTTTCGCGTCATTGCCATTTTTTGGAAGACGTCGCAAAATGATTCAGTGAATGTTAGCTGTAGGTGCAATTCGATTCGAAAACTTTTAATTTACTTAATATAATTTTTGAATTTTAGTTTAGTATATAATGTGATTCCTAAAATTTTAATTTATTTATGTGATTCATAAATTTTTGATACATGTTGAATTCAATCTCTTAACTATATAAAATATTTAATGTTGTCTTTAAACTTGAATTGATGGAATAATTACATTGAACATTTTTCATATGCTCCAAAAGCTAAATTGAATGTTTACCAAATGTCTAGAGCCCGCATCAGACAAATCAAAATTTTAGAAATCATATTGCACAATGGATAATTTTTTTTTTTTTTGAGAAAGTTTTTTCCTTTTTTTTGGCAAGAGAGAGAAAGACCTAGGCTACCAGTCTAATCTTTTCATATGCTTTACATAATTTGCGAAGATCGTGAAAATAGACAGATAAAAACTCTCCCCGGTTTCGGTAAATTCACGACTATTCATGTAATTGTCCCTTGTTATTTCGAAATACAAACATCAAACGAGAATTTAAATTTTCGTTTATTCTATGAAATATAAATAACTTTAAAAACATTTTTCTGAAAATAATATTTTTATCTTTTGAAATAAATAGTTAATGATTTTTTTTTTATCATTTTCGATAATAATTCATGTCTAAATATCTTGGCAAATGATAAAAATATATATTTTTATTCATTTTTATAAATGATATGAGTGATTATTTTTAAGAAAGTATTTCTTAAATTATTAATTTTTTGTGAAATAAATGCACCATCTTCAAGAGTCAAACCACATTAAGATAGAGAAGTTACTCCAATACAATGCCTTTATTACTTAATCTTTAGAAGCCATTTTTTTTTTCTTTTTTTTTTTTTTAAAATTCACATGTCGTTTTCCTGAGTACTCAAAATTGGAATAATTTGAAATACTTTCGACGGAAGAGAAATTGAAACGGGCACCAGTTTTCTCCTCCCCGCTAGAGATACGAGTCGGGACATCCATTCAATCCTAGCCCAACAGCTTTCGTATTTGGGCCAGTAAGGCCCACGGATTTAGAGCAGCTTTCCGGGCCTTTCCCCCCTTGATCATAGCAGCGAGGTTATCATTGAGCCCTTGCGTCCATCATCATTCCACCGTTCACGGGAAAATTAGGAGTAATCAATTTCAGAGTGGGCCGGTTCCCACCTGATCTTTAAATCGAAAACTGCTCATTAGTTCTTGAACTCACCTGGGAGCCATACCATCGGTTCGGTCTAGTTCCTAAGTGTGCTCATGGAACCGGCCATGACATTTCAAGAACTAACGCATTATTGGTTTGAAGTGACATTTCATCAAACATAGTGTCCTTTCTGAGGGGGAGAAGAAGGCCTTAAGAAACTTAGTTTTAAATCCTAACTCAGACAAAAACAACTTGGTACTCTAATCGGTAATTAGGGTTTTGAAACATAAAAATTTATATATATATATATATATATAGGTTCAGTTTGGATAGACGGTTCCACACTTGGAATTGGAAGCCGGACCAATTTTCGTAGGAACAGCCTAGAACCAGCTTGGTCGGGCAATTTCTGGTCCAATACACATTTCCAAATCCCCCTTTGAAAGGGACTCCATCCAATCACGCCATTGATCAGTGAATTTCCATTACTCGTAACCCATCATTCTCCAACTGAGTTTAGAGAAATGCTCGATATATACAAACCGAGAAAAATTCTAGGTTCCTAGAAAAATAATAGTCTTCGTCCTCTGGTCTACGATACGTGCATGCATGCATCCAATCTATAGCAAATGTACAGCCAATCTCATGTATATAATGGATCCAGTATGATTCTGTTTTTTTTTTTTTTTTTTTACAACATTTAGATATTGCACGAAGCCTTCACTTAACAGTTAGATCCGAATCTGACCTAGGGTTAAAGGACGAGAAAATATACTCACGAGTTAAAAGAAGGATTTCCTGCTCTAATATTATAATAAACTGTGCAACAAATCAAAGTTTCAATGTGCTAGTGTGAGAGAAGAAAGATCGAATCAAATCTATATAGAAAAGATAAAACATCCCAATTCTGGCTAAATCTATTATAAAATTTAAGGGTAGGCACTTTTTTTCTAGAGGCCAGTCAAAAGAAAGAAAAACGATGAATTATATTTAGTTTATAATTAAACGTACAAAGTCATGTCGAATTCCTCTACAAATAAGTATCAATAAACAACACGTGCAGATGCGCGCTCATTGTTGACCATGTGATTCGTGACCCTCTCCACTAATTTGATCGATTAACATAGCATAGTAGACGAAACAATAAAGAAAGGTATTCCTAGCAAACTTTATAAATTTAATGTAAGGGCAACTAGACATTCTACCCAATCAAATCAACCCCGTATGATACGAATAAACATATTTTATACAACGACTTTGACCGACGAATGCGCGATTTCGTCGGTAATCGAGATAGATAATACGAGGTATCTCAACAACTTCAGAATTATAAAACAGATTTCCTTCTTTTTATTTTTATTTTTTGGGTGGGGCCCATTTACATACTATACATTAATTAACTTAAATTAAACGTTTTTCAATCATTTTTACTTTTTTTTTGTCAGTTCTACTCTATTTCTATTTCTACACTATACTCACTCTCGATCCGTGCTACGCCTCTTTGCGGGACGTGAGAAAACCCACTCCCCGAAACTTACGTGTCCCCATCCCATCCCCATGAGAAGGTGGAGATTTGAACCCTTCACCTCCCTCTTCTATCTCTTCTATTTTGGAAGAGTGGCCACTGAGGCGAATCCCAGTGGTTATCATTTTTACTTTAGGTACCATGAAAAATTGATGGTGGCAATAATCTAATGCTAAACCCAAGAATCGTCTGCTTCCTTGGCGTCTCCCTCGAGTAGGTATTGCATCGGAGCATCTTCTTTTGTCAGTGCAGGAAGAATTGAACTAGCCGATTGAATATGAATATATCCGATTTTCTCCGCGGTCAATAAAAGTTAGCGATTCATGCGATCGCGTGCATGACCTAAGCTTTTGGGGGACGTATGAGCTAACTAGCATTTTATTTTAGATTCTTTAGAGGTATCGCCAAAAAGTGGATTTCGTGACCTCGACATGAGGCGGGTCAAACTCGATACTGCATCCACACGCATGACGACTTAGTCCGGGGAGTTGGTTCCAATTTCATTATCAAAGAAATAAAATCACTATTAACTATTCTACAAGCTTAAATTATTACACGTGCATAACCTAAGCTTTTGGGGCACGTTTGAGCTAACCAGCATTTTATTTCGGATTCTTTCGAGGTTTCTCCAAAATGTGGATTTTGTGACCTTGACATGAGGTGGGTCAAACTTGATACTGCATCCACACGTGCAATGACTTGGTTCAGGGTGTCGGTTCTAATTTCATTAGCAAAGAAATAAAATTACTGTCGAGTGTTTTAAAAGTTTAAACTATTTACGTGCATGGACATTTGAGCTAACTGCATTTTATTTCGAATTCTTTAGAGGTTTTGCCAAAATGTGGATTTCGTGATCTCAACATGAGGCGGGTCAAACTCGATACTATGTCCACATGTGTGACGACTTGGTTTGGGATGTCGGTTCCAATTTCTTTGGCAAAGAAATAAAATCACTGTTGATTGTTCTAAAAACTTAAATTATTATACACTTGTTCTGGTCTTCTTGACTAGTACTAAGGCGTGTACATATTTAATTGGAGAGACAAATGAGTTTTGAAAGATTTGAGCTAAGGATTTCATACTCTAATTTTATGTGAGATTCTATAAGATCACTATCAACTATTCTAAAAGCTTAAATTATTAGATATATGCGTCGTTTATCATTTAAATATTTTAATACTTTATGTTAGAGTAATTATATATTAAACCAAGCCTTCATCTAAAAGCTAAATTTTTTAGAAGAGTTGATTGTTGCCCCACTAATATCTCACGTGGTATTAGAGTAGGAAGCCTTTGTGATGACAAAGAAAGTCTCAATAGAAAGTTTCGTAAATCATATACACAATAGCTTCCTTGAGAATCTTTCAAAATACACGGTTGATCAACATAAGGAATAATTTTCCTTAACAAATGACCAATAGTTCGATTGAGGAATACCAAAGTCACAATCAATACAAGTACATGCTGCCATAATCTTCTAGGGAACCTCGTTACCCCCCGAGCATCTCGCACCCGTCCGGCATCGCGAGTCATCCGGGGGAACCGCGTTACACACCTAGGCATCTGGATGAACCCAGTTACTCTCCAGGCATCCCTACCACAACCCAGGGCATCGTCGTCCCAAGGACTGACGGCATTCTCAATCACACATTCAAACCATGATGCAACAATTCCATATTTCAATTAAAAGCACGTTAACACCACTACCATTTAGGGATTCAAGCATGCATCTAATGAATTGTCGCGACCCAAATTTTTCGGGTGTGGACCACCTAGAGTTTGGCTAATGGATTGTTAAGCCTAGACTTAACTCGGACTCTCCCAAGCTTATACCAATTCGCGACTTTCGGTTCAAGTTCTTAACATGCAATTGATTTTCAATTAAGAGTCGCCACTAATCTATTTTTGGTGGGTCGATTAGAAACCCAAGTAAAGTAATAGGAGATTCACTTTACTCCTACGAACCAGAGATTTATGAGTTCAGGGACTTGATTAAGCTAGATTTCGCTAACGCCCTTTCGGTACCTTTCTTTTTATTTTGAAAAATGTTTGGCAAGCAGTTTGGATTGATTTTAAATTTATTTCCCTAACATGTGAGGTGTTCATGCAGGTGCGCAAACCACCAATTTAACACTCAAGTAAAGCAGAAAATAAATTGCAGGACTTACCTCAAAACAACGAAAGTATCTGCAATGTTAAATTAAAATCCACATCAACAACCCTAGATATGGTTTCTAATCAACACGCAATTTTTATTTTGTTTTTGCTTAATTAATGAAAATCATGCAATATGCAATGCATGCCACTAATTTAACATGAAATGATATGACATGACAACATGACTTAGCTATATGGCCTAAGCAATATGACATAAATAAGCATGTAGTCTATCCTGAAGCATGAGATTGATTTATTCTAAAAATAATTTTTGTATTTTCCATGAGATTCGAAATTAAAGAAATGCAATACTTAAATATGCAATCTAAACTAATCTAATGACCTAATTCTAATGACGGGCAATTTCTAATTAAATGGATCTAACAAAAATCACTAAATGACGTGCATTGTATGAAACTAATTCTATATGACATGCACATGATTTTTATTTTCCTAATAAGCATGCAATCTATTTAGGAGAAATTATCTAAACCTATAATATGCAATCTTAACATGCAATGACGTGCAAATAATGCCATAATCTACATGACATATGCATAATGACTTTTTTTGTGTTTTTCCTTTTTTCCCTTTTTTTAAATTTCGAAATTAATAATTGTCAAATAATTAAACATGCAATCCAAGTTTTAAAAAAACTAGCAACCTAAATTAATTGATTTGATTTTTTTTTTTTTTTTTAAATTTCGAAAATTCGAAATAAAATACCTATTATGAACATGCAAACCCTAAAACTACATTTTTTTCTGATTTTTTTAAAGAAAACTAATTTAAGTAACACCACAGAAATCAAACCATATTGATACCCAAATTGACGAACCATATCTTGCGCGTGAGATCGGATTAGCCAATTTCACATAAATCATGAATCGGATCTCGAGCGGGAGATCGGATTAGATTTTTAAAGTAATTACAAGTCGGATTTCGAATCGAAAATCGGACTGACAATCACTAATTTCAAGCGCAATTTCATATCATGGAATTTCAATTTCACATTAAAGGATAATTAAACTACAAGAGAACAAATAAAATAAAGCAATAAAATAACAAAAATAACAAAATAAGGCAAATAGGTAAATAAGTAAAAAAAGATAAAGAACTACCTAAAAAAATTATTTTTTTGTTTTTCTTTCCCTTCCCAAGCACGATTCGTGCTCGTGGGTCTCCAGGGATGCCGGAATCGGAGGTTCGGCGGGTCACCGAGGCGAAGGGTCACCGGAGGTGGCTCGGTGAGGGGTGGAGCTCCGGTGAGGGGTGGATCGCGAAGGTGGCTGCTGGAGGCGTCGGGGCGGTGCGGACGTGGTGGACCAATGGGCCGGACTCTGCGACAAGCAGGGATGTGAGCTGTGGGAGCGGCGTGGCAACGATGCTGCTGATGCTCGGGAGGAGACGGTGAGTGGGGTGCCGGATCGCAGAGGCAGCTGCTGGTCGCGTCGTGCGGAGGCGCGGCGTGGGGGCTGAGAGCGGAAGGGACAGGCGGAGGCGAGCAGGCCGCGGGCTTCGGCGGCGCGGTGTCGGGGCGGACGGCGTCGCGGACAGGCGAACTCGCGGACCGCTACGGCGTCTGGTCGGCGGCAGGTTTAGATCTGCCGGCGTCGAGGCACCCAAGCGGTGAGATCGGGACAGCAGCAGTGGGGGCGGCGTCGCGAGGGCTGGGGCACGGAGGAGCGACGACCAGTGGAGGTGGTCTGGGCTGCTGGGTCGACGGCAGAAGCGGCGCGGCTATGGCGTCGGGCGCACCGGCGTCGAGCTGGCGGAGAAAGTGCCGGTGCCTCTGACTGGTACGAAGCTCGGACAGAAGGGAGTCCGTGAAGAAGACAAACAGTCCCTCTATTTCCTTTTTCCTTTTTTTTTTTTTCCTCTTGTCTATTCACACGTTCTCTCTCTATCTTTTCTTGAGTTTTCGCTTTTTTTGGTCAGAGAAAGAAAAGAGAAATGCTTTCTCTGACCAAGGAGTCAAGGACCACGACGGACGAAGGCTTTCTTTTCTTGCACGAATTTTCTTCTCAAATTTTTCTCTCCATTTTTCGAAAATCGCCCCCTCTCAATGTGGCCGAATGTCCCAATTGCGTGGCCTCTTTTTTTCTGTACCCCATCACATCTTTTATAGGGTAAAAAATTGAATCTTTATTGCATATTTCGTTTCCAATTTTGCTCGTGCAATATTCTCTTTTGCATTTTCCGCATATTCAATCCAAAAATATTCCATTTTCAGGCAAAATACACCCCCCAGTGTATATTACTTGAATATGTGAAAAATCCGAATCTTAATATATGAAAAATCCTCGTTTCACCGGCGGCCTAAAATAAAATAAAACAAAATAAAAGTAAAATGTTTATAAACTATATGTCATGTGATTTTATTTTTTCAAGGATAAAATTAACTCCTAATTTTTTAATATGATAAATGTTTAAATGGGTCGCCAAAATTTAGGTGTCAACATGAATCATCATTCATTTTCATCCCTTAGACTAATACAAACTCATCTATATATATATTAAGTGAACCGTGGGAAAGGTCCCACATTCTAGGCCTAAACTAGCCTCATAAGGCGTCTTGCACGCCTCTAAAGTTGATGGCTATTGTCTAGGTAATCGATCTTAATTTTTTTGAAACTTTAGTATGAGGTGGACAAGATCTAAAGGAATATCTTTTGTGAATAACTCAAAATCCAGTTCAGTTCATACAATTCTAAATAATTTTTGCAATCCGGGCTCAAAACAGTCAAAATCTCCAGGACAAAATTGAGTAGAAAAATAAATATTTCACTATCCTATTGAGATCGAAAAATTATGAAAATTTAGTATGTGGTAGCATGGGATGTGCTCTACAACTTTTGTGAAGAACATATTTTAGAATTCTGGACCTAGAAATCTGTAGAAAATGAAAAGCATAAAGAGGTCGGCCCAGCGACCCAAAAACAGATTTTGAATCCTGAAGTTTTTTAAATATATTTTGTCATATGAAACCCAAAAATTCTGAAATTAAATTATGTCGTAGAACAGTCAATAAGGGACAACTCTCATGAAGAACACCCCATGAAATTTGCATCACATAAGTTGGTACAAAATTAGCAAACTTCTGGGTCGGGCTAGATCCGAACCCGCCCTCAGCCCAGTCACGAATTTCCTTCAAGCTTTCTGTCGTTCCGGCCTTCGCATGTGCCAAATATTGACTATCCATGCCTCTACGACCTAATTATAAGTTTAACTATTTCGAACTCGACACCAAAGCTAAGTAACGTAGTTGGAACTTCCGACTAAACGAACAATGCAGTCGAAACTTCGATTAAACGAAAATCTCAACAACATTCTTGGGTTTTTACGAAACTATTCTTGTCACACACGACAAATGATTAATATAGGATAGAACATAGGATATCTACTTGTCTCGGGTCTTTATGAGTTGCGGTGGCGGCTTGGCGGAATGGAGACAAGCTAGCGGCGACAATGCAAGGGTCAAAAAGAGAGAAAAATCCAACCTTCTTATGTTGAGGAGAGGCCCTACGTTGCTGACTTCTTGGCACTTTGCTGGCTGAAATGGACGGGGAAATGAAGGGCAGGAGGTGGGCCAGGGAGTTTAGTGACCAAGGAAGAGCTTCCCTCTTTCTCTCTCTTATTTATTATTTTTCTCCACCGCCGTACTTGATCAATTTGGGCAACACTTGTTGACTCATGCCAACTGGAACGTGGAGCACCTTGGAGACAATTCAAGAGTCTTGGTATTTTATTTCTTTCTAAGCTATTTCTTTAAAGGCCAATGCTTTGGAAGTTCTTGGGGTTAGGATGTTTGGATCAACGTAGTTTATTGACGACGAGGTAGCGGCGGCGATTCGGTGATGTCGCGATAAGGATGCAAACGGCGTAGTCCGATAGAGAGCTCGCTATTTTATTGAGCGAAAAATCAGGATGTTACAGCCTTGACTTCAAATCTTTCCGGACTCCTATTTGTAAATATTAAACCATGGATTCATCTAAAAACTTAAATTTTTAGGACAGTTAGTAGTGGACTGTACCAAAATCTCGCACTTTCGAATCTCGGAAATGTATTGTAGAAGAATCAAATGTATGAAGACGCTTTTAGAGTAGTCAGTGATGGCCCCACCAAAGTCTTACACTTTTGAATCTTGGAAATGTATTGCACAAGATTTAATGTATAGAAATACTTTTAGAGCAATTAGTGATAGTCTTACCAAAATCTCACACTTTCGAATCTCGGAAATGTAATATATAAAAATCGAATATATGGAGGTGCTTTTATAGCAAATGGCGGTGCCTTTATAGCAAATGGCGGTGGCCCATCACAGCCTCACATTTTCGAAATCATGTCTATTTTTAGATCAAAAAAAGAAAAATCATGTCTATTTTTTCTGGTGGCTTTTGGTTCGAAATCTCTATCTTATCACGAGACCGTCCAATAATTGACCTCCCCAACGCTCATCGGGTCCGGACATGGATTGAGACCGCATGCTTTAGTTGCGTCTCTATTTTTTAATTTTTTTTCTCGACATGCCCCCGCTTTTGCTACGCTTTCCGGACGCTGGTTGGTCCTTTCTGTGAAGGACTTTTATTCGTTGCTTGGTCTGGAGTTCTTGAATATCGGTACACTTGGCGTTATATTAGTTTCGTTGACTTGACTTTCGAAATTATAAGCAAGTCCTTAAAAGATAATCACACCAACTATCTGAATTTTTGCTCGTTTTACAATCGAGTATCCATTTTTTTTTTTTTTGAATTCAATCAACTACCCCAGCCTCTCAAGTTTGGATCGACGTGAGACATCGGTCAAAATCGCAAAAAGAAGAGAAAAGAAGCAAATTGGGTATAAAAGCGGTAGACAGACTTTGATTGCATACATGATGCTAGAGACATATTGGATTGCTACCGTCGTCCGAGTAACATTCTCTCTCTCTCTTTCCTCATGAACTGACATCAAAATGGAGACATCTTAACTTTTACTAATTAAGCGAGTCGCATGCGCTAAATAAGATGATATGACAATTTATTCACTAGAGATCTTATATTGAGTCAAATTTGAATAATTGAGGTACTTGATCAAATAAATAAAAAGTTTAGATATTTGATAATAAGATGGACAAAAGTTCGGATATTTGCTGAGTGAGTTATTATCTTTATGTCAATATTCTATTTTAGATTAAAATGGGTCGGGAGGGGTGACCAAAGCAACTTCACATCTAGGCATTAACTATAGTGGTCCCAAGAGCATGTATGCGAGAGAGATATAGCTATGTGGTTTCAAAGTCTTTTAAGGAAATATAAATCCTAGCGTAAAAGCAAACGAATCGTAGACTTTGAAAAGATCTAATCAGATTGTTATTGTGACGATTGAATTGAAAAGAAACACCAATAGCATCAATCGAACATTCACGCAAATTGCGTTTGTTTCATGAAAAATAAATAATCTGAAAATATATATATATATATTTTAAAATAATTGCTTATTTTATGAAATAATTAGTCAATACAAAGTAATTTCTTTATCGATAACCAATTATTTTTAAATATTTGCATAGAAAAATAAAAATATCTTTCAGTCATTCAATACAAATGATATTTAAAAAAAAAAATGTTAAACGCACCGACAACTGCACATTAATTTCCTCCAAGCGAATCAATCCATTTACTTTGAGGCGATCTTCTCAAAAAACGGCATGAGTCGACTTCCCTACGAAATTACTTCTTCAGTCTAATCCATTCCTCAATTTAGGACATGGTGAGGATTCTATGACAACAAGAATGGAAAAGATAGACAAATGTGGGCATGCCAAAAATCGAAGTACGCGTGAAGAAAAGTATGTGTTGGGGTTAGGATTAGAACTCTGACCATCGAGCTTTAATACTTCAGAAAAAAAAATTGCATAGTTGGAAACAAGAGATAAAAACCTAATACTTAGTATTATAGAGACTCGTGAAATGGGTGGATTAGGTTGGGTTTGGGTTGAGCGAAAAATAGTTTGACCTAATTTGGCCAATTTAAGTTGTTTTGACTCATTTTTATGCAATACAAATTTAGTGACTCATAATGACCTGACGTGTTCCTTTATCTGACCTGATCCATATGGTTAAAGCGCTTTCATGTTCTACCCAATATAGGAAAACTCATATGCAAACTGAGGTGAGAACATGGAGTGAGTGATTGTGAGATCGGTAAGGGACAAGAGAGTCATAGAGGTGAATTGGTTTAAGTAAACTGTGAGTTTGTTTAATATCCATATCATTTTGGACTTTACTATTTTAAATCAATTTACTAAATATAACTAACCCATGCAATAACTCAACTTATCAAATATGGGTTAAGATATAAGTTTATGGTCGAGGAAACTTAGGGTTTTCAAGATACTAAACGACTTATATAGCTTTACCAATTAAATATTTCCTATCAAATATACATGAAAGTACGTCCGCAAGAACGTGGAGAAAAAGGAAAAAGGAAAAAGGCAAAAGGCATAAGGACAGAGGAAATAAATTGCAAGTCTTCCCCGTAAAGAAGGGAAGCTTCCTGAGATCTTGGTGACGCCATAGCGCAGGACCTTTTTTCCTTATAAATATCTCCATCGCAACGCACACTCTCCGTTCTTTTTCAATTCTCATCCTTCTCTTCCTTTCATCCGATAGCTTCGCAAGAAAAAGGTTTCGATCAATTCTCCGGAATGGACAAGGTGTCTCATGGGATACTCCCCGCCTTCGACGGCGGCAATGAGGCGGGCGGGTCTAAGAAGGTCAAGGGCACCGTGGTGCTGATGAAGAAGAACGTCCTGGACTTCAACGACTTCAACGCGTCGGTCCTCGACCTCGTTTTTGAGCTGTTTGGACAGAAGGTCTCTCTGCAACTCGTGAGCGCCGTCCACGGCGATCCTGGTGAGTCACGAACCCTCTTCTAAACACTATCTCCCTACCGTTCCTTTCGAAAAACAAGTTCTTTCGATGGCTCTTCTTGCTACTACGCTGTGCATTTCTGTGGACGAAATACGGTGAATGGCGCTGAACCTTCGTCGTCGTGATAACTTCCCCACAAAGAGAAAACATGATGATGAGTACTTCACATCGCTTACATGTCGAAGTGGGTCACTAGCGTTTCGGCTTTCTATTATAAGAAAGATTGAAAGAAAGCAACTTCTTGTTTTGATTTTTAAAGAAGCATCGCATGGGCATCTTTGCTTGAGTTGTGGCGTGTTCTGTGCAACTTTGGAGAAGATGTGGGATCTTGATGGACTTACAGAAGATCAGAAATTTTTTTTTTTTTTTTTTCTGAATTGCAATCGATCAAACTTTACTATAATGGCATCAATGCGTTCACATTCTGGGTTTGATTAGAATTTTTTAAGCGCTCGGATCCGATCGTCTCTTCACTGTAGAACGAAATAGAAAAAGAGAGAGTTGGTTGAACGAATTGTCTCCTTTCTGAAGTGCGCACTGCAACAATGAAAAGACATCGTGGTAGAACACGAGGCGATCTTCGTCAGGTCATTGTCATGTAGCTCCCCGTACCCCCAACCCTCTCCCCCCAAAAAAAAAAAGAAAAAGAAAAGAAAAAGAAAAAGAAAAAGAAAAAGAAAAAGTAGTCAACCGATGACGCACGACATTAGCCGTTCTTGCACTTGATTTCTGGTCAATTGATTGATAACATAAGCTGTCATTTGTCACTTTTAATTGGGAATTTGTGCTTTCTAAATCACTTCGATGAGCACGAGATCGGGTCCTTGTTCTCTCCTTTCGGTTCTCAGGACAAGATCAGGTCTTGTTTGTTGAAACGGCATCATGCTTGTGACAGCAAGAAGATTATAGAACAGCTTAATATCAGCGTGCATGAACTAAAAATTTGGAAACAAAATGCAAATGACTTTGCATTGATCATCGATCAGATTCGGACCCTTTCCCGTGTTAAGGATGAACGTAGTTGTTGTTCGCCAGGACGAAAAGATCGAAGGGTTCGACATCATTTAATTCTTTTTTTGTGTTTTTTGTAGAAAAAGGTTTGCGAGGGAAATTGGGAAAGCCTGCGTATCTGGAAGATTGGATCACTACCAGCACTCTTTTAAAGGCAGGGGACTCGGCATTCATGGTCACTTTCGAATGGGATGAGGAGGTGGGAGTTCCTGGGGCGATCATCGTGCAAAACAAGCATCACAGACAGTTCTACCTCAAGACGGTCACACTCGAAGATGTGCCTGGTGAGGGCCGGGTCCACTTCGTCTGCAACTCGTGGGTCTACCCTGCAGACCGGTACAAGAAGGAACGAGTCTTCTTCTCGAACAAGGTTCGATCATATCAATGAAGCTAAGCTATAGTCGCGATTTTTGATTTGTTTCCAGTCTTAACAGGAAAAATATAAAAGACATTGCCTTCGAGTATGAAGACTTAAAATTTTCTTTTACATATAGTAGTTCTAAAGTATTAGCTGATGCAGAAAGTAGGTCAGAAAAGAGTGACTTTTCAAACTGTCCTAGCCTCCCGAAAAATAATTTGTCTAGTAGAATCTCACTTCTAGGAATTCCCCAGGTTATCTTCTACTTTTAGCCAGTTTTAGCATCTTGTAAGCTTCCCGATTTCATTGAATTGCACTTCATATTCGCTCAAGGCATTTCAGTTTCGGACTGTATTCTTTGTTGTCTCTAATAAGATAGCACGCTATTGCAGACGTATCTTCCTGGCCAAACTCCAGCGCCTCTAGTGAAGTACCGAGAGGAAGAGTTAGTTAACTTGAGAGGCGACGGAACGGGAGAGCTTCAGGAGTGGGACAGGGTGTACGACTATGCTTACTACAACGATTTGGGCAATCCAGATAAGGACGCGAAGTATGCCCGCCCTGTTCTAGGAGGATCTGCTGAATATCCCTATCCTCGCAGAGGAAGGACCGGTCGACCACCAACTAAGACAGGTTAGATAATGCACTCATTTCATAAATCTCCAACTCGACATGAGATTATTATGGCTTCATTTTTTTTTACTAAGATGCTTCATTTATAAGTATATTTTACTGAATTCTCATGATGTTCTTGATAGATCCGAATACCGAGAGAAGGGTGCCCGCGCTCATGAGCCTAGACATATATGTTCCTAGGGACGAATGGTTCGGCCACTTAAAGATGTCCGACTTCCTCGCTTATGCTCTAAAAGCCGTGGCTCAATTATTGAAGCGTAAGCTGGAGAGTGTATGCGCCAAAACGCCCAATGAATTCGACTCCTTCGAGGACGTGCTCAAGCTTTACAAAGGCAGTATCAAGCTTGCCAGCCCTTTGCTCGAGAGTCTGGAGGAGAGCATTCCTCTGGAGATGATCAAGGAACCATGCTGTGCAGAGAATAAGACTGCCTGGAGGACCGTTGTCGAATTCAGCAGAAAAATGCTCGCTGGAGTCACCCCTGCCCTGATTCGCCTTCTCAAGTACCCCATGCCTCAAGTGATCAAAGGTGCTGGATATATATATCTATGAGGCCTTTTTTCATCTGATCAGTTCAAGGCTAAGGACTCAAGTTTTCCTAAAGTTTAGCAAATCATGCCTTGCAGAGAATAAGACTGCCTGGAGGACCGATGTAGAATTCGGTAGAGAGATGCTCGCTGGAGTCAACCCTGTCTTGATTCGCCGTCTCGAGGTAAATAAAAACATCTTTTATGTTGCAGCTCAAACTATTTCAGTTAATATTAACATGAAGTGCGGAATGGAGTTCCATTGGCTGTCCAGTTGATTAAACATTTTTATTGATTTCAGGAATTCCCTCCAGCAAGCAAGCTAGACCCTAAAATATATGGCAACCAGAGCAGTACAATAAGGGAAGAGCTCATTCAGAAGCAACTGAATGGATTAACTGTCAAACAGGTACCGTCATTGCGTCTCACATCACTAAGAGCGTCCATGTACTCCCTTAAAAGATGATGGCAAGCTCATTTAAGTTAGAATATCCAAATTGAAACGACGCACAACAAATGCAGGTTATCAAGAAGAACAAATTGTTCATATTGGATCACCATGATGCCATCATGCCGTATTTGAGGCGGATAAACACAACCACCACCAAAACGTATGCTACTCGAACACTCCTCTTCTTGAAGGATGATGGTACCCTGAAGCCGCTGGCAATAGAGCTTAGCTTGCCACATCCTGAGGGAGACGAGTTTGGCGCAATAAGCAAGGTGTACATGCCGGCTGATCAAGGCGTCGAAGGTTCCATCTGGCAGCTGGCTAAAGCTTATGCTGCAGTTAACGATTCAGGCTATCATCAACTCATCAGCCATTGGTAAAGATTTCTAAGGAGCATTCAACTATATACAGAAGGGGAAGAAAGTCTAGTTATTTCCTGCATATCGATAAGTTTCTTGATTCTTACTGCAGGTTGAATACTCATGCGGCGATTGAACCATTTGTGATTGCAACAAATAGACAACTAAGCGCGCTTCACCCAATCTACAAGCTTTTGCATCCACATTTCCGCGACACGATGACCATAAACGCATTTGCCAGGCAGATTTTGATCAATGCGGGTGGAATCCTGGAGGCGACTGTTTTCCCAGCAAAGTATGCCATGGAAATGTCTTCCGCCATCTACAAGAACTGGATTTTCCCCGAGCAAGCACTTCCGGCTGACCTCATCAAGCGGTAAATTCTCTGTTCTGTACAAATAAATCATCCGTAAGACTTCTCTTTAAAATTGCTTCAAAAAGCAAAAAAAAAAAAAAAAAAAAAAATCAAGGCCCACCGAGATTGTGCAAATGTACTTGGATTAGCCGAGGCTCGGGCCGAGATACATATCAATATAGCTATAGTTCGTTTTACTCGAATTATTTTGATAGACTTGAGTGTGACGGAAAAAATCTACCTTTTCTTGTCTTCAGGGGAGTCGCTGTAGAAGATGCAAACTCCCCGCATGGCCTCCGCCTATTGATCGAGGACTACCCCTACGCGGTAGATGGGCTCGAGATCTGGTCTGCGATCAAGACGTGGGTTGAGGACTACTGCTCCTTTTATTACAAGAGCGACGAGACGGTTCAGAAGGACGAGGAACTCCAATCCTGGTGGAAGGAACTCGTGGAGGAGGGGCACGGCGACAAGAAGGACGAGCCCTGGTGGCCTAAAATGCAGACTGTGAAGGACCTAACAGAGACATGTACGATCACCATCTGGATCGCGTCTGCTCTCCATGCGGCTGTGAACTTCGGGCAATACCCTTATGCAGGGTACCTCCCGAACAGGCCCACCCTCAGCCGTCGCTATATGCCCGAGGAGGGTACTCCCGAATTCGAAGAGCTCAAGCAAAATCCTGACAAGACTTTCCTGAAAACTATAACAGCCCAGCTTCAGACACTTCTAGGAATTTCAATCATAGAGATCCTGTCGATGCATTCGACTGACGAGGTGTATCTTGGGCAGAGAGACACTCACGAGTGGACAGCGGACGCTGAGCCGTTGGAGGCGTTTGAGAGGTTTCAGAAGAAGCTGGGAGAAGTCGAGGAAAGGATTATGAGGATGAATGGGGACAAGAGGTGGAGGAACCGGGTCGGGCCGGTCGAGATTCCTTATATGCTGCTTTACCCGACCAGCGAAGGCGGAGTGACCGCCAAGGGAATTCCCAACAGTGTCTCGATCTAAACTTTCGCATGCATACATGTTTGTTTTGGGAAAAGTGCCAAAAAAGTCCTAAACCTTTTGTCTTTGTGCCGATTTAGTTCTAAACCTTTTTATGTTGTGCCAATTTAGTCATTTCTAGTCAATTTTGGCCGGATTTTGCTAACGAACACTAAGGGCGCGTTTGGTAACGTTTGTTTAAAAATTGTTCCAGGGAACGTAAAAAAAAAGTGTTTCTGTTCCGGGAACAATTTTTGACCCGTAAACACGCGTTTGGTAAACTTGTTCCTAAACAATTTTTTTTTTGTTTCTTTTAATTTTTTAATATTTTTTTTCTTTTTTTCTTCTTTTGGCCGGTCGCCAGCCTTCGGCGACCGGGCCGATCGGGGCCAGGCCAACGGCCCCCGAGGCCGAGCGGCCGGCCCCCGGCGAGGCTCGAGCTCGCCCGGCCGACGAGGCTCGGCCTCACCTTGGCTGGGCGAGCTCGAGCTCGCCCGATCCGCGAGGCCGCCGCCAAAGAAAAAGAAGAAGAAAAAAGAAAAGTGTTTCTAGATTTTGTTCCAAATAAGAAACAACTTTTTTTTTTTTCTTGTTTCATTCCAAATATGTTTTTTGGGAACAAAAAAATAGTTTTGGAACAAAACGCACACAAACGTGTTTACTGTTTTTTTTGTTCCCAGAACAAAAAAACAGAAATTTTTGTTCCTGGGAACGAACAAGTGGCAGCCAAGGGCGCGTTTGGTAACGTTTCTGTTCAAAATTGTTCTGAATGAGAAATAAAAAAAGTGTTTCTGTTCCTAAGTTTTGAACAAAAAATGCGTTTGGTAAGTGTAAAAAAAACTGTTCTTGAAATAAAAAAGAACAGAAACACGTTTGGTAACTGCAGTGAATTTCTGTTCCTAGAATAAAAAAAAAAAGAACAGAAACACGTTTGGTAAACCGTACAAAATTTCTGTTTTTAAATTTTTTAAAAATATATATATATTTTTAAATAAAGTTTAAACTTGATATTGAATTGTCATTCTCATGAAATGCTCATTAATTTTATTTTGTCCATGGTGAGTGAAGACAAACATTTTAAACATGATCATATGGCATACTTGGTAGAACATGATTGGCCTCATAAAAATTCTTCTATACAAAAATTATATGCGAGGAATAGATACTATTGACTTTTAGATAAGACTTCTGGCCAAAAGGGGGGAGAAGAATTTTGCACATGATTCGGACATTGATGATGATCCAAGTGAAAAATAGGATTTAAGATTACCGTCGTTTTGGAAAGAAAGGTCTAGATGATTGTCTAGATTACTGAATGAGTTTGATCTAACTTTAAAGTAATTATTGATATCTACTTCATTAGATTTGTATGAGTCATAATTCAACTTTAGATGTGTTGCGTAACAAAGAAATTGTGCAAGTTTCTCTAGATTTTGAGAGGTGTCACGAATTGTTGTTAATCTTGATTCGATAACACACAACATAAGATGAGTCGATAACACAACATAAGATGAGTGTATAGCCCTTTAATCAATAAAGTGTGAGGTTAAGCATTTATGAGGATAATGGGTAAACGTTGGAAAGATACACCCAAGTGGATTTCGTTTTGTTAATTGACTGGGCATTCCTGCATTGGAAACCGATCGATATTGCTGAGCTAATGATGGAGCTTTACCACTTTTGCCAATCATAAATATTAATCGAATACACAAGACCATCATTCTTGAGCCGAAGAAAACAGAAGACACATGATGATCGAACGCAAAGTCCAATTTGATAAAAAAACATGAATGAAGTAACGGTGGATAAGAAGACAGCCAAAGTTCTTCCAGGACTCATTGGTGTTTCTTCCATTCCATTACACTGCCAACTATAAACTGTCCTTGCTAAATTCACATCCACGGAAGGAGGAGGAGTAGCTCCAAGCATTTTACAAAATTCGACTGTTCTTCCGCTCAAGGGTTCTTTCTTCTCTTTATTTTGGGAAGAAAGAGACGGATGCATAATCTTAAACTCTAGAATGACCTAATCAAGGCAAAACAAACGATCATCCCTCCATGCCTCCACCATCACATGTACTGTAAGTGTATGCATGCCATTTTTGTCACTGTGGAAGTTGCCTGCAGGTTGGACAATACCACTTCCCCTTGAATCTTGTCTCTGGTGTCAGCCCAACGCACGAGTAATGGAACCATTCACCTCCTTGGCACTGTCAATCACAGTTGGGACATTAGAGAAGAGTGTCCACCAATCAAAAAGAATAGTTGAAAAGGGGAACATTGACAATGCTATAACTGTCACTGCTCTCTCCCTCTGCACTAATCTCAGCACATAAATACAGCCGTTTCAGAATAATGGAAGAAAAAATGAGTGCAATACAATTGACGTCCGTTGAACCAGATCATTATTCTAAAGGCCAAGTCCTAGAGGATAAAGACTGACGGAGTAATCTATATTTCAACAGAATCCACACAGAAACTGTTTGCGATGATAATTTGGTGAAAAACAGAACTCCGGATATCGCTTCCATTTATAACAGTCATAAGAGATAAGAAAATATGATTGTTTATCGTAGCATAAAAGGCTGTACAGGACACACATACACAGTTAATAATTCTAGAAAAGCAGTAACCTGTGCCGCAAGCCCAGTTTTAAGAGACTTCACCTGTCGTTTCTTAGGTTTTGGCTTGTTGTCCGTTTGCTTGGGATTCTCTGCTTCAAGCAACGAAAATACAAAACAATAAACAAAAAGCATTCTACCGCTTCCAGCTATTCAAAAGATCGACGGGCTCTTGAATCTGATTCTCTATGTGAAGCTTATAATGTTGTGACATGGAGAAGTGAGAATGGCTATGCATCACCCGAAACAAATCGGAGGCGAGAGGTAGTTGAAAATAATCGGCATTTACATTGCCATTGAAATCTATTCCGACGCACACAGCTTCATAGAACATGGCGAGCGTGTCCTGGTACATGATGTAGCCAGCCAGCCTCCTTCCCTCACGGTATTGCTGCAGAAAATCCTTCACATTCTGTATGCTTTTCTTGCAAAACTGAAATGGAAGCAAGAAAGACAGGACTATATTGCTGCACGATACATATTTAGAACCCCAATTTCCCAAAAAAGGAATGTCATCTAATTTTTTAAAGGAAAAGATCGATTGAAGTTCTTACTCAAACATTTGATACCGATCCTCACCGTTGGATGGTACCGCACCCGGATTGTGCTGAGTGTCCAGAATCGCATGGCTGACCATACCGACTCTTCCATGGAGTTCGAGTTTTGTGGTATGATTGGTTTCCACTGATAATTTTTAAAGAACTTATGTTAGAAAGTGTCACAACAATTGTAATTAGCAAATAACACAACATTATAACAAAACATACTGGAAGTGTCATTACAGAAAGTATTAGCAAATAGCAAACATCATCGGTGCGTGATCAATCTTCGAACTTGTCGATAGTGTTCGACAAAGGCTCGAACTCATCACGCAAACTAGTTCATCAAGAAAAGTTTCTACCCTATTGTAAGGACAATCAAACGCACCGTGAGTATGAATGATCTCGCTGCTCTGCTCGCTCGAGCCCGAGCAGCAGCCGAACGAGCAGACGCTCGCTGCTCGCTCGCCGCCCGGATCTCGAGCGAGCGCACGAGCCGCCGTCGCAGATCTGGTGAGCAACGCTCGCCCGCATCTGCGAGACTCGCCGAGCAAGCGGCTCGCAGATCCGGGCAAGCGCTGGCTCGAGCGAGCCCTAACACTCGAGCTCTCGCCGAAGTGAAGACAATCGGAAGGAGGAGCAAAGACCACGTTTACCTGGTGAAGGAGCAGCGGCTGTCGAGACGAGAGGCCGCTGTCGGCGCCGGAGAAGACGATGGAATTCTCTCGCGGGGAGGAGACGCTCGTCACAGGAGACGCTCGTCGCAGGAGGAGAAGCTCGTCGCAGGTCGCCGGAGGAGAAGCTCGTCGCTCGTCGCTCGTCGCAGGTCGCAGGAGGAAGCTCGTCGCGGGGGGGAGAGGAGGATCTGTTCGAGCACTATCCAAGAAATGAAAAAGGAACACAATTTTGTTCCTTTTTGTTTCTGATTTGTGTTCCAGAAACGAGAAACACAAAATTTGTGTTTCTCGTTTCTTCTTTTTTGTTCCCGGGAACAAAAGAACAAAAAAAAAAACAGAAAAATTGTTTAAAAACAAAATAAAAGAACACAACCAAACGCAGCCCAAACGTGCCCTAAGTGGCTGACGTGGCTTGATGGGCGCCGACGTGGACAACTTTTAATAATATTTTAATATTTTTTATTTTGATGTTATTTTTATTTTTTCTTCTCTCTTCTTCCTCCAGCCCGGTCGCGGGACCTTGGCAACCGGCTAGAGGCGACGGCCGGCGAGGTCGAGGTCTCGTTGGCCACCTCGCCGGTGGCCGCAAGGGCGGCCTCGCGGCCGGGCGGCAGGGCTCGCCCTCGCCGGATTTGGCGAGGTTGAGCCTCGCCCGACGAATTGCCGCGGGGGATACCGGGCAAAAATCCGGGGCCGGAGCCACGCGACCGAGGACACCCTTGAGCACCCGTAAAACCCTAGAGACGACGACGATGAGCGGAGGGAGGAAATTTCTAGGGCAAGATTGGGATTGGGGAATGGAGTGGGGAGAGCTGGCCTCGTGCCAAGTTGGTGGGGTCACCCTTGCCGGCCATGGGTGAGGCTCGACCTCGCTAGATCCGGTGAGGGCGAGCCTCGCCGCCTAGTGTGAGGCCATCCTCGCGGCCACTAGCAAGGTGGCCGGCGAGGTCGAGGTTGACCTGGTCGGCCGTTGCCTGCGGCCGGTCGCCGAGGTCCGACGACGGCGGGAGGAAGAAGAGGGAAGAAAAAAAATAAAAATAAAAGAAAAAGAAAAAGAAAAAGAAAAAGAAAAAAATAAAGAGAAAAAAAGAAAAAGAATTCACAAATATTAAAATATTATTAGAAGTTGTCTATGTCGCATCGATCATCATGCCACATCAGCCGGCCGGCGTTTAGTTAGCAAAATCTGGTCAAAATTGGCCGGAAATGATTGAATTGGCATAATGTAAAAAGGTTTAGGAGTAAATCGGCACCAAAAAAAGATTTATGACTAAATCGGCACAAAGAGAAAATGTTTAGGATTTTTTGGCACTTTTCCCTATTTCTTTTCTTGTTTGTTCGTTGTTTACTTTTCTTTTGTTATGGCATGAAAGCTATTGTAAGTGCGAAATATGAAAAACCACAAAACAAATAGAGCATAATAAGCGTTTGTCAAGTTTTGGGATTCAGTCTGCTAATTGCTACAAGCTAGGCTAACTGATTGTTCTGGAACTTTACTTTTACAAGAATCAGACATTATCTACAATTTCGAAATTTACAGACACCAATCGACTGTTGAAGAATTGGAAAAATGTCAGTTGTGAAATTCAGCATGTAACCCCAGGTTTAACCCATCAACTTGGCCTTTTTCTCTTCCATTACAAGTACATGAACTATAAGTAAGTTTATCTTTCTTCCTTTTTCCCGATCTGCATCCATGGCATAACTTGACCATTTAGATTACTGGCTCGATCTGATGATTTGATTCTGCAGGCTCAACAATTGAGCTGATGATCGTTATACTTGTCTCTTTCTCCTAGAACCTTTAAATAGTCAAATTTGGCTACGTTTCCATTCTTTGAAGCAGACCTTTAAGTTCCGGTACAATAAGTCGGATGACGTCACAATGTCGAGAAAGCAAAGGGGATCTATGCAAATGAACTAAATTCATGCTGGTTTCATGATTGGAGGTTCCCGATTTAGGTGCGAAGGAAGGAGAAAACTGAGCGCCTCAAAGCAAGGCAATCAAGTCGCACAAAAAATTTAACATGTAGAGGGCGTCTTGGTCTGGAGGCTAGATCTAAGTGACTTCACTAGTGCGAAACTCATAGAGTCATGGAAATCACAAATATATATCGGATAAAAATTCACAGAGATTTATCAAACGAAACTCATCAAATTCGGAGCATATAGAGCAAACTTCAAACATGCAATTTTTAATAGTCTCTCGGCCATTGATGGATCCACTAGCTAATTCGAAGATGACACGGAGATGGTTCAATAGCATACAAGAAAGTTCGGCAAAAAGAATCAAGCTGCGAGTATTAATGCATTTCGAAGTGCCATCTCCGGGAGTTTAATGCCATAGATCGAGGTGCTACCTCGACTTTCAACTACGGCTGGCTCAGAGTACTCGGCAAGAAAATCAAATCACGACTAAATAGAGAGCTCTACCTTAGATTGAATAGAACCGAGAGGGAGCTCTGAACAGAGTACGAGGCAGGAGTTGAAGGTGCTAGAACGAGAAAAGGAGAGAGCTTTGCCGGAGAGGGACGGTCGCCAGCAATGGAGCCGGTGGACGTGGGGTCGTGCGACTAGCGATCTCAGAGAGGAACTGAGGAAAGCAGGAGGAGGACTAGAAGAAGATGTGGCCGTTGTGGTCGGAGAGGAACTGAGGAAGGAATTTTTTCCCAAGAACGATGTGGCCGTCTTTTGTTCACTCAAGAACTGAAAAGATGTGGCCAAGCCTCACCACTGAACTCTCAATTTCTATTTTAGGGTTTTCTAGGTTTCCAGTTCGGTTCCCTCGGGAATTGGGGACCGAATAGGAAATTATAGGTTCCGACAAATATGGAACTGGGAACTGCACTGCGGCTTCCTAGAGATCCCCAAACTTTGGCCAAATATGCAATATGATTCCTTAATGCGGTCCTGAACTTTTGATAAGTATTCAATCTAATCCCTCTATTTATATGAAAATATACAATGTTATCATTCAATTAATTCAATTTTAAAGATAACAATTTTTTTTTTTTTTTTGGTCAGTCCTATTCTATTGCTACTCTAACTCTCACTCTCAGAATTTTGCCTTGCCTCATTGCAGGGTGTGCGAGTTGAAATTCACTCCTAAAACTAAATCGTCCCCACCTCAACCCTCTTGAGAAGGTGGGGATTCGAACCTCCCATCTCCCCCTTCCAAGTTGGAAGGGTGGCAAACCCCAATGGTTTTAAAGATAATATTGAGTAGACTAAATTGAACATGTACTAAGAGACCACATTGCACATTAAGTTAAATTTCATGAATTACGTTAAATAAATTAAAAGTTCAAAAACTTTATTGCACATTTTTTTTGCTAAAATTCATGGACCATTTATATTATTTTTCCTTCTTGAAATATCAATACATGTGGGGTTAAATTAGTTTATTTCCATTGCGGGCTGTATATGGCAACGATTTTCTGCCAAAATTGATCAAAAGAATTATTTTAACAGATCATCAAAAAGTTGAGGAGTAAATCAATCAAATTAAGAAGTGTACAAAAAGTGTAGGAATTTTTAGTAATTATCTGCAATGTATACATCCTATCTTAATCTGTAGAAGAATTACGAATGGGTTTGAGGGGACTTTAAATGATGATGTTTACGTGTTTTCTACAAATTCGAATTGGTTGACAGGCTTTCAACGCAAACACTAAAAGTAGGAAACTGCCCCGATTAGATGGCTCTATCCTTGTGGAAACGACGACGACAATAGATGCAGCTTATTAAATTTGTATTAGTAGTACGAGAAGTGCACCCAAAGTGGAAACGAATACTTAGGAAAGGAAATAAATGAGATAACTATGTAGATGAGATATTAGAATATTAAAATAATAAATTATGCTATTATCTAATAGTTTAAGTTTTTAGAATAATTGATAGAGATTAAATTTAAATGGTATTAGAGTTGGAAATTTTGAGTTCGAATTTTTTCAGATCCCATTTCTCTTCTCAATTATATTTCCATGCACTTAAAAAGAATAGACTAAATTTAAATGGTATTAGACCTGTCTGATTATGATTGTGTGTACATGCTCAGCCTGCATTTAGTTATTCGCTCTGTTTTCTGCGTAGAAAGGGGTTACAGTGTAGTTCTTCCCGAGGACCTGCGTACGGGAAAATGGAATGTTTATAGGTACTTATTTTCATCACAGTGAAGTTATCTATTGTGGCAGTACCTTGGACTTGGAGCTATGTGTCTATAAGCTCTCTTCTCTTGGCAGATCTGCACTAGGGGTGTGCAACGGAAACCACCCGAATCGGAACCGGACTGAACCGGACCGGACCGGCCGGTTTTGGGCGGTTCCCATGGTCGGCGGTCCGGTTCCCGGTTCCTAATCTTGGAACCGGCGGCCAGTTGGTCCGGTTCCCGGTTCCAAGGAGGGAACCGATCCGACCGGACCGACCGGACCGGACCGAATTTTTTTATATATAATTTATATTCATATAATATATAAACACATATAATATATTAATATTATATATGAAACTTATTGCAATCGGAATTGCAATTTAGGTAACAACCAAGAGACCACCAAAACTCTTGTTGTTACTCTTTATTTATAGAAAAAACTCTCCTCATGCTCACACTCTCTCTCTTGCTCCCCTCACTTGCAAACGACAAGGCACTTCAAGTCTTAAAAAGTCTCATATTGACTAAACATTCAAAGTATAGAAAAGAGATTGTCTATAAAACCTAAGCCAAGCACAACCTTTAATCACGTTGTTCATGGGTTTTATGCTTAAAATTAAGCATGAAACACATAACTATGATTGATATTCACACAAGTGAAGTTTGAATATTTTGCACGTGGAAACATGTGTGAGTAACTTCTTACCTTTACCCAAAAAAAAAACATGTGTGAGTAGTTTTATTAGATTGCTCGGAAATCAAATTTGATTGATCGGTCCGGAGCATGATTATTCTTTAGTGAATGGTCATTCTTTAGTGAAAAATAAAGTGCCAATTCTTTTGGACTGACCGACCGACCGAACCAATGGTCCGGTCCGGTTCTCAGTCCTAAGACCAACGGTCCGGTCCACGGTTCCCAAAATTGGGAACCGATTCTCCCGGTCCGGTTCCCGGTTCCACCTTGGAACCGGACCGAATCAGGAACCGATCACCCCTAATCTGCACGCTCCTTCTTCAAGCTTGTCAGCAGATTTACTGATCACCCCGATATTGGAACGTTGCATGACAATTTCGGGTCAGGCTCTCTCCTTACTTGATCATAGTTTCTTTTAACTGATTAATTGATTCAGAGCATTCTCAGAGACAGCTTTTAGTGATTAGAATATATCTCCTTTGGTTTCCTTTATTGTGAAATTCATTGCATCCATATGCAGCTGGATCTGCATCTGTGCGTGCTTATGTTCTCTTTTGGGTGCAGACATGCCATTGAAACTTTTCGGGATTGCAAGTACTTAGGTACTCGAGTTTGTGCTGATGGGACAGTAGGAGAGTAAGTTGATTGTAGAGCGTGCAACTTTTGCAGCTTTCATATTCAAACTGTTTACCTGATATAATTTCCTGCATTCTTTTGAAATCTAAGGTACAAATGAATGACATATGGCGAAGCTGAGAGTGCTCGAGAAGCTATAGGTTCTGGACTTCGCTATCATGGGTTACCGCAAGTGAGAAGCAGAACATTTTCTGAGTAGTCGCTCCTTAAGTCAATTTGAAGTTGTTAAACATATAGTATTCACAATAAGGATGGAATTATTGGTCTCTTTGTTGCAGGACATTGTGTTGGACTCTACTTTATTAACAGGCCAGAGTGGCTGATTGTGGATCATGCTTGTTCAGCATATTCTTATATCTCGGTCCCTCTATATGACATCCTTGGTGTGTAAATGCAATTACCGTTTTGTATTCTCTCCATCAAGCCTCTTCTTAGTTTAAATTTTTGTGTTTTGAAGGTCCCGATGCTGTCAAGTATGTTGTGAATCATGCAGCTTTGCAGTCTATCTTTTGTGCTCCTCAAACACTGAACAGAGTGAGTTAAGGAATCTCTTTATATTGATTCTTGTAATGGAGGAATTACATGATCTTCTGACAAAAAGTAGACCATGCATAGCTTTACATTCACAATTCTCTATTTTCAATGTTTTATATTCGCTTATAGAAAAGTACAGTAATTTCTTCTTGTATTATTTATGATTATTGCCAAGGAATTCATCTGTTAGAAAGTTTCAGTCTCATTGTTTCTGACCTGTAAATGGCCATGTAGCATGATGACTCTTGCTGATGGAGCTGCACTAGAACAAGTGTTAGCACCGCGTTTTCCATAAAAATTACAGTGGTCGTTAGTCTGTCTTTCAGGTCCAAAAAAGTTTGGGTCTGTCTTTCTGATAAGCTATATGACAAAACATGTGTGTCTTATTTCGTATTTCATCCATTCAGATTTTCATTATTCTGACCCACCGATTATATCTCAAACTTTGTCTGCTGTTTTCGCAGTTATTGAGCTTCTTGTCTGAGATTCCATCTGTTCGTCTTATTGTGGTGCGTATGAAGATTGAAGTTGTAAGATGGGCAACTAATTGTTGATGTTTCCCTTTTGCTCACACTAGACTTGCTGCTCTGGAAAAATAGGTAGTTGGAGGAATAGATATACACTTGCCCACCCTTCCGCCAACATCAAGAGTTAAGCTGATTTCATACTTGAAACTTCTGAGTCAGGTAGGATGCATCTTCATTTGTGACTTTAGCGTGCCTTTGCTGAAACACTCAATTCCTCATTGTTTGAGAAATTTTCGGAATAAAGATGGAGTTTTATAACAATCCTGTTTTTTAAAAAACAATTTCAATTTTAGGAGCTTGTCCTGCTGACTGTTTAGTCATCTTGGATTATTAGATAAAAAATCCTGGCACCAATCTCTTATACTACATAGATTTTTCCCCTTCTCATTCTGTCATAACGTTAAATTTTCTATTAATGACACTTGACTTCAAAATGAAATGAAGTGACTGGGTCTTTTTTGCGCATAAAGAGCTGTGGAGGCTAATTTTTTGGCTTTAAATTGTTAAAAATTATCACTCGAGAAGAATTGCATGCTGTAGACTCTTTAATTTTGGACAAAAATGTTTTGGGCTATAGGTGCTTCTTAGGTATAGATTGCATCAGCTGAGTACTTCTCTCCTGATACTATTGAGACTCTGAACTTATTGGCATCAAGTGCCTTCTGCGTTATTTTATTCCATAAGTTTGTGAGGGACATAATGATGTGGATGTCTGTAATTAATTTATCCAAATTATCTGATCACAAATTCTCTCTAGTGTTTGGGTTTTTAGTGATTGTCAAGTTAAAGATGTTTTCCTTTAGGGCCGTAGCAATATCCAGCCTTGTTGCCCCCCAAAGCCAGAAAATATTGCAACCATATGCTACACAAGTGGAACAACCGGAACACCAAAGGTAGTAGTCTGGATTTTTTCAGTACGGTTTCTTTTATGGTGCACATGTGGGTTTTATGACATTACTGAACATGTGGAATTTTATTGGCTCCTTGTTTCACATTAAAGGGGGTTGTCTTGACTCATGGAAACTTAGATTGCAAATGCTGCTGGGTATAGTGAAACGACCAAATTTTTCTCATCAGATATGTGAGTCCTTTATCATTTGTTGTTTCTTTAAATAAGTACGACCAGCCTTTCAAGGTTTTTTAATCACATAATTGGTGTTAAATTGCTAAAGGGAGGAGAGATGAGGCTGAAAACTTCATCTTACGTGCAAAGCAACCAAGTCTTTTACAAAAGACAAAATACATAACGTAAAACACACCATAACTACCCATGAAGCACTTGCCCCACTAACACCTAAAAACTAGGATAACCAACACACATGACTCCACTAACTCTAGTAATTAAAAACCAAATCAGCAACATGTGAAAAAGAAAATAACTATTATATTAACAATCCCTCCCTTAAACTGATGTTTGCTAACATTTAGTTTAAAGCCTTGACTTTTTTCACCGTGCAAACACCTAGTAACCTTCTGAGCTTCACAAATGACTCCATCTTGAGGGCCTTGGTGAATATATCAGCAACTTGATCTTCACTCCTGCAATAGATTAGATCAATTGTTCCATCATTGCTAAGATCTCTCAAGAAATAAAACTTCACATCAATGTGCTTGTTTCTTCCATGTAACACCAGATTCTTGGAGAGTTTTATTGCCGAGTTATTGTCACAAAAAATTTTAGTAGGTCCTGGTTGCTTGAATTGTAGCTCCTCAAGAATTCTCCTTAGCCAAATAGCTTGACAAGCACTAGCTATTGCAGCAACAAATTCAGCTTTTGTACTTGACAATGTGACAATTGGTTGCTTCTTGGATGACCACGAAATAGCACCTGTTCCAAACATAAAAGCATAACCTGAAGTGCTCCTCCTATCATCTTGATCTCCTGCATAGTCGCTATTAGTAAATTCCAACAAATCGGACTTTTCACCCTTCTTGTAAAATAGCCCAAAGTCTCTAGTTCCTTGCAAGTAACGAAAGATTCTCTTGGCAGCTAACAAATGCATTTGTGTAGGATTCTCCATGTATCTACTGATTAAACTCACAGAATACATTATGTCTGGTCTTGTTGCAGTTAAATACATCAAACTGCCCACAATTTGTTTATAAAATGTGTTGTCAACCTTCCTTCCTTCACGATCTTTATATAACTTTAAGCCAAACTCAACGGGAGTGTTTACAGGATTACAATCCTTCATCTGAAACCTGTCCAAAATTTCTCCCACATATTTCTTTTGAGAAATAAAGATCACATCATCCGATTGTACCACTTTTATGCCAAGAAAGTAATGCATCATACCAAGATCAGACATTTCAAACTCATCCATCGTAGATTTCTTGAATTCTTCAAACATGCCATCACAACTTCCAAAATATAAGATCATCAACATACAAACAGACAATAAGCATTTTCCCTTTATCTCCAATCTTGACAAAAAAGCGTATGCTCATAAGGACATTTTGAAAAACCAACTTTAAGAAAATAAGTTTCAATACGACTATACCAAGCCTGAGGGGCTTGTTTTAGCCCATAAAGAGCTTTATTCAATTTATAAACTTTATGCTCATTTCCAATCTTGACATAACCAGGGGGTTGCTCAACAAATACCTGTTCCTCCAAGTATCCATGCAAGAATGCCGATTTGACATCTAGCTGGAAAATAGGCCAAGAGTTCTGTGCCGCCAATCTCGCAACTAGAGAAAAAACCTCTGTATAGTCGATTCCATATTGCTGCTTGTATCCCTTGGCTACCAAACGTGCTTTGTATTTGTCAACTTCACCATTTTCTTTCAGTTTTGTTTTAAAGACCCACTTTACACCAATGGTTTTTTTGTCCATCCAGAAGATCGAATAGCTTCCAAGTATCATTTCTTTCGATGGCATTGATTTCATCATCAATCGCTTTTCGCCATTTTTCTTCTTTGACAGCACTCTCAAAAGTTGTAGGGTCATAGTTTGAAAATAAGGCAAAGTGAGTAATTGAATCTCTAATTCCAGTTACCTCATAATCTTCCATCCAAGCAGGCTTTCTTCTAACCCGACGAAGAGATTGGGCTTCTTCTTCATTTATTTCAGCACCTGTTGGTGAAATTCCAGCAGCTGTAGAAGTGGTATTTGATGAATTTTGGGGCATATAAGGTGCTAAAATTTGCTCATGTTCAGCATCATTGTCATAAAGAACTTGGGTAGGCTGCTGCCTATTCCAATCCCAAGTGTTTTCTTCATCGAAACAACATCCCCGCTAGTCACAATTTTCTTTGTTAGTGGATTGAATAATTTATATGCTTTGGATGCTTCACTTACACCAAGAAAAACACATTTTTCAACCTTGTCATCAAGTTTCTTCATTTTCACATCCGGGACATGGGCATATGCGATGCATCCAAAAATTCTGAAGTGATCTACAGCCGGTCTTCTCCCACTTCAAGCCTCTTCGGGTGTCATATTTTGAACAGCAAAAGTTGGACTTTTGTTCAAAACATGAATACTCCAATTTACTACTTCTGGCCAGAAAGTCTTTGGAACTCTTCCTCTTGCCAATAAACTTCTCACTATGTTGAGAATTGTTCTATTTTTCCTCTCAGATACACCATTCTGCTGTGGTGTATATGCAGCAGTAAGCTCTTTTCGAATGCCATACTCTGCACAAAAAACTTCAAATTCTTTTGAGCAATATTCACCACCACGATCTGTTCGAAAAGTCTTAATGGTCTTTCCTGCTTTATTTTCAACACAAGCTTTGAAGCTTTTAAATGTGGAGAAAGCTTCTGATTTTTCCTGTAAAAAATAAACCCAAGTTTTTCTGGAAAAATCATCAATGAAGGTAATTAAGTATCTTTTACCTCCATTAGAAGATGGATTTATGGGACCGCAAATGTCTGAATGCACCAGCTGCAAAACATCATTTGCTCTCCATGACTTTTCTTTTGAAAATTGAGAACGATGTTGTTTGCTAACAACACATTCTTCACAGACTTGGGAAGGAACAGTAATTTGAGGAAGACCCGTCACCATGTTTTTCTGTTGGAGGGTTTTCAATCCACCAAAACTCAAGTGACCATAGCGAAAGTGCCAAAACCATGACGGATCTTTCTTTTCAGCCATCAAACAAGACTGAATATTTTCAATATTTGATGGAAACAATCTATTTGAATTCATAGGAACAACTGCAATAGCACCTCTAACGGAATCATAAATTTCACGAGACACCCCTCGAATGGTGATTACATAACCCTTTTCTTGTAATTGGCCAGCACTCAATAGGTTACTTTTCAAGTCAGGAACATACAACACATTAGAGATTGTTTCCACAAAACCATTCTTGGTTCTTATCTTAATATCACATTTTCCCATCACTTTCACAGTAGAATGATCCCTAAAACTCACAGTGGAATGAAAATCTTCATTTAGATGAGAAAAAGAAGACTTGCTTCCACTCATGTGGTTACTGTAGCCTGTATCCACATACCAAATATCTGACTCGCGCTTCTTTTCTTCTTGAACAGCCATCAACAACATTTCTGCTTCTTTTTCTTCAACAAAATTTGAACTCTCTGCATTTTCTTTATTATTAGGCAGCCTAGTATAACATTCAGATGCATAATGATCAAATTTATGACATCTAAAACACTCTACCTTGAATTTGTTAGGATCCCGTCCTTTGCCTTTGCCTTGAAATTGGTCATTATTGGCTTTAAAATTCCTGCCAACATCTCTATTTCCTCGATCTCCCCTTCCTCTACCTCTACCTCTACCCATTCCTCTGAAATTATTGGAATGAGTATTGGTAGAAGCCTTCAACGCTTGCTCCTCTACTGTTGAACTTTTGTTCATCTTTTGTTCATGGACCAATAAGGAGCTTTGCAATTCATCAAGAGAGAGCGCATCTATGTCTTTCAACTCTTCAATTGAGCAGACAACATAATTAAACTTTGGTGTCGAGGAACGCAAAATCTTCTCCACAATGGTGACATCGTCCATCTTCTCACCATGGAATTGCATCTTGTTGCTGATCTCCATTGTTCTGGCACAATAACTAGTGACAGATTCTCCATCTTTCATCGCTAATGTCTCAAAATCTTTTCTCAAGGCTTGAAGCTGTGCACGCTTCACCCTAACAGAGCCTTGATATTTCTTCTTCATAGAATCCCAAATATCCTTGGAAGTTTCTTTGCAAAGAATAGTCTCCAAGATGGAACGATCGATAGCCTGAAAAAAATAATTTTTTGCCTTCAGGTCCTTCAACTTTCGAGCTTCCAATTCTGCTTTCTGGGGATCTGTCAAAGCCATGCCTGCTGGTGGCTCTTGAATTCCAGATTTGACAACCGACCAATACTCCTTTGATCGTAAAATTCTCCATCAGCATACTCCAATGGTCATAATGACCATCAAAGCGTGGAATTGCTGGTTGAACAAAATTGTCGGTGGCTATTGGAAATATTGCTACTGCAATTCTCTCACGAAAGCTTTTTTTTTTTTTTTTTTAAATTCTCACACGTTTCTCTCAGGCTCTGATACCACTGTTAAATTGCTAAAGGGAGGAGAGATGAGGCTGAAAACTTCATCTTACGTACAAAGCAACCAAGTCTTTTACAAAAGACAAAATACATAACGTAAAACACACCATAACTACCCATGTTCTCCATAAAACACTTGCCCCACTAACACCTAAAAACTAAAAACTAGGATAACCAACACACATGACTCCACTAACTCTAGTAACTGAAAAACCAAATCAGCAACATGTGAAAATGAAAATAACTATTATATTAACAATTGGCAGCTTATCGTACTGTCATTTTCTTGATATATTTTTTTCTTGACAGCTATCTATCCTACCTCCCTCTGGCACATATATATGAAAGAATGAATCAGATCATTGGAGCATATTATGGGGTTGCTGTCGGTTTTTACCAAGGGGTATGTTGCTTATCTGGAAAACTATTTGTCCAACTATGTCCCCATTTGATTCTTTGGCTTGTCAGTACAGATCCCTATGAAAATGAGGAGAATGATTGACATTCTCCATAAGTTAATCCTTTAAAATACTTAACCTAAACTCAAATGTATCAGCATCCTTTTCCATTTATTATAGTATTCGTCCCTATCACTTAAAAGCCACGACTCTTGTCCGAGATACATGCCTAGATGTCATTCTTCTATATTTGGGTTCAAGGGTAATGTGCCTGCATTAATGTAAGAAAATCAATTACAACATTTTATATCACTTGATTTCATGTACTAACCCTGAGGCTTTAATTCTACATCTATTACTAAGCAATAATGTCCTACTTTTCAGGACAACATGAAACTGATGGATGATTTGGCTGCTTTGAGACCGACTATTTTTTGCAGCGTTCCTCGACTGTACAACCGGATATATGCAGGGTGAAGAGACCGCCAACTTTTTGTCAAATCCTTTTCTTGATACGGAGAAGTGCTGATTTCTAGTTTATTTCAACTATGGCAGAATAACAAATGCTGTGAAGTCTTCAGGGATGCTAAAGGAGAGACTATTTAGAGTTGCCTTCAATTCGAAGAAGCATGCTATATTGACAGGTATTGATGCTTGGAAGTTTCTTGCGGGATAATATGAGCCGTGCAGTTTTTGATTGGCTGTTAACTTTTAGTATTTTACCTCCGTTGACCTGAATGGTTATGTGTTAGGCCGGAATCCATCACCTATGTGGGACACACTAGTGTTCAATAGAATAAAGGAAAAGCTTGGAGGGCGAGTCCGTTTCATGGTATCTGGTGCTTCGCCATTATCTTCTGATGTTGCGGACTTTTTAAGGGTGTAAGTGTGCTTGTAATGCGACACTTATTTGAGCAACTGATCCATTCATTTATCTCTCATGAACAGGAGTCTATTTGCTGCTTTTCTTAGCTTCTAATTATACCATGCCACAGGTGCTTTGGCTGTCAAGTACTTGAAGGGTATGGTATGACTGAGACATCTTGTGTAATAAGCTGCATGGATGAGGGCGACACCTTATCTGGTCATGTTGGATCTCCGAATCCTGCCTGCGGTGAGTTCAACATATTATGTGTACTTTTATATACTCGAAGTGTCTCTCCTTTGATTTTATCAATATGATCAAATTAAGAGAGAGAGTTGTTATTGAATAATGGCCAGTAATTAAGATGTTGAGACTTTCTCGTGTCTGTCTTTATCCAACACTTGTCCAGAAATAAAGCTCGTGGACGTTCCTGAAATGAACTATACATCAGAAGATCAACCTTATCCTCGTGGAGAAATCTGTGTCAGGGGGCCCATTGTCTTCCAAGGATACTACAATGATGAAGTTCAAACGTGTTTAACCTCTTCAACTAATATTTTTAAATCTATTTGGTTTTAACTGCAAATCTAAACATCATCTCAAATGAGCAGGAGAGAGGTAATTGATGATGACTCTTGGTTGCATACGGGAGACATTGGGTTGTGGTTACCAGGAGGCCGCCTTAAGATTATTGATAGGTGAGTCGAAAATTACTTTTTTTCCCTCTCCTAACCATAACGGCTAGGCCACTTGTGACCCGAGGAAGGGGTCACAGGTTGAAATTTACCTTTATCATGACTGCAAGTGCTGGTTGCGAAACTTCTGAGTGTGACTTAAGCATGGAAGTTCATTTCTTCATTCATGTCTTCTCATGAGATTTATCTGATAATTTTGACTTCTCTGTTTAAAATCCTAAACCATGCTATGGCAGGAAGAAGAATATTTTCAAGTTGGCACAAGGTGAATATATAGCACCAGAAAAGATTGAGAACGTGTATTCCAAGTGCAAGTTCATCTCACAGTGTTTTGTGTATGGTATGGAAGGAGTTTTTACCTGCATATGATACTTTCTTCATTTTTCCTGTTGACAGCCTAGTGGCTGCAACAGATTTGCTCTCCTCATCGACCCCCAAGGACAGGGGTTTGATCCCTTCCAATGCGTCGTTTTGAAGGCTGGTGCACTGACCTTTATGTGAAAGTTCCTACATGTCTGCTTACTGCTTGTTTGTCTCAGGCGATAGCTTGAACTCTTGCTTAGTGGCGGTTGTTGCTGTGGACCTGGAGGTGCTGAAAGAATGGGCTGCATCGCAAGGCATCGAGGTTTTCTTTAAACTTATTTCTCTCCACCAAAGTTCTAGCTTGAGCATCGAAGTTCAGTCATTGGTTGTCATACTATTTCTTCACCATCAGAACACCGTAATTTGGGGAAACTATGCATCTCTATGAGTAGGCTGATTTATATATCAAGCAATCTTCTTCACTTCACTTCAGCAAGAATTCGTAACATGCATCATCTTCATCTGATTGAACTTAGTCTGCGGTCATCTACACTTTTCTTTTCTTTTCTTTTTTTTCCAAATGCGAGTCCTACTGATTTATGGTTACTGAAGGGAAACTCTGCACACTGAAATGGGAATGACCGTGATCATGATTAGCATTCTATGTTGCGATTAGTTTGCATGCATTTGTTTCAAGTTCCAGAAAAGCTGGAGGTGCTGCAGAGATTGTTGTGATTATTCGATTGTTTCATGAGCCTTGCACTGTCGTTGGTCTCAGGGCATTCGCCAAGTAAAAATCCTAGTTACCTTATGTAGGTCATACCATACACTCACAATTCAGGGGTTGTCCATTTATTGGTGGGTCGATAAGTCTTGGTTCTTGCCATGCAGTACGAGGCTTTACGACAGCTATGCAATGACCAGCGGGCACGGGAAGCTGTTCTTGCTGAAATGGACGACATTGGCAGAGAAGCGGAGGTATACCATGTCCTCTAAAGAGATCATTAACGGCCTCTACTTAGTTCCCATATTTCCATTTCAACTTCCTCTATAATGTTGTTTCCCTTTTTCAGTTGCAAGGCTTCGAATATGTGAAGGCCGTGGCGCTGGTGCTCGAACCATTCACGGAGGAGAACGGACTTCTCACCCCAACATTTAAGGTGATTCAATGTTTGCCTGTGCTTCTTCACCAAATAACCACTCCGCATGAACCTTGAGAGTCGAGAGGCATAGCATTTAGGAAAACATAGCCAAGCACTCAAGAAAATTAACGTATAGTCCCTTTTATTTGTAGATCAAGAGGTCTCAAGCCAAAGCCCACTTTGCTAAGGTGATATTGGACATGTACGCCGAGCTTTCTAGATCTGAGCCATCTCCTCAGAAGGTCTCCTGATGCGTAAGTCTCTGAATAACATGTGAAAATCTTAAGTAATCTGAGAAATTACTCGGGCTACGAGGCAGAAGCTGATCGTTGTACACGCTACTGAACGACAGGTCTCTGTAATTGGTTCTACGGTTGGGTTTGTTTAGTATTATACCTCCACAGCATTTATGTTTTTGCAACTCGCTGTTGGCTTTTAAGCCGATTCAGCAAATCATCCTACAATTACATTTTGTAAAACAGCATTTCCACAGAACAGAGGAGGGACGGAGTCCCAAAATTCTAAAAAATTGAAATAAGAGAGAAAAAATTATAACAGAAAGAAAGTTAATGGTAATCACTCAATTGGGAGCGGTCGTGTATTGTCCCAAAGCCATTGACGAGCAGAACCGTCTAGCAGCGGCGAAACCTGTGGAACGAGGACAGCAGAAAGGTTAAGAATAGATCGGTGGGGTCTTCAGTCAATCTGTTCTCGAAGGTAGAGCCTGACCTTTTCCCAGACTTGTGCATGGTAGTCGTTGAGCCAGTCGATCTCGGCGGACGAGAGCAAGGCCGAGTCCACCATTTTAGTCTGCACGGAGACTCGCGAAATAAGGACGAGCACCGACAGCCAAAAGCACCAAGCAACACATCCTGTTGAGAAAAAAGTATATAAATAAAGCACCACGCACCTGAATTGGAACAAACGTGAGTTTCTCAAATCCCAGATATCCGACCCCTTCAAAGTGATATGGTGTGTTCATCTCCACCACAGAAAGAAGGTTCTGCAGAGTAAAAGACGGTCACAATCTCAAGAGTCGCCACAGAAAATTTCAGGGATTTGTGACGTCAATAGACAAAGGATAACAAACTCCAATTAAATCAGAATCTCTATGTGAGGCAAGTAATACAGCAAGGGTACGAAGCAACTGCATGAACCGAAAACCACGAATATCATCTCAAGAAGCCGCCGGCCAGAATTGTGGCAAGGTGAGACTCAATTCGAGAATTATCCATCCATTCGGCAGTAATGCACCTCTGAAACTATTTTATCCAAAGAGCTACTAAAATGTATAAAATAAGTGCCATAAAATTAAATATGCTTATGCAGGAAGTGGACTGTCCAGGAAATTTATACGCCCATCTGATTATATGGCGAAACCACCACCCCTTCTTCCTATCCCAGGGGACCCGCTATATAGATCCGCGTAGCTAATTGTGGTCTATCACACCTTAAACTTACAGAATAGGCACGAAATCTCTTTTTACCATTCCCCAAATTGGATTTGGGTGCCAATATCTCTCATAAATCTTATTGAGGAAATGAACTATTCATATGATAACTGATGTCGTACCTCGATACGAATGCCAAAGGCATGGTCTTCATGGTAACCAGGTTCGTTGCTCACGACCATCCCTTTCTGTAAGGAGGTCAGATTCCCGTAACGGAAACTAATACTTTGAGGTCCTTCATGAACATTTAATGCAGCTCCCACGCCATGTCCAGTCCCTATTACAAGGAAAGAAAAAGAGGCCGCACTTGAATGTATTCTCATAGGTATTTTGAATAACCAAGCAGCTAAGGAATGAAATGTACCATGCCGATAGTCGAGGCCGATCTTCCATAGAGACGAGCGAGCAAATGCATCCAGGACAAAGCCAGGGGTATTTTCAGGAAAAACAGCTTGATCAAGAGCTATGTGGCCCTGAAATGAAACGTTTCATCAAAAGAATGGGAGACAAACAATTACTAGAAACTTTAGGTCAGCCTAAAACACTAGATTAGGATGGACATTGTGAAAAAAAAAAGGTGCAACAAGAAACAATGCACTATATATGCAAAATAAGAACATTCATAGTTTTCGCTCCACCAAAAGGAGGGAAAGAGATCATGCATAGTTGCACAATATCCTTATAACTGGAAATTCGTGTTTGTAAAACTCATGTAGAAATTTATAGGGTCTTGTTAACAAGCACCCCAAGAGCGCTCGACAACAATCTAAAGATAGAAAAAACAATTTCCAATGCCCATTAATGAATGTTGAAGATTGAAGATTGAAAATTGAAAATATATTTTCTTGCTGGCATGTCATGAATAAAACGAAAAGTAACGAAGCATAATTGATACTTCTGATCACGTGTCCTAGGGGCACATTTTACTGAAATCCAATGTATAATTACAAGAATGCCACCAGATATTTGGGAGAAAGCTCATATTCAATGTTCTAGGAAGTAAATGTATTAATGAAGTGTGCCCCGGTGAAGCATTTACAATTAAAAGAACTGAGCACCTGCAAAACTCGGGTGAAGCATTCTTTTTGCCGTGGTGTGGGTTCCCCAAAATGCACTGTTCTGGTTATATCAGTTGTGCCATCAACATATTGAGCACCACTATCTAGCAGGAACAGCTTCTCGACATCCAAAACACTGCAACTGCCTGGTTCTGGTTTGTAATGTATGACTGCACCATTGGCCCCAGAAGCTGCAAATCCAGATGGATAATGAGCCAGAATATTGGACACGTGAGAGATGAAATCTCCAGAAAAGTGACTCCTCCCAAGTGATGCACAAATATTTCTAACCCTTTTATGAAAAACTCATCACTAAAAGTCTACCTCCACTCACACCATCCAACACCAAATCCTACCCAATTCTACTTGCAAAAGAAAAAGTGAGAAAGAGAATCCACCAAAAGGAATTTTATAGGAATTAATAAGAATCTTCATTTTTCAGGGACAACATCAGGAGAGAGAGAGAGACTCTTCATTTATTCCATAATGAGAATCACCGCAAATGGGGTTATATAAGATTTTGAAACATAAAATGTACCACTTATTGTGTCAAAGCTTGTATCAATGAAACCGTCCTGCTTAGACCGAAACTCGAGGAGCTTATCTGCAACTTCTACTTCTGTAAGTTTAGCACCCCTATTAATTTCTTCTTCCAACCAGACCCAGAAATGAGCTAGAGCAGCTGCATCCCTGCAGATTAAACATATTTCACTAAGATCACGGGATCCTCAATAGGCATTTTGATATAGATAGAGACATTTTCTCAAACAAACAAGCTTCCTGAAACAGCAGGGCTTAATATGTCAACAAGCTTCACATTTACAGATCTAAGTGTTTTATCTATTGCAGTGAAATCACTCTCTGCACATGTTGACAGATTCAACCTATTATTGCATTTTTCCTTCCAAAACACAACTTCAAGAGAGATACTGATTTCGATCAATAAGTTCTCCTGCAGTTAAATCTACATATTCATGCACTGAAGTCTATATAGTTTTCATCAGGAGGACAGAGTACCAGTAAAAAGATTTACTAAGCATACTTCATAGACCACAATGCTCAGGTCATTCAATAACATATGATCAGGATTCTTAATTTGAAAATGCACTCTGAGGTCAATAGACAAGTAGATACCCCTCTGCCCAAAAAATTTGCATGCCTGCCTATAAAAAATGCTCCAACAAGTGCATCCCACGAACCCATGATAAAATTTCAAACACGTGTCTTTGAATCAACCAGCTTCTGGGAATTAAGATTGTGATATAATACTGAATGAACTGCAGTGAGGCGGGGGTGACAAAAGTGATAGAATTAGCCTAAATTATCCTGAATTGACTAACTCAAACTGCCATGCTTCTACACATATTTGTCTACGGATAAGCTTATTTCCCAAAATAGAAAGAAGGGAGACAAAAGGCTATTCAGCGAGATGCAAGAATACATTTTAGAAGATGCCAGTACATGTTGATCAAATGCTGATTCCCATGAAAACTCAAATGTTAAGCAAAATTGTGTAAGGAGACAGATCATGAAACTAATGTTGGGACTTGGGAGTACCTTAAATGAGAATTCCGCATTCCCTGTAACTCGGCATCATTTTTCACTGCCTTGGCCAAAGAGATAGGGGAAGCTCTATAAACTCCAGATGGCATGGCTGATCGACCATTATAATCGTGCACCCTTGCCTTATTCTTTTTATTCAGATACTTATCACAGGCAGACTTGTAGGTGTTGACAATAGCAGCATTTACTGATGATGTGTCTAACCAAAGATTTCTCCCTTGTTTTGCCAAACTGCAGAGATAAAATGGGTGAACAAAGGTGCAACAGACAAAAATATACTGTCAATGATGCCAAAGTACATTAAAAATCTAAAAGCACCAAGTAAAAGAACACCCCGGTGAATGAAGCCACTGTGTATGGCAAGGGTAATTTTCCAGCCTCGGTTCCACAATTCAAAGAAGCTGTTAGATGACTTGAATCCATGTACCAACCTCAACAATGAACCAAGCCTATTAGCCGAGTGCCAATAGATGTAAAGCCACTCATCTGATGGCCAGATAATAAGCCAGCAAACCACATATATTTTCTCTGTCTCCTTCAAATCAGGTCAGACATATCCAGCAAACTCAAATGGAAATAGGGAAGCAGCTTTCTCACACTATAAAATGACAAAAAAAAGAGGGAAGAAGAACCTCGTGGACTCACTTTTCTATTTCAGACAGAATTTTATCGTATGGTCTCAACTCTACGCCTGCATTTTTCAAATGATCCATCACTTCTGGTGTGATTTTGGAACTATCAACGAATAACTCAGCTGTCTCAGTCTTCACAAGTAAATAGGCATAAACAACTGGAGAATTTGGAACGTCATTTCCTCTCTGCAATATGGAATTTCATATATCAGGGTACAGCAAACAACACAGGGTTACAAGAAAAAAGAAGATGAAAATTGGAAAAAAAAAAAAAAAAAATCCTACTAGACAACGGTAAGACCCTGAATATAGGCATAAGATGAAAAAATTCAACTACTCTGAGAAAAGCACTTCCAAGTATCAGATGATATGACTGCTCAGTTGCACATCATTACCAGGTTTAATAGCCATGCCACCTCATCAAGCATTGATATAATGATGGCAGATGCACCAGCATCAACAAATTCGGCCCTCAGGAAAGAGAGTTTTGATGCCACATCTAAGCCAGCGAATTTTAGGTCATGAATTCTAACTGGCTTATTTGGAGGCTTTGGCCTTTCTTTCCATACTTCATCCACCAAGTTTATATTGTAGAGGAGAACCAGCTCATGATTTTTCTTAGCAATAGCCTCCTTTAATTCCTCCGCAGCATCAGAAGAGAAGAGAAACTGTTCACTTCACACCATGAAAGACAGGTGGCATCAGAGAATGAGATTAAAAAGTCTAAAGCAAATGTGTCTTTGTTTGTGTATGAACCAGCAAATACAGGACAAAAAGATAAGAGACTAACAATGGTGAAAGATGCGGAAAAACAATCAAGAGTCTGAATAAGGTCAATATAAGATAAAAATTTTCGCGCCAAAGCACAACAGAATTACATCAAATACGTAAACCCAAAAACTGAACATTACTATTACAAGAATTACAAACTATTATGGACACCCTAATATTCTTGTAGAATTTATAGCCAATACTATGAATCATAGAACTATAATGAAAGATACTATCAACTACCATTTATCAAATTAAGAACTCTTTGCAGATGAAGAGATGTCAAAAGTGGCTTTGTACGTGATGTAACCCCTATGCCACATAATGGCTGCAGACCTACTTATAGGGAGGGACACATGAATTTGGCAAATTTCCAGATCTATTTGAAGAAAAATGTATCTGGACAAGATATGGTCCTTGGAACTATGAAAGCCATAGAAAAAATTACAGGATCAATGCCGATTCTGCATCCGGGAGCCAGAACGTCATTGAGCCATTCACTAGTTGTTGGAACTCCCAGATTACCAGCCCGCATGAGAATCCAACTGGAGTTTAGCTGATTCTCAGCCTACCAAGAAGAATGACAGATGCGATCAGTACAGCAACCAATATAGATAGCCAAAGAGTTTCAGGTATAGAAAAGAGCTACAAAAACTAAAGAGCTACTCCATTAAGACTCTTTAGGAAATTGAAATTGTAGATTTTCACCATCAGACCTGAAGAAAATAACGTCCATCTGTCCACAAAGCTGCTTTATCCTTGGTGACGACAGCAGTGCCAGCACTGCCTGTAAAACCTGATATGTAGGCCCTCCTTGTGTAACATTCAGCAATGAACTCACTCTGCAATCCAACACAATTAAATAACAACAAATTAACACCGCAGCAATGACAAGAAATTTATACTGGAGCAACAAGACAGAACGCATTGGCAATTCCTTAAGTGCACTCTTCCTAACCCTTCGCTTTATCATAATAGAACGATCTCCAGGTCCTAAGAATTGACAAAACTTGAAGGGGACATAATCTTATTCCTTCGAATACGTTCCACATGAACAGGAAAGAAGAAGCACCTACGTCAATTTTTCAATGGAAGATTGCTAGATAGGATAACCTTCCTTTTCTTCAAACCGAAACAATAGACTAGCTGCTCGGCGAATCAAATCCAACCACATCACTATCAAGACAATATGCGAGACGCCTGAGCTTAAATTGGAAGCTCGTTTTCTTCTACTCTCTCCGACATAACCGCTTCTCATCCATTCCACGCAATGTACATTTGAAAGATAGTCAATACAAAACATCATAATCAACCATAACACGGTATAAAGTCGACGTAATTCACCTAACTCATCACATCAGCAACTTCCAGAGCGGAACAACAGGCTTATCCGACTAACAGAGTACCTCAGCAATTCCAGAACGGAACAACAGGTTTACGCGATCGAACTAGCAGAAGACCGATGAAAAAGCAAATCAGAGAACCGAACCTGGTGAGCGTCCTGAGAAGGAACGATGTACGCATCGATGCCGATCCCAGGCCGCGTGAAGAGCTCGCGGAGAGCCCGGAGCTTCTCGTCGGGCTCCGGCCGGCCGCCCCCGCGCCTCCCGATCTCCGAAGACGGCTTCGCGGTGACGGAGCCGCAGCTCCGGACGACGCGGAACCGAGGTCCGGCGGCCGGTCTCGCGAGGCGCTCGGAAGGAGACCGCCAGGAGCTCGGGAACAGAGGGAGGGAGAGAGCGAAGAGGCGGAAGCGCAGAGGGCGCGAGGGATTCGAGGCCGGCGAGAGAGGGAGGGGCCGCAGCGCCGGCGACCGGAGGGAGTGCATCGCCGTTGAAGAGAGAGAAAATCGCTTCTCTCTCGCAGCTCAGAGAGAGAGAGATGATAAGAAGAGAGCGTTGGGAGCGATAGTGTAGCAGGGGATTTTCCAAGATCTTTGTCTTTTTGGGAAGGGCGGCTTCATTGTAATTTTCGCGTCATTGCCATTTTTTGGAAGACGACGCAAAATGATTCAGTGAATGTTAGCTGCGAGTGTAATTCGATTCGTAAACTTTTAATTTATCAATATAATTTTTGAATTTTAGTTTAGTATATAATGTGATTCCTAAAATTTTAATTTATTTATGTGATTTATAAACTTTTGATACATGTTGACTTTAATCTCTTATTATATAAAATATTTAATGTTGTCTCTATGATGAATTGATGGAATAATAATATTGAACATTTTTCATATATTCCAAAGCTAAATTGAATGTTTACTAAAAGTCTAAAGTCTATATTGAATAAATTAAAATTTTAGGAATCAAATTGCATCATGAATAAATATTATTTTGAGAAAGTTTTTACCTTTTGCCCCGATTTAACGTGGACGAATTGATTAAATATATCTCTAGACCTAGTATGTCCGACCCTTTTACGATCCATTTGTAGCTCTAAGGATGGTAATTTTTGTCACGGTTCCGGGACATGGGAGAACCCTCGAGCATTGTGTGAAGAAAGAGCTCAAACTCGACACAACATGATGCAATTATCTTTACATGAGTCGATTTTAGAATGGAAATTATCTATGATATAAAAAATGAAATGCCTGGCGTATAGAAAATTCTCATGATCCATCGAGGAACGAGTCTTCATGTCGTAAATTGTCACCACTTTTCGTAGCTCCCATGCAAAATGTGTTTCAGAATCAACTATAGAGGTTAGCCTTTTTTTTTTTTTTGCCAAGAGAGAGAAAGACCTAGGCTACCAGTCCTATCTTTTCATATGCTTTACATATTTTGCGAAGTTCGTGAAAATAGACAGATAAAAACTCTCCCCAGTTTCGGTAAATTTACGATTATTCATGTAATTGTCCCTTGTTATTTCGAAATACAAACATCGAACGAGAATTTGAATTTAAATTTTCGTTTATTCTATGAAATATAAATAACTTTAAAAATATTTTTCTGAAAATAATCATTTATATCTTTAGAAATAAATAGTTAACAAATTCTTTTTCATTTTCGATAATAATTCATGTCCAAATATCTTGGCAGACGATAAAAATATATTTTGTTTATTCATTTTTATGAATGATATGAGTGATTATTTTTAGGAAAGTATTTTTTAAATTATTAATTTTTTGCGAAATAAATGCACCATCTTCAAGAGTCAAACCACATTAAGGTAGAGAAGTTACTCCAATACAATGCCTTTATTACTTAATCTTTTGGAGCCATTTATTTATTTTTTTAAATTCACATGTAGTTTTCCTGAGCACTCAAAATTGGAATAATTGGAAATATTTTCGACGGAAGAGAAATTGAATCGGGCACCAGTTTTCTCCTCCTCGCTAGAGATACGAGTTGGGACATCCATTCCAGCCAAGCCCAACAGCTTTCGTATTTGGGCCAGTAAGGCCCACGGATTTAGAGCAGCTTTCCGGGCCTTTCCCCCTTGATCATAGCACCGAGGTTATCATTGAGCCCTTGCGTCCATCATCATTCCACCGTTCACGGGAAAATTAGGGCTGATCAATTTCAGGGTGGGCCGGTTCCCACCTTGGATCTTGAAATTGAAAATTGCTCATTTGGTTCTTGAACTCACCTGGGAGCTATACCACCGGTTCGGTCCAATTCCTAAGTGTGCTCATGGAACCGGCCATGACATTTCAAGAACTAACGCATTATTGGTTCCAAGTGACATTTCGTCAAACATAGTGTCCTTTCTGAGGGGGAAAAGAAGGCCTTAAGAAACTTAGGGCGTGCATGGTAACACTCCAAAAAAGTGTTTCCGGAATTGTACGGAAAATATTTCTGTTCTTTTTTTTGTTTTTTTTCAGAACAAAATAAGAACAGAAAAAAGAAACATAAAAAAGTTGTTTCTTTTGAAAAGAAACACTTCTTGGAAGGCACAAAAGAACAAAAACCAAAAGAACAAAAGAACAAAATCGGAACAAAGGCGAAGCTCTTCTCCTTCGTGCGTGCTCATCGCTCCTCTCGTCGGCTGAAGCTTCATTCTTCCTTTTCCGGCGTCTCTCCCATCTCTCCGGCGGCACCCACTCGGCTGACTCTCCGGCGACTCCTCACTCCGGCGACTCCAGGTACGTTTCTGGTGCTCCTCCTTCTCCGGTCAGCGTTGCTCCCTGTTCGGCGCTCTTCCTCCGGTCAGCGTCGCTCCCCTTCGGCGCTCCTTCTCCGGTCAGCACTGCTCCCCTTCGGCGCGACAGATCTGGGACGGCTCGCTCGAGCATCTCGAGCGTTGCTCGCCCAGATCTGCCGCGCCGAAGGGGGGAGCAACGCTCGCTCGAGAGCGAGCTCGAGCTGCAGCATCTCGAGCGAGGCTCGAGCGAGCTGCAGCTCCAGCAGCTGCAGCTCGCTCGAGCTGGTTTTGGCATTATGATAAACAATATGTTGAGCTTACAATCTGAAAGTAACCCTTGAAGTTTGCAGCTGAAACGATGTTAAAAAGACCTTTCTTTAGGGTGATGTTTTTTAACTTTATTCTTGGTTGGTGTGTAGGGATCTCATATGAGTATAAAGCAGTGGATCTCAGGAAAGAAAAGCAATATACTGCTGGTAATTTCAGATCCTTCTTTTTAGTCATAGATCAAATTGTTCTCGAGATTTCAGTAGGTAGGCCTCGGAATGGCAATGGAAAGATTTTGTATGCATAATACCCGCTGGCACGATTACCTCAAGTCTGTGAAATCTAGTGAAGTATTCTCTAGCTCTGATCGAAGTTGTGTGCTTGATTTTGCAGAATTTGACAAGTTAAATCCTATGCATTTGGTTCCAGCGTTAGTGGACGGAGATTTCGTGGTTTCAGATTCTTATGCAATTTTGCTGGTGGGTGTTATTTAGGCTATGCAGCAGAGTTTGCAATAGATAAGAGTTGGATGGACGCGTAACTTAAAATACCAATACGTATGAGGTCATCATTTAGGAGCCTTAAATAGAAGCTCTCTAGCTACTTTTTCAACTCAATGCATAGTTTCTGGCCCCTTTGCTTGATTTGATCAGTTTGATTGGTTTGAGTGCATTTCGATTTTGATTTTTTGCTAAAGCACGTGTTATCTTTGTTCAGTATTTGGAAGAAAAGTATCCTCAGAAGGCTTTGTTACCTCGTGATCCTCGATTGAAAGCTCTCAACCTCCAGGTCTCTTTTTTTCTTTTCTTTTTTTGCACTTTCCATTCCTTTAAAGCTGAAGTTTCCCGCAGATTTTGATGATCATTTACATGAAATTTCTGAGTTTTTGCTGAATTACGCATGATCAAAACTGATTAGATGAGATCTTCCATTGTAGTGCTCTTCATTCCCTATCCTCTCTGCTTTGTCACTTCACAACAGACTCTAGGTTCAATTTGGTGGGTGTTTTCAGTAGAAAAACAACTGGCGTTGTCATTTGTTTTGGCAGGCTGCAAGTATAATCAGCTCGAGCATACAGCCTCTTCAGATGCTGACTGTGCTGGTATAGTCCTGTTCATAATGCTTTCTCTTTAGAAGATCTTGTTTTTTGGGGATAGTTGTCTCGTTGGGAGAACTTTCACATTGCAATTACCAAATAGGGGTATTAAGATCTTCAGATGAGAGGCCCTTTACTTCTCAATTTACAGTTCATCGTATGCGAACCTGCTGCCATGTATCGTAACTATAGATATGTCTCGCGAGCAAAAACATATGAAAATGTATTCATGGTGCACCTCGAGTCCGGGACATCTCTATGGTATAGCACTGCATGAGGGCTTTTGAATGATGCACATTCTGTATTGGAATGGTTAACGTCGGAGCTTTGTGATTCTCGAAACCCATCATTGGTGCCGCACTCGTGGATCGAGCATCCATGCATGTTGTCTTTACTTTGATGCTTGAGTAGCCTAGCTGAGTCCGTATTCTTCTTCGTTGCAGGCCAAGTTCCCTACTTTGAGGAGGATCCATGAATCGTACAAGACTTTGCCTGAATACGAAGCATCATCACCGGAACGTCAACCCGATGCCATGATCTGACATGGGTATCTCCTCTCCAATCTCAAAGTTGGAAGCCGAAATGTCTCAGGTATCAGGCCGTGTGATGATTCTCATGGTCGAAAGTTCAACAAATTGCCAGCCCCGCGAGGGTCGTTCTCTCACTTTTTGTTGCCCCGTCCGTGCCATGTCATGAGTCGACTGTAATCATCTGTAATAGTGACTTACCATTTTTTATGCCTCAAAGGTATGCACGGTGCAGTGCAGCAACACGACAACGAGGGCGAGGGGATCTCTTTCGGAGATATGAGCGAAGATGAGTGGGTACTGTTCCTTGAAATCTTCGAGAAGCTCTTGCCCGAGGTCACGGAGAACGCTAGATGCAACAGCTCGAAGCAGAGGTTGGGAACTTCTTGCGACTTCTGAGGAATCACCAAAGCAATAGACGATTTAAAGATCAGCAAAAAGATAGAAAGAAGCTCGGACACAGATCGCTTGTAATTATTGTGTACTAATTTTCCTTTTCTGTTTCCCAAATGACTTGCTAGTATAGATTGTAGATAATGACCATTTGGGGCCCGACGTGAGAGGAAAAGCGATCGGCAAGTCGCCGTCCTTTCCTTTTTCTACTGTCTCACGCGGTTTCGTCTTCATTTTGTAACTATCACCATGCAATTATATCAGTGTGTATTGTATTGTGTATAAGCTCATTGCCCCCGTTTACATCAATGTGTGTATGTTCACTCTGATCTGCACAATCAAATTTGAGGGGTCTGGTTTTCTGGAGCATGGCAGTAAAGCTACTCCAAAAGTCCTGTCAACTGGTGTTGGTGCATCTCTAGCCCTGTTTTGACTTAAGAATGGCAAACCAACTAGACAGTAGCGGATGAAAACATCGAATGTTTTTGCTTCCTTACTAAGTTACGGCGCACGTAGGGAAGAATTTTTGTCGTATTAAGAATAAATTAAATAGATGACTACAGAAAATTAATGAGCATTTCATAAGAATGAGCATTCAATATCAATTTTAAACTTTATTAAAAAAAAAATTTTAATTTTTTTTTAAAAAAAAAAAACAGAAATTTTTTTGTCGTTTACCAAACGTGTTTTATTCTTTTTCTATTCTAGAACAGAAATTGACTCGATTACCAAACATGTTTCTGTTATTTTTTTATTCCAAAGAAGTTTTTTTTTATACTTACCAAACGCGTTCTTTTGTTCAAAACCATTTTTACCGGAAAACACTTTTTTTGTTTTTCCCGTGAACAAAACAAAAAAACAGAAGTGTTTCCATGCGCACTTAGTTTTAAATCCTAACTCATACAAAAACAACTTGGTACTCTAATTGGTAATTATGGTTTTGAAACATAAAAATTTAAATATATAAGTCTGGTTTGGGTAGACGCTTTCACACTTGAAATTGGAAGTCAGACCAATTTTTGTAGGAACAGCCTAGAACCAGCTTGGTCGGGCAATTTCTGGTTCAATACACATTTCCAAATCCCCCCTTTGAAAGGGACTCCATCCAATCACGCCTTTGATCAGTGAATTTCCATTACTCGTAACCCATCATTCTCCAACTGAGTTTAGAGAAATACTCGACATATAGAAACCGAGAAAAATTCTAGGTTCCTAGAAAAATAATAGTCTTCGTCCTCTGGTCTACGATACTTGCATGCATGCACCCATCTCTAGCAAATGTACAGCCAATCTCATGTATATATTGGATCCAGTACGATTCTTTTTTTTTTTTAAAAACATTTAGATATTGCACAAAGCCTTCACTTAACAGTTAGATCGGAATCTGACCTAGGGTTAAAGGACGAGAAAATATACTCGTGAGTTAAAAGAAAGATTTCCTGCTCTAACATCATAATAAACTGTGCAACAAATCAAAGTTTCAATGTGCTAGTTATAGCCTTCGTCTTGTCTTTCTTATCCACATACGCTAGTGTGAAAGAAGAAAGATCGATTCAAATCTATATAGAAAAGATAAAACTTCCTAATTCTGGCTAAATCTATTATAAAATTTAAGGGTAGGCACTTTTTTTTCTAGAGGCCAGTCAAAGGAAAGAAAAACGAGGAATTATATTTACTTTATAATTAAACGTACAAAGTCATGTCGAATTCCTCTACAAATAAGTATCAATAAACAACACGTGCAGATGCGCGCTCATTGTTGACCATGTGATTCGTGACCCTCTCCACTAATTTAATCGATTAACATAGCATAGTAGACGAAACAATAAAGAAAGGTATTCCTAGCAAACTTTATAAATTTAATTTAACGGCAACTGGACATTCTAACCAATCAAATCAACCCCATATGATACGCATAAACATATTTTATATAACGAATTTGACCGACGAATGCGCGATTTCGTCGGTAATCGAGGTAGATAATACGAGGTATCTCAACAACTACAGAATTATACAATAGATTTCTTTCTTTTTTTAATTTTTTGGGTGGGGCCCATTTACATACTATACATTAATTAAGTTAAATTGAACGTTTTACAATCATTTTTACTTTAGGTCCCATGAAAAATTGATGGTGGCAATAATCTAATGCTAAACCCAAGAATCGACTGCTTCCTTGGCGTCTCCCTCGAGTAGGTATTGCATCGGAGCATCTTCTTTTGTCAGTGCAGGAAGAATCGAAATTCCCGATTGAATATGAATATATCCGATTTTCTCCGCAGTAAATAAAAGTTAGCGATTCGTGCGATCGCGTGCTTGACCTAGTCTTTTGGGGGACGTATGAGCTAACTAGCATTTTATTTCAGATTCTTTAGAGGTTTTGCCAAAACGTGGATTTCTTGACCTCGACATGAGGCGGATCAAACTCGATACCGCATTTACATGTTTGACACTTGCTCCGGGGTGTCAATTTCAATTTCATTAACAAAGAAATGAAATAACTATTGAAGGATCTAAAAGCTTAAACTATTAAGCATGCACGACTTATGCTTTTGGGGGACATTGGAGCTAAGCATTTTATTTCGCCTTCTTTAGAGGTTTTGCCAAAACATGGATTTCATGACCTCGACATGAGGCGGATCATACTCGGTACTACATCCACAAGTGGATGACTTGGTCTTAGGGTGTCCGTTTCAATTTCATTAGCAAAAAAATAAAATTACCATTGAATGATCTAAAAGCTTGAACTATTATGCGTGCATGACCTAAGTTTTTGGGGGACTTTTGAGCTAACTAGCATTTTATCTCGGATTCTTTATAGGTTTCGCCAAAACGTAGATTTTGTGACCTTGACATGAGGTGGGTCAAACTCGATACTGCATCCACATGTGTGATGACTTGGTTTGGGGCGTTGATTCCAATTTCATTAGCAAAGAAATAAAATCATTTTTGATTGATTTAAAAACTTAAACTATTATATGTGCATGACCTAAGCTTTTGGGGACTTATGAACTAACTAGCATTTTATTTCGAATTCTTTAGAGGTTTCACCAAAAAGTGGATTTCGTGACCTCGACATGAGGTAGGTCAAACTTGATACTTCATCCACACGTGCGATGACTTAGTCTAGGGAGTTGGTTCCAATTTCATTAGCAAAGAAATAAAATCACTATCAACTATTCTAAAAGATTAAATTATTACATGGCATAACCTAAGCTTTTGGGGGATGTTTGAGCTAACCAGCATTTTATTTCGAATTCTTTAGAGGTTTCTCCACAATCTGGATTTTGTGACCTCAACATGATGTGGGTTAAACTTGATAATGCATCCACATGTGCAACAACTTGGTTTGGGGTGTTGGTTCTAATTTCATTAGCAAAGAAATAAAATCATTATCAACCGTTCTAAAAGCTTAAACTATTTACGTGTATGGACGTTTGAGCTAACTGCATTTTATTTCGAATTCTTTAGAGGTTTCGCCAAAACATGGATTTTTTGTGATCTTGACATGAGGTGGGTCAAACTCGATATTGCATCCCCACATGTGACGACTTGGTTTGAGATGTCGGTTCCAATTTCATCGGTAATGAAATAAAATTATTGTTGATTGTTCTAAAAACTTAAACTATTGTATGATTGTTTTGGTCTTTTTGACTAGTACTAAGTCATGCGCATATTTAATTGGAGAGACAAATGAGTTTTGAAAGATTTGAACTAAGGATTTCATATTTTGACTTTATATGAGATTCTATAAAATCACTATTAACTGTTCTAAAAATTCAAATTATTAGATAAATGCATTGTTTATCATTTAAATATTATAATACTTTTTTGTTATAGTAATTAAATATTAAACTAACCCTTCATCTAAAAGCTAAAGTTTTTAAAACAGTTGGTAGTTGTCCCACTAATATCTCACGAGGTATTAGAGTGGGAAGTCTTGACTTCAAATCTTTCTGGACTCCTATTTGTAAATATTAAATCATGCATTCATCTAAAAACTTAAATTTTTAAGACAGTTGGCAGTAGACTGCACCAAAATCTCGCACTTTCGAATCTCGAAAATGTATTGTAGAAGAATCAAATGAATGAAGATGCTTTTAGAGTAGTCAGTAATGGCCCCACTGAAGTCTTACACTTTCAAATCTTGGAAATGTATTGTACAAGATTTAATGTATAAAAATACTTATAGAACAACTGGTAATAGTCCTCCCAAAATTTCACACTTTCGAATATTAGAAATGTAATATATAAGAATCGAATATATGGAGATGCTTTTATAGCAAATGGCAGTGACCCATCACAGTCTCACATTTTCGAATCTCGGAAATGTATTGTACAAGAATCAAATGTATGGAGATCGCATTTAATCATGTCTATTTTTAGATTAAAAAAAAATCATGTCTATTTTTTCTGGTGGCTGTTGGTTCGAAATCTCCACCTTATCACGTTGCCGTCCAATAATTGATCACCCCAAAGCTCATCGGTCCGTCCGGACATGGATTGAGACCGCATGCTTTAGTTGCGTCTCTATTTTTTTTCTCTCGACATGTCCCCGCTTTTGCTACGCGCTCCGGACGCTGGTTGGTCCTTTCTGGGAAGGACTTTTATTCGTTGCTTGGCCTGGAGTTCTTGAATATCGGTACACTTGGCGTTATATTAGTTTCGTTGACTTGACTTTCGAATTTATGAATCCAAGCAAGTCCTTAAAAAGATAATCACGCCAACTATCTGAATTTTTGCTCGTTTTACAATCGAGTATCTTTTTTTTCTTTTTCTTTTGAAGTCAATCAACTACCCCAGCCTCTCAAGTTTGGATCAATGTGAGACATCGGTTAAAATCGCAAAAAGAAGAGAAAAGAAGCAAATTGGATATAAAGGCGGTAGACAGACTTTAATCGCACATATGATGTGATTCTTTGAAATGATGCCAGAGACATATTAGATTGCTACCGTCGTCTGAGTAACCTTCTCTTTCTCTCTTTCTCTCTTTCTTCATGAACTGACATCAAAATGGAGACAGCTTAACTTTTACTAATCAAGCGAGTCACATGGGCTAAATCACATGATATGACAATTTATTCACCAGAGATCTTATATTGAGTCAAAATTGAATAATTGAGGTACTTGATCAAATAAATAAAAAGTTTAGATATTTGATAATAAGATGGACAAAAGTTCGGATATGTGCTGAGTGAGTTATTATCCTTCTGTCAATATTTTATTTTAGATTAAAATGGGTTGGGAGGGGTGACCAAGGCAACTTCGCATCTAGGCATTAACTATAGTGGTCCCAAGAGCATGTATGCAAGAGAGATATAGCTATGTGGTTTCAAAGTCATTTAAGGAAATATAAATCCTAGCGTAAAAGCAAACGAATCGCAGACTTTGAAAAGATCTAGTCAGATTGCTATCGTGACGATTGAATTGAAAAGAAACACCAATAGCATCAATTGAACAATTACCCAAACTCCGTTTGTTTTGTGAAAAATAAATAATTTAAAATATATATATTTTTAAAAATAATTGCTTATTTTATGAAATAATTAGTCAATACAAAGTAATTTCTTCATCGATACCCATTTATTTTTAAATATTTGTGTAGAAAAATAAAAATATCTTTTAGTCATTCAATACAAATGATATTTAAAAAAAAAAGTTAAACGCACCGACAATTGCACATTAATATCCTCCATGCGAATCAATCCATCTACTTTGAGCCAATCTTCTCAACAAACGGCATGAGTCGCCTTCCCTACGAAATTACTTCTTCAGTCTGATCCATTCCTCAATTTAGGACATGATGAGGATTCCATGACAACAAGAATGGAAAAGGTAGACAAATGTGGGCATGCCTAAAATCGAAGTACGCGTGAAGAAAAGTATGTGCTGGGGTTAGGATTAGAACTTTGACCATCGAGCTTTAATACTTTAGAAAAAAAAATTGTATAGTTGGAAACAAGAGATAAAAACCTAATACTTAGTATTATAGGGACGTGTGAAATGGCCAATTTAAGTTGTTTTGACTATGCAAATTTAGCGACTCATAATGACCCGACGCGTTTTTCTATCTAACTTGATCCATATGGTTAAAGCGCTTTTATGTTTTACCCAATATAGGAAAACTCATATGCAAACTGAGGTAAGAACGTGAAGTGAGTGATTGCGACATCGATAAAGGCGAGAGAGAGTCATAGAGGTGAATTGGTTTAAGTAAACTGTGAGTTTGTTTAATATCCATATTATTTTAGACTTTACTATTTTAAATCCATTTACTAAATATAACTAATCCATGCAATAACTCAACTTATTAAATATGGGTTAAGATATAAGTTTATGGCTCATTTTAATAGATCATTACTATATAGCGACAATCAATGCATGTGAAAAAACAACCTAAACAATGTAATGCAAAAGTCCTCATCCGCAACTATCACAATCCTTTTTAACTATAGAAGGGATGTCAAGTTATTAGCAAATTAGAAACGAAAAGAAGCAACTATTAGATCACAGTAACAATACATTGAACATGATTTCTACATTCCAACTTTATAACCATTGTTTCTAATAAGTTTTACTTTTTTTTTTTTTTTTTAAATTTCACACCAAAAAAAGAAAAAGAAAAAAGAAGGGCGTCTAGCATCAGCAGACGATAGTTTACCTACGGGAGAATGTTTTAGCTTAATGCTGCAAATTTAGCGTGCGCACCCCTTTCTACTAGGCAAGCCTCTTATCTGTGATCCCGTGACGATGCATATGGAAAATTCAAGACCGACGATATGCCTAACTCAGGTGCCGTGCTCTACAGATTAATCAAGGTCAACCACTTGATAGACTTCTCCATGATTTTCGATTTCCGTGTGCTTTCAATAGCCAACTAAGAAAGTAAAAAGCAATACCAACTTTTTCCATGCAAGTGGCCCGATTTTGATTTCCATTTCCATAAATCGCAAATATACACGCAATCATGGCGACCTGCACATGTTCTTGATGCCATCATCTGAAATTCAGTTTGATTCCACGTTAAGTTCAAAAGAGAGTTTGATAAACAACCGTTGAAATTCAAGATCAACGATGCCCTGACTCCAGGTGCCATGCTCTACAGATTAATCAAGTTTAGTCACTTGATAGACTTTTCCATGGTTTTCGATTTCCGTGTGCTTTCAATAGCAAACTAAGAAAGTAAGAAGCAACTCCAGTTTTTTCATGCAAATGACCCAATTTCCCATATATCACAAAGATACATGCAAGCACCACACATCCGCACATGCTCTTGTTGTCATCATTTGAAATTCAATTTGATTTCACGGTAAGTTTAAAAGAGAATTTAATAAGCAACCCGTTGAAATGACGGTTCTCCCTTAGACAAGCATTCCTGTTTGAATGATCAAAACCATGGAATAGACCAATTTAATTTTTTTGTTAGGAGTTGGTACCTGTGTTCATCTCTTTGAATTTAAAACCTGAATTAATGGTCGTTTTGGTGGAACCTCAATGATGGGTGATCCGAGACGACCTTTTCTTCCCCTTGAATAGAGGCTTCTTCTAAAGGGGCTGCTAATTTCTAAGGAATATAAAAATGACAAAAAGAAAAGGAGAAAAAGGAAAATACAACGTGGGAACCCATGAATAAATAAATGAATACCTTACGTATGTGCACGCGGTCCTGTAGATGTCTTCGTGGTATGTTTTCATCATCATCATCATCATCATAATAGATATACCTAAAAAAAGAAAAACGAAAAAGAGCTTTGATTCTTCTTCTAGAAAAGCCAAATGTGAGGTGCTGCTATGGCCACCTCGGCGGCCAATACCTGAGGTGAGATCATTGACTTGTCGCCGCGTGGTTGGTGGATTTCCGTGGGATGATAACTGGGGTCCTTTTTTTTGGAATTTGTCCTTAGCCGATCGAAATCTTTCAAGATATGATGGTCAGACTTTGATTTACATGTCGTCGTACAGCTCGATACAGCATGCGTATCAAAAATTGACACTTCAAATGAAAAGATATGATACCACATTTCGATTCTCCATCAACGTACATGAGAATTTTTCTTTTTTAATTTCTTAAATCTAATATATGAATGCGAATTCAATAAAAAATTGTTCAATTTATTAATTTAGTTCTAAATTTTTGAAGAATTGCCAATATAGTCATTCCGATCAATTTTGGCTAATGACCGCACCTTGCTACTTTAGTGATTGTTAGCTAAAATGGCTGAAAAAACTATATTGGCATATTTTAATTAAATGTTAGGACTAAATAATTAAATTGAAAAACTTTGAACTGAATTAGTATCATACAATAAGTTTTATGTCTATTTTTGGGTCATCATCCCTAGTATATACATATTATCTTGATTAATAGAAAAATCACGACTCGAGAGGGGAGGGGGGGGGGGAGCGGCTTGGTCTAAACATCTTTACAATTTAAGTAGGTTTGATTTCAACATACGAATCCTAGAAGCAGAAAACTGCACCAATCAGACGGCTCTGTCCAATACGAGTTCATCCATTGAGGGCTGTCTAATGTTTCTTTCTTTTTTTTTGGAAAGGGCTGTCTAATGCAGGCGAGTAAGACTTATCCTATCATCTTGTATACGGAAAGATTGGTAGCCCATGAATGAATGACGGTGGTGGTAGCGGTGGTGGCGATGGTGGCGGTGGCGGTGAAGTGCACCCAAAGAGGAAATAAAGACTTAGGAAAAGGAAATAAGTGAAATAACCACATAGAGAAGAGGAATCAGTTGGACATGGTCTTTTGGTTCTTCTTCTTCTTCTTCTTCTTCTTCTTCTTTTATTATAAAAAAAATTAGTTAAATTTATAAGAACTTTGCTATATGGGATGACATTGAAATGTGTGATAAGCTCGTCCGGTTCGTGATATTATGTCGAGCGATCATTGAATAGTCTGATTGGCTCTCATTCGAATGGATGCATTTAGCTTGAAGATACATTGCCCATTGTCGAACTTCGTCTTGTGTTTCTCGGAAGATAAGATGAGCTTTACCAGAAGCGGACATTGTTACCATTTGTCAATGTGATGTGAGCGGTTTAAAATTCATGATAAGCTTGTTTGACGTGCGATATTATATCACGCATCTATCGAATTATTTGATTGACTCTACTATGCATTTACCTAGAAGATACATCACAGCCTTCAAATTTCTTCATAAAGATAAAGATAAGCTCTACCAAAAGTGGGGCATTGGTGCCATTTGTCAAGCTTTCGAGCCTTTTTTGTCACCATCTCCCCATCCGACGGTCTTCCAAGAAATGTAGGTTCGGGTCTTCGCTTGGTCATTTCGGATAATCTCAACGTGACTCGAACGGATATAATCGACGCAAGATAAACCAAGGGATTAAGGCAAATGCCAATGCCACAAGATTTAAAGCAATCCGCGTGCTACTCACTTCATTAATCCCTTTATCTAAAGCCGGTCTCTGGTTAGGCAGTAGCCACCGTTGAATCTTGATATCTTCAAGGTCGTGCTTTCATTTTGCGCATTTAAAAGTTAAATAATAGAACTCCAAAGGCTAGGGCTCATTTATATCGTGCATGAGTCATCGGCGCTTGGAGTGGCGTGCTATTCAACTAAAACCAACCCAATTTCTCTCCTCATTTAATCAAGAAGAAGAAGGGGGAAAAATCTATTGAAAAGCATTATTCAATGAGTTCCCCAGATAATAATCATGCAATCAAACGAGGAAACTTAGATTTTTCAAAAAAACTGATCGACCTCTTCTGCTTTACAAACCAAATTTTCCTATAAAGTGTACATCTATTCAATTGAGAGCTAATTAGACAATTCGATAATCGCATCACATACATAATATTGCGCTTAGAGTAGCGTGCCATCTCTACAAGATTGTCTATCTACTCAACCAAGACCAACTCAATTTCGCTTCTTATTTGAAAAAAGAAGAAGGGAAAAATTCCATCAAAAAGAATTATTTAACGAGTGCCCAAGATACCAATCATGCAACCAAATGAGGAAACTTAGGGTTTTCAAGATACTAAACGACTTATTTAGCTTTTTACCAATCAAATATATATATATATATTTTTTTATATATATATTTTTTTTTTTGTGGAGCGAACCGCTTTGGCAGCCGCCACGTAAACCCTCATAAAATTACGTCCTCAAGGACGTGGGGAAAAAGGAAAAAGGAAAAAGGCAAAAGGCATAAGGAAAGAGGGAAGAAATTCCAAGTCTTCCCCGTAAAGAAGGGAAGCTTCTTGGTGACACCATAGCGTAGGACCTTTTTTCTTTATAAATACCTCCATCGCAAAGCTCACCCTCTATTCTTTTCACTTCTCATCCTTCTCTTCCTTTCATCCGATCAGCTTCGCAAGAAAAAGGTTTCGATCAATTCTCCGGAATGGACAAGGTGATTCGTGGGATACGGCACGCCTTCGACGGCGGCAACGAGGCGGGCGGGTCCAAGAAGGTCAAGGGCACCGTGGTGCTGATGAAGAAGAACGTCCTGGACTTCAACGACTTCAACGCGTCGGTCCTCGACCGCGTCCATGAGCTGTTTGGACAGAAGATCTCTCTGCAACTCGTGAGCGCCGTCCATGGCGATCCTGGTGAGTCACGAACCCTCTTCTAAACACGATCTCCCTATCGTTCCTTTCGAAAAACAAGTTCTTTTTACGGCTCTTCTTGGTACTACGCTGTGCATTTCTGTGGACGAAATACGATGAATGGCGATGAACCTTCGTCGTCATGATAACTTCCCCACAAAGAGAAAACATATGATGAGTATTTTCACATCGCTTACATGTCGAAGTGGGTCGCTAGCGTTTCGGCTTTCTATTATAAGAAAGAAAGCAACTTCTTGTTTTGATTTTTGAAGAAGCATCACATGTGCATCTTTGCTTAATTTGAGGCGTGTTTTTGACGAGAGAACAGTTGTGCAATTTGTGTAAGCTTTTTGGTTCTGTGGCACGATACTCCTGCGCAGAATACGAGATTCGGAAATTGACCATGCGTACGATTCAATGGACCCAATTCATCACATTCCATACTGAAAGTATCTTTTGAAGTTTGATCTTTTCTGTGCAACTTTGCAGAAAATGTGGGATCTTGATGGACTTACAGAAGATCAGAATTTTTTTGTTTTCTGAATTGCGATCGGTCAAACTTTACTATAATGGCATCAATGCGTTCACATTCTGGGTTTGATTAGGATTTTTTAATCAAACTTTTGTTCTCTAAACAAAACGAAACTATATTAGTTTCTGAAAATTATTAAGCCGGGAAGGAAATTAAAAACCAAACCTTAAAACTAGAACGTATCAACTAGGTTAAATATTTTGACTTAGTTTTAATGTTGACCATTTGGGGCCACGATGATTAGGTCTTATTTTAGCACCCGCGTTGGGCGCTTATACTTATTATCTTTCTTCCTTTAGTTACAAAAAAAATTGGTCTTGTTTTCAATTAGTACACTATATACATACATAATATACATATATATTCTATAAAAGCAACATTCGTAAACTCAAGAAAATATCTGTCCATCTCTTTTCACGTTTTGGAAGAAGTGGATGAAATTAAATCGGAATTATGAATTATTTTCCTCAATCCAGTCCAAATTCAAAAAATCGACGAAAGCTTAGTCTTCCTTTTTCTTTTGGACTGTCTTGAATTTTTTCCACTCATGCTTTGTTATTTATTATTTCACCTTTCGATTTACAAAGCTCAAATCGTTTTTCGGTTCTCTCTCTCTCTCTCTGCGGTCCATACCTCCCGGTCCCATGGCCGTAGGGTAGCCTTTAATCGTCATCATATAATGTCGTTTTCACTTCCGAGCAAGAATCTCTAGAAAATGGCGAAACCCACCACCGACGGAAGACTCACCCTCTCTTCAATTCTTAAACAAACAGTCAACGGCATCCTCCGGTCAATGGTCCATCTCAAGTTCTCTATTTATTTATTTTTCCTTTTTAATTGTTTCTGACCAAACAAATTCCCATTATTGACCAACATATTTATTGAATTTAAAGTGTTATTTTTCCTCATGCATGACTATGTTTCTTGACCACGTTTGGATTTTCCTGTGGGCACGTCTCGCCATCGGATGAACTCGGCATTCGCCTAAGAAAATGGGTGAATCGATTTTTACCTATGGTTAGATTTGCGTTGCATCACGAAGATGATCCATGAATTGAATATGATGGGCCGTCGCCGTCAATGACGGTGTGAGAGCGCTCGGATCCGGTTGTCTCTTCACTGTAGAACGAAATAGAAAAAGAGAGAGTTGGTTGAACGAATTGTCTTCTTTCTGAAGTGCGCACTGCAACAATGAAAAGACATCGTCGTAAAACACAGGGCGATCTTCCTCAGGTCATTGTCATGTAGCTCCCCCAACCCCAAAAAAAAAAAAAAAAAAAAAAACTAGTCAACCGATGACGCACGGCATTAGCAGTTCTTGTACTTGATTTCTTGTCAATTGGCTGATAACATAAGCTATCATCTGTCACTTTTAATTGGGAATTTGTGCTTTCTAAATCACTTCGATGAGCACAAGATCGGGTCCTTGTTTTCTCTCCTTTTGGTTCTCAGGACAAGATCAGGTCTTGTTTGTTGAAACGGCACCATGCTTGTGACAGCAAGAAGATTATAGAACAACTTAATATCAGTGTGCATGGAAACAAAATGCAAATGACTTTGCGTTGATCATTGATCAGATTCGGACCCTTTCCCATGTTAAGGATGAACGTAGTTGTTGTTCACCAGGACGAAAAGATCGAAGGTGACATCTTTTAATTATTTTTTCATGTTTTTTGTAGAAAAAGGTTTGCGAGGGAAATTGGGAAAGCCTGCGTATCTGGAAGATTGGATCACTACCATCACTCCCTTAACGGCAGGGGACTCGGCATTCAAGGTCACTTTCGATTGGGATGAGGAGGTGGGAGTTCCTGGGGCGATCATCGTGCAAAACAAGCATCACAGTCAGTTCTACCTCAAGACAGTCACACTCGAAGATGTGCCCGGCGAGGGCCAGGTCCACTTCGTCTGCAACTCGTGGGTCTACCCTGCAGACCAGTACAAGAAGGAACGAGTCTTCTTCTCGAACAAGGTTCGATCATATCAATGAAGCTAGGCTATAGTTTGATTTGCTTCCAGTCTTAACAGGAAAAAAATAAAAGACATCGCCTTTGAGTATGAAGACTTAGAATTTTGTTTTACCTATGGTAGTTCTAAAGTATTAGCTGATGCAGAAAGTTGGTCAGAAAGGAGTGACTTTTCAAACTGTCCTAGCCTCACGAAAAATAATTTGTCTAGTAGAATCTCACGTCTAGGAATTTCCCAGGTTATCTTCTACTTTTAGCGAGTTTTAGCATCTAAAATCTTCCCAATTTCATTAATTGCACTTTATATTCGCTCAAGGCATTTGAGTTTCGGCCTGTATTCTTTGTTGTCTCTAATAAGATAGCACGCTATTGCAGACGTATCTTCCTGGCCAAACTCCAGCGCCTCTAGTGAAGTACCGAGAGGAAGAGTTAGTTAACTTGAGAGGCGACGGAACGGGAGAGCTTAAGGAGTGGGACAGGGTTTACGACTATGCTTACTACAACGACTTGGGCAATCCAGACAAGGACCCGAAGTATGCCCGCCCTGTTCTAGGAGGATCTGCTGAATATCCCTACCCTCGCAGAGGAAGGACTGGTCGACCACCGACTAAGACAGGTTAGATAATGCACTCATTTCATAAATCTCCAACTCGACATGAGATTATTATGGCTTCATTTTTTTGACTAAGATGCTTCATTTATAAGAATATTTTACTGAATTTTCATGATGTTATTGATAGATCCGAATACCGAGAGCAGGGTGCCTGTGCTCATGAGCCTAGACATATACGTTCCTAGGGACGAACGGTTTGGCCACTTAAAGATGTCCGACTTCCTCGCTTACGCTCTAAAAGCCGTGGCTCAATTATTGAAGCCCGAGCTGGAGAGTTTATACGACAGCACGCCCACTGAGTTCGACTCCTTCAAGGACGTGCTCAAGCTCTACGAAGGTGGTATCAAGCTTCCCAGCCCTTTGCTCGAGAGTCTGGAGGAGAGCATTCCCCTGGAGATGATCAAGGAACTTGTCCGGACTGACGGGGAAGGGCTTCTCGAGTACCCCATCCCTCAAGTGATCAAAGGTAATGGATATATATCTATGAGGCCTTTTTTCATCTGATCAGTTTGAGGCAATGGACTCAAGTTTTCCTAAAGTTTAGCAAATCATGCTGTGCAGAGAATGAGACTGCCTGGAGGACCGATGTAGAATTCGGTAGAGAGATGCTCGCTGGAGTCAACCCTGTCTTGATTCGCCGTCTCGAGGTAGATATAAACATCTTTTATGTTGCAGTTCAAACTATTTCAGTTAATATTAACATGAAGTGCGGAATGGAGTTCCATTGGTTGTCCAGTCGATTAAACATTTTTATTGATTTCAGGAATTCCCTCCGGCAAGCAAGCTAGACCCTAAAATCTATGGCAACCAGAACAGTACAATAAGGGAAGAGCTCATTCAGAAGCAATTGAATGGACTAACTGTCAAACAGGTACTGTCATTGCGTCTCACATCACATCACTAAGAGCTCATTTAAGTTTGAATATCCAAATTGAAACGACGCACAACAAATGCAGGCTATCAAGATGAACAAATTGTTCATATTGGATCACCATGATGCCATCATGCCGTATTTGAGGCGGATAAACACGACCAACACCAAAACATATGCTACTCGAACACTCCTCTTCTTGAAGGATGATGGTACCCTGAAGCCGCTGGCAATAGAGCTTAGCTTGCCACATCCCGAGGGAGACAAGTTTGGCGCAATAAGCAAGGTGTACATGCCAGCCGATCAAGGCGTCGAAGGTTCCATCTGGCAGCTGGCTAAAGCTTATGCTGCAGTTAACGATTCAGGCTATCATCAACTCGTCAGCCATTGGTAAAGATTTCTAAGGAGCATTTAACTATAGAGAAGGGGAAGAAAGTCTATTTATTTCCTGCAAATTGATAATTTTCTTGATTCTTACTGCAGGTTGAATACTCATGCGGCAATTGAACCATTTGTGATTGCAACAAATAGACAACTGAGCGCGCTTCACCCAATCTACAAGCTTTTGCATCCACATTTCCGCGACACGATGAACATAAACGCATTTGCCAGGCAGATTCTGATCAATGCGGGTGGAATCCTGGAGGCAACTGTTTTCCCAGCAAAGTATGCCATGGAAATGTCTTCTGCCGTCTACAAGAACTGGATTTTCCCCGAGCAAGCACTTCCGGCTGACCTCATCAAGCGGTAAGTTCTCTGTTCTGTACAAATAAATCATCCGTAAGACTTCTCTTTAAAATTCCTTCAAAAAGCCAAAAAAAAAAAAAAAAATCAAGGCCGACCAAGATTGTGCAAATGTACTTGGATTAGCCGAGGCTCGGGCCGAGATACATATCAATATAGCTATAGTTCGTTTTACTCAAATTATTCTGATAGACTTGAGTGTGACGGAAAAAATCAACCTTTTCTTGTCTTCAGGGGAGTCGCTGTAGAAGATGCAAACTCGCCGCATGGCCTCCGCCTATTGATCGAGGACTACCCCTATGCGGTAGATGGGCTCGAGATCTGGTCTGCGATCAAGACGTGGGTTGAGGACTACTGCTCCTTTTATTACAAGAGTGACGAGACGGTTCAGAAGGACGAGGAACTCCAATCCTGGTGGAAGGAACTCGTGGAGGAGGGACATGGCGACAAGAAGGACGAGCCCTGGTGGCCTAAAATGCAGACTGTGAAGGACCTAACAGAGACATGTACGATCACCATCTGGATCGCGTCTGCTCTCCATGCGGCTGTGAACTTCGGGCAATACCCTTACGCAGGGTACCTCCCGAACAGGCCCACCCTCAGCCGTCGCTATATGCCCGAGGAGGGTACTCCCGAATTCGAAGAGCTCAGGCAAAATCCTGACAAGGCTTTCCTGAAAACTATAACAGCCCAGCTTCAGACACTTCTAGGAATTTCAATCATAGAGATCCTGTCGATGCATTCTACTGACGAGGTGTATCTTGGGCAGAGAGACACTCGCGAGTGGACAGCGGACGCTGAGCCGTTGGAAGCGTTTGAGAGGTTTGGGAAGAAGCTGGGAGAAGTCGAGGAAACAATTATGAGGATGAATGGGGACAAGAGGTGGAGGAACCGGGTCGGGCCGGTCGAGATTCCTTATATGCTGCTTTACCCGACCAGCGAAGGCGGAGTGACCGCCAAGGGAATTCCCAACAGCGTCTCGATCTAAACTTTCGCATGAATACATGTTTCTTTTCTTGTTTGTTCGTTGTTAATTATTCTTTTGTTATGGGATGAAAGCTATTGTAAGCGCCAAATATGAATAACCACAAATAAATAAAGCATAATAAGCGTTTGTCAAGTTTTGGGATTCAGTCTGCTAATTTCTACTAGCTAGGCTAACTGATTGTTCTGGAACTTTACTTTTACAAGAATCAGACATTATCTACAATTTCGAACTTTACAGACACCAATCGACTGTTGAAGAATTGGAAAAATGTCAGTTGTGAAATTCAGCATGTAATCCCAGGTTTAACCCATCAACTTGGCCTTTTTCTCTTCCATTACAAGTACATGAACTATAAGTAAGTTTATCTTTCTTCCTTTTTCCCGATCTGCATCCATCGCATAACTTGACCATTTAGACTACTGGCTCGATCTGATGATTTGATTCAGCAGGCTCGACAATTGAGCTGATGATCGTTATACTCGTCTCTTTCTCCTAGAACCTTTAAATAGTCGAATTTGGCTACGTTTCCATTCTTCGAAGCAGACCTTTAAGTTCCGGTAAAATAAGTCGGATGATGTCACAATGTCGAGAAAGCAAAGGAGATCTATGCAAATGAACTAAATTCATGCTGGTTTCATGATTGGAGGTTCCCGATTTAGGTGCGAAGGAGAAAACTGAGCGCCTCAAAGCAAGGCAATCAAGTCGAACAAAAAATTTAACATGTAGAGGGCGTCTTGGTCTGGAGGCTAGATCCAAGTGACTTCACTAGGGCGAAACTCATAGAGTCATGGAAATCACGTATATATCGGATAAAAATTCACAGAGATTTATCAATCGAAACTCATCAAATGGGTTTGAGGGGGCTTTAAATGATGATGTTTATGTGTTTTCCACAAATTCGAATTGGTTGACAGGCTTTCAATGCAAACACTAAAAATAGGAAACTGCCCCGATTAGACGGCTCTATCCTTGTGGAAACGACGACGACGATGACGATGATGACAATAATGTAGCTTATTAAATTTGTATTAGTAGTACGAGAAGTGCACCCAAAGCGGACGAATACTTGGGAAAATAAAATAAATGAGAAAACTATGTAGATGAGATATTAGAATATTTAAATAATAAATTACGCTATTATCTAATAGTTTAAGTTTTAAAAATAATTAATAGAGATTAAATTTATATGGTATTAGAGTTGGAGATTTTGAGTTCGAATTTTTTCAACTCCATTTGTCTTCCCAATTATATTTCCATGCACTTAAAAAAAAAAATGCTAAATATGAAGGGGGAATGTTAAAATATATAAAAAATAAATTATATTATTATCTAATAGTTTAAGTTTTTAGAATAATTGATCGTAATCTCACAAAAATTATTGTGGGAAGAATACGTGGAATCGATGATTTGACATTCTATCTATTTTCCTTAAAAATTAAGTTAAGTGTAAGAACTTTTTCAATCAACATTAAAATTCACGATAAGGTCGCTTGGTTGTGATATAATGTCATGCGCCATTGAATTGTTTGATCAGCTCTCATCTAAATGGATGCATTTGGTCAGAAAAGACATCACCGCCTTAAAATTTCTCCTGTCTCGAGACGGGAGACAGAATGAACTTTACCAAACGCGAACATTGGTGTGATTTGTCAAGCTTTCAAGCCTTTTTGTCATTTCGAATAATGACGCGTCTCCAATGCATACAATTGACGCAAGATAACCCCAGGATTAAGGCAACGCCACTAAGATTCAAAGCGAGCCGCGTGCTTATCTCTCCAATAATTCCTTATTTATCGCCAAAGTCTTCGCGGGTCGTCTTCCCTAAAGGGCCCTTTGGTAGCCATCATCGAATCAACGCGTGGTAATGTGCCATCTCCACAATGATTAGGTCTCTCAATTCAACCAAAAGCAACCCAATTTCTCTCCTCATTTTTTTTTTTTTTTTTTTAAAGGAGGAGGGGGAAAATCTTTAAAAAAGTATTATTTAGCCAATGCCCAAGATACTAATCATGCAATTAAATCGGAAAACTTAGGTTTTCAAAATTATAAGGTTACGTTTGATCGTCTAAATTTTTAACTATAATAGAACTTGATGGAATATGGTATATAATTCAAGGATTTTGTTATATTCTATCAACTGTTTAATGAATCATAGTAATAAAAATGGAATATTTTCATTTCTTATTATATTTATTGTTTGATATGAACAATAGATATCAATAGACCAATGTAAATGAATTTGAAAATGCGCCAATGGAAATAGTAAGAATTTCTCTTGATTCATTGTTAAAGAAATCACAAATGTACAAATTGAGAGAACATTTATCATACAATTCATAATTATTGTATGATCTATATCTTAAATAGGGAAAGAGCTCATTGCAGCGTTCTAAAGCCATATGTTTGACAATGACAAGAAATGTAAACGGACTATAGCAATATCGACTAAGTAGATTAGCTAGCAAAAGTCAAATCTAGTAAAAGAGAAAACATAATTATTCATCTTCGTGATTCGGAAAAGTATGATATTTTGATTTTCTTGCCACGTTTGTGAAATTTCAACATGAATTATAGATATATATTTATATAGAGTATACACACACACACACACACACATATACATATATATATAGAATAGAAATAAATTCAAATATATAATAAAATTGTCCATTATTTTGATTTTGATTTTTCCTTTTTAAATGTTATTTCTATTTTAATTTTTAATTTAGGAAGTTTGTTATTAAAAAATAATTGATTTTACGCCATATATATAAGAAATTCTATCAACATTTATCACACTTATTCCATAGGATATTTTTATCCCGACTAAAGTCCCGTTACGGTCGAATTTATTTTATCTTGAGCAAGAACTGGACATGTGATTGGATATATTCTATCCCAATTACTAGACGTATCTTTAACTTCTTTCGCTTTACAAATCAAATACATCCTGTTGAGCATTCATGAAAACACTTCCGTGGAAAAAGGAGAAAGAGAAAAAAGGAAAGAGGAAAGAAATTTCAAGTCTCCAATAAGGAAGGGAAGCTTCTTTGTGATGCCTTAGCGTCGGAATATTCCTTATAAGTACCACCATCGTGACGCACACCGTTCTTCATTCTTTTCAATACCCATCCTACTCTTCCTTTCGTCCCATTAACTTCGCAAAAAGGTTCCATACATTCTCCGGAATGGATAAGCTGTTTCACGGGATGCTGCAGGCCTTCGACTGCGGCAGCAAGGCAGGCCGCCAGCGCAAGGCGGCCGGGTCCAAGAAGGTCATCGGGACGGTGGTGCTGATGAAGAAGTACGTCTTGGACTTCAACGACTTCAACGCGTCGGTCCTCGACACCATCCACGAGCTGTTGGGCGAGAAGGTCTCTCTGCGACTCGTGAGCGCCGTCCACAGTGATCCCGGTGAGTGATGACCCTCTTCCACACGATATTCTTGTCGTTCATTTCTGGAACAAGTTCTTTCAACGGCTTTTCTTGGTACTAGACTGTGCTGTACATTTCTGTTGACAAGATCTGATGAATGGCAACAAATTAAGCTGTTCGTCGTCGTGACAAGCGATCTTCTTCCCCATAAAGAAAACGCAATAATGACGAGTATTTCCCATAATTTGCAAACGTCAAAATGCATCGCTCGCGTTTCGACGTCCTATTATAAAAAAGAAAGCATCTTCTTACTTAGATTTCAAGAAAGCCTAACACGTGCTTCTTCCTTACAAAGAAAATAATGATATATCGAAGTGGATCGCTTGCGTTTCGAAGATCTGTTATAAGAAAGAAAACTACTTCTTGCTTATATTTCAAGAAAGGCATCTTCGCTTTACTTGCCGCATGTTATTGACAAGAGTAAAGTTGGGCGACTTGTGTTTTAAGCTTTTTGGTTCTGTGGCACGATACTCTTGCGCGTTCAATACAATGATTCGGAAATTGGCCATGCATCCGATTCAATCAACCTAATCTGTCACATTCCCTACTGAATTTATCTTCTGAAGTTTGATCTTTTATGTGCAACTTTAGAGAACATGTGTAATCTTGATGGACTTAGAAAAACAAATAGAATTTTTTTTTTTACTGAAATATGACAGGTCAAACTTAGTTACCGCATGTTTGTTGATAGGATGACTCCACTATGCGCGCATTTATAGGCATAGATAAACAGTATGTGCCCACATATTTTTCGACAATTCTTGATATTTTAATAGATGGACCATGGTAGATTAAGAGTAATCATTAAATCTTGCAGTTTCATGTGGCAGAAAATTTGGGTACATTTAGGTGTTTGCACTATGGGTAGGATTCTCTTCTTATAATATAAACGAAAAAAATATGTTAATTCCGAAAATCTCAAGCCAAGGGGAAAAAAAAAAGCCAATTGAAAAACGTAAACGTTCAAACTAGGTTAAGTATTTTGACTTGATTTTAATGTTGACCATCTGGGCATAAGTTAATTAGGTCATATTTTAGCAACCGCTTCAGGCGCTTTTACTTTTTCTCTCGACATACAATACATGCATATATGTATATGCGCGTGTATATATATGTATTATATTTATACAACATTTCTAAACTCAAGTAAATATGTGTCTCATCTTTTTTCATGTTTTTGAAGAAGTGGATGAAACTAAATCAGAATTATAAATTGTTTTCCTCTATCGAGTCCAAATTTTAAGATCGACAAAAGTAAAGTGTTCCTATCTGTTTTGTACTGTTTTGAATTTTCCACTCACGCTTTATTTTATTCTATTTAATTAAGAAAAAGCTCAAATTATTTTTCAGTTCTCTCTCTCCGGTCCACATGAGGTGATTTTCCTCATGTCATGTCCTAGTACCACACCACCTAATCAACCAATGGTGCATGGCACTAGCAATTCTTGTAGTTAATTTGTGGCTATTGGCCAACATAAGCTGTCATTTGTCATTTTTAGTTGGGAATTTATGCGGGGTATCGCGAAGATGAGCTTTCTAAATCACTTCACTGAGCACAAGCTCGGGTCGTTGCTCTTTCCTTTTGGTTTTTAGCACAAGATCAGGTATTGTTTGTTGAAACGGCACCATGCTTGCGACAGCAAGAAGATTATAGATAACATAATGTCAGTGGGAATGAACTAAAAATTGGAAACAAAAAGCAAATGACCTTACGCTGATCATTGATCAGATTCAGACCCCTTGCCATGTTAAAGATGAACGTCATTCTCATTTGCCGGGATGAAAAGATCGAAAGCTTTGAAATTTTTATTTCTTTTTCGCGTTCTGTAGAAAACGGTTTGCAGGGGAAATTGGGAAAGCCTGCATATCTTGAAAAATGGATCACTACCATCACTCCCTTAACGGCAGGCGATTCGGCGTTCAAGGTCACTTTCGATTGGGACAAGGAGGTGGGAGTTCCGGGGGCGATCATCGTACAAAACAACCATCACAGTCAGTTTTACCTCAAGACGATCACACTCGAAGATGTGCCCGGCGAGGGCCGAGTCCACTTTGTCTGCAACTCGTGGGTGTACCCTGCCGACCGGTACAAGAAGGACCGGGTCTTCTTCTCTAACAAGGTTCGATCACAATAATTTGATTGATGAAGCTAAGCTGTAGCTGCAATTTATGATTTGCTTCTAGAGTCTCAATAGGACAAAATAAAAGACACTGCCTCCGAGTATGAAGATTGAAATCTTGTATTTCATATAGTAGTTCTAAAGAATTAGCTGATGCAGGAAATTCGCTTAGGAATTGCACTTTATATTGGCTGAAGGCATTTCAGTTTCGGATTCTATTCTACTCTGTCACACGAAATAGCAATATGATTGGACAGGGTTCCTTAGGTTGTCTCTAATAAGATAGCACGTTATTGCAGACGTATCTTCCGAGAGAAACTCCAGCGCCTCTAGTGAAGTACCGAGAGGAAGAGTTAGTTAACTTGAGAGGAGACCGAACGGGAGAGCTTCAGGAGTGGGACAGGGTGTACGACTATGCTTACTACAACGATTTGGGCGATCCAGACAAGGGCACCAAGTATGCCCGCCCTGTTCTAGGAGGATATGCTGAATATCCCTATCCTCGCAGAGGAAGGACCGGTCGACCGCCGAGTGAGACAGGTTAGATAATGCACTCATATCATGAATCTCCAACTTGATGTGAGATTATTATGGCTTCATTTTTTGTGACAAAGATGCTTCATTTGTAAGTATATTTTACTGAATTTGCACGATGTTATCGACAGATCCAAATACTGAGAGCAGGCTGCCTCTGCTCATGAGCCTAAACACATACGTTCCCAGGGACGAACGGTTTGGCCACCTAAAGATGTCCGACTTCCTTGCTTATGCTGTAAAAGCCGTGGGTCAATTTCTGAAGCCTGAGCTAGAGAGTATATGCGACAGCACGCCCAATGAGTTTGACTACTTCCAGGATGTGCTCAATCTCTACGAGGGCGGTATTAAGCTTCCCGATGGCCCTTTGCTGGAGAGTCTGAAGGAGCACATTCCCCTCGAGATGCTTCAGGAACTCGTCCGGACTGACGGGGAAGGGCTTCTCGAGTACCCCATGCCTCAAGTGATCAAAGGTAATGGATACATATATAACCTTGAGGCCTTTTTAATCTGATTAGTTTGAGGATGTTTTCCTAACGTTTAGCAATCATGCTGTGCAGAAGATAAGACTGCCTGGAGGACCGATTTAGAATTTGGCAGAGAAATGCTCGCTGGAGTCAACCCTGTCGTGATTCGCCGTCTCGAGGTAAACAACAATATCTTTCATGTTACAGCTCAAACAAATTCAGTTAATATTAAAATGAAGTGCGGAATGGAGTTCCACCAGTTGTCTAGTTGATAAAACATTTTTTGTTGATTTCAGGAATTCCCTCCGGCAAGCAAGCTAGACCCTAAAATATATGGCAACCAGAGGAGTTCACTAAGGGAAGAGCTAATTCAGAAGCAATTGAATGGATTGACAGTCGAACAGGTACTGTCATTGCATCTCACATCACTAAGAACGTCCATGTACTTGCTTAAAAATGATGGCGAGTTCATTTAAGTTCAAATATCCAAATTGAAACGATGCATAACAAATGCAGGCTATCAAGATGAACAGATTGTTCATATTGGATCACCATGACACGATCATGCCATATCTGAGGCGGATAAACATGACTGCCACAAAAATGTATGCTACTCGAACACTCCTCTTCTTGAAGGATGACGGTACCTTGAAGCCGCTGGCAATAGAGCTTAGCATGCCACATCCTGAGGGAGACGAGTTTGGTGCGATAAGCAAGGTGTACATGCCGGCCGATCAAGGCGTGGAAGGTTCCATCTGGCAACTGGCTAAAGCTTATGTGGCAGTTAACGACGCAGGCTATCATCAACTCAGCAGCCACTGGTAAAGATCTCAGAGGAGCATTCACCTATATAAAGAAGGGAAATTTTTATTTATTTATTTCCTGCATATTGATAATTTTCTTGATTCTTACCGCAGGTTGAATACTCACGCGGCGATTGAACCATTTGTGATTGCAGCAAATAGACAATTGAGTGTGCTTCACCCAATCTACAAGCTTTTGCATCCCCATTTCCGCGACACAATGGAGATAAATGCAATTGCCAGGCAGATTGTGATCAATGCGGGTGGAATACTGGAGACGACTGTATTCCCAGCAAAGTATTCCATGGAGATGTCTTCAGCCATCTACAAGGACTGGATTTTCCCGGAGCAAGCGCTTCCTACTGACCTCATCAAGCGGTAAATTCACTGTTCTATACATATAAATCATCCATAAGACTTCTATTTAAAATTGCTTCAAAAAGAAAGAAAAGTCAAGGCTGATGAAGATTGCGCAAATGTACTTGGAATAGCCGAGGCCCGTGCCGAGATACATGTCAATATAGCTATCGTTTGTTTTACTTGAATTATTCTGATAGACTGAGTGACGAAAAAGTTCTACCTTTTCTTGTCTTCAGGGGAGTCGCTGTAGAAGATGCGAACTCCCCGCATGGCCTCCGCCTATTGATCGAGGACTACCCCTATGCGGTAGATGGGCTCGAGATCTGGTCCGCGATCAAGACGTGGGTTGAGGACTACTGCTCCTTTTATTACAAGAGCGATGAGACGGTACAGGAGGATGAGGAACTCCAATCCTGGTGGAGGGAACTCGTGGAGGAGGGACACGGCGACAAGAAGGGTGAGCCCTGGTGGCCTAAAATGCAGACGGTGAAGGACCTAACAGAGATATGTACGATCACCATCTGGATCGCGTCTGCTCTCCATGCGGCTGTGAACTTCGGGCAATACCCTTATGCAGGGTACCTCCCGAACCGCCCCACCCTCAGCCGTCGCTATATGCCCGAGGAAGGTACTCCCGAATTCGAAGAGCTCAAGCAAAATCCTGACAAGGCTTTCCTGAAAACTATAACAGCCCAGCTTCAGACGCTTCTAGGAATTTCGCTTATAGAGATCCTTTCGACGCATTCTACCGATGAGGTGTATCTTGGGCAGAGAGACACTCCGGAGTGGACAGCAGATGCTGAGCCTTTGGAGGCGTTCGAGAGGTTCGGGAAGAAGTTGGGAGAAGTCGAGGAAAGGATTATGAGGATGAATGGGGACAAGAGGTGGAGGAACCGGGTCGGGCCAGTTGAGGTGCCCTATATGCTGCTTTACCCGACCAGCGAAGGCGGAGTGACTGCCAAGGGAATTCCCAACAGCGTCTCGATCTAAACTTTTGCATGCACAACTGTTCTTTTCTTGTTTGTTCGTTGTTAACTTTCCTTTTATTCTAGGATGAAAGCTATTGTAAATATGAAATATGAAATAAGTGTTTGTCAAGTTTTGGGACTCAGTCTGCTAATTATCTACCTGCTAGGCTAACTAATTGTTCTGGAGCTTTGCTTTTACAAGAATCAGACATTATCTACAAGTTTCAAACTTTACAGACAAAATCGATTGTTGAAGGATTGGAAAAATGCCCGGTTGTGAATGTCAGCCTGAAACCCCAGGTTTAACCCATCAACTTGGCCTTTTTCTTCTTCCATTGCAAGTTCATGAACTACAAGTAAGTTTAATTTTAATTTTTATTTTTCCTGATATGCGTCAATCACATAACTCAATCATCTAGGCTTCCTGCTCGATCTGATGATTTGATTACGCAGGCTCAACGATTAAGCTGATGATCGTTCTGCTCGTCTCTTTCTCCTAGAACCTTTAAATAGTCGAATTTGGCTACGCTTCCATTCTTCGAAGGAGACCTTTAAGTTTCGGTACATTAAGATGAAAGAAAAGCCTTCCATGCTGGTGTGTAATATGAGTATTGACCTTGACGGGGCCTAGTAAGTTTTGCGGCATCTCAAATTCTAGATGATGTAATTTTAATGCAAGGATAAGGTTCTGTTTATCTCGCATAAAAGGAATGATTTTTTTTTTTAAATGATCGTTTCTATTACTTGAACTAATTACTCAATGACATATATTTTAATTATTGACAATTCTCCGTGTTTAAATATTTTCGAGAATGATGAAAATATTTCTCATTTTTTTTAAATTAATCATGTGTCGCTTGATTTAATTAGTTGATGATAGATTTTTCATTATCGACAATTATCTATGTCTAGACATTTTTATACCAATGAAAATATTTCACGTTTGTTCATTTTGTAAGTAATATAAATAATCATTTTAGGAAAATGTTTTATATATTATTCATTTTTCGTGAAATCAATCCTAAGTGAAGATTGGTGCTGATGACTACTGCAATTTAACCATTGAATTTTAACGAGCAAAGATTCGAATTATAACGACTTGTGTTAACCCTTGGTTAAGAATAAAGCAATTTCTACGCTATGGGTTATGAAGAAAGCCATCCCTTCTGTTATTGATTTCCTCCATTAAAAAACATTAAAAATTCATTTGTTTGGCGGAAATTTTCTATCGAAATATATATATATATATATATATATATATATATATATATATATATATATTCATTTTTTGACTTTTGATGCTGAAGATAAAGGGTCTAACGAAAAGTCATGGCCAACCAAAACCTATGCTTAAATTTGAAAAAAATATTTTGTCTTTCAAAAATCAGAAATTAAATTTCAAAATACAATTAAACCTTGACATATGTGCCCAAATCCTTTGTGGCTTGGTCCAGGTTTTATAGAAGCTGAGCTTGAGTCCTTTGAGGTTGGACTTGGGACTCTAGTGCCCATGCTTAGGTTATCGACAACCATGTCTGGGGACCTGGGTCCCACGGTCAAGTCACTAGCATCTGGGCCTAGGTCCATCGAGACTGGAGTTGGGTCCACAGAGGCTAGATCTAGGTTCCCTGAGGCCAAACTCAAGATCCCGGAGCTCATACTCGGTCCAGGAGGCGATGCCCAAGTATGATTTATCAAAAGTGAACATTGGTATGATTTGTCAAGTTTCAAGCCTTTTGTCGTCCCCCCATCTCTCTCAATCCAATGCTCAACTCCCCATCGGACGGTCTTCAAAGCAACGTAGGTTCGGGTCTCGCTTGGTCATTTCAGATAATCTCAACGCGTGTCGAATGAATATAATTGACGCCAGACAAACCAAGGATTAAGGCATATGCCAGTAAATTCAAAGCCGCGTGCTAATCACTTCGTCAATTCCTTAATCATCACCAAGTCTTCGTGGCTTTCCCTAAATGGGTCTTCGGTAGCCATCATTGAATCAGCGCGTGGAAGAACGTGCCATCGCCCCGGGATTAGGTCTATAAATTCAACCAAAGCCAACCTAATGTCTCCTCATTTTGAAAAAGAAGAAGAAGGGGAAAAATCTATTAAAAAGTATTATTTAACGAGTGCCATAGATACTAATCAAGCATTTAAATGAGAAAACTTAGGTTTTCAAGATTATAAGATTACGTTTGGTAGTTTAGATTTCTAATCAAGATATAATTTAATAAAATAGAATATGTATTTTATGAATTTTATTATATTCTATCATTGTTTAGTGAACAATAGTAATAAAATTGGATACTTTTATATCTTATAAAATCCCTTGTTTGATATTGTTGACACCTAAATTTTGACGATTTAGTTTATTTATTTATTACATAGGAAATTAGGGTTAATTTTATTAATTGCATAGCATATAGATTTATATTTCCATTTATTTTGTTATTTGCATTTTATCAATTGACCACGGATGAATTCGAATTAGATGAATCAAGTTTCCACGAAGTCGACGCAGGGCCCAAGCCCGCGTTTTTAATAATTAAAAATTATCTCATAGAATATAATATTTTGAAATTTTTCTGGGATATGAATATTTTGGATAAGAGCACATGGGTGAAAAAAAATATTGCGATTTATCTTTGCGAGATTTGGATTTCGAGAAAATATTCATCATAATCTTAAATCTTTATCAATAGTGATCGGTTGGTGAAAATGTATCGCGGATGTAGATTTGAAAGGGAAATTGAAAGCTTATCTCTTCCCCCTATAAAAGCAACCGTGTACGATGACACCAGGGGGGCTTCTCTTCGGTAAAAAAAAAAAAGTCAAGTAAACGAGAGAGAAAGGTTTTTCTTCCTCGTCCATCTTCAGCAAAAAGAGGGTTTCTTTCTCTTTTCTCTTTTCCTGACAAAACTGCAGGGAAAAGGAAAAGTTAGAGAGAGCATTGCCGTGAGAGAGGGAGAGTGACAGGAAGAGACAGAGGAGAAGCGGAAAAGCAGAAAAAGGGAGTGATTTGACCCCTACTGTTCATCATCTCTCTAAGTTTGCTGCCCCCGCGTTGCTGCTCCATCTGTGACCACCCGGAGCTACTCCGCCTCACCAAGCGACTACCGCCGTTCACCGCACCCGTGTAGCTGTTCCGAGAGCCCAACGCTGGTCCTGCTCGATCCGCAACAACCGGGTCTCAGACTGCCCGGCACTCGTCGCGCCTCAGCCAGCGCGACTCCGTCCCTGCAGCAACTGACGCCGCTGCGTCTCTGCACCCGCGAGTTCACCACCGACGCCCGCGACGCCGTTTCTGCTCTGCCTTCAGCCCGAAGCTCCACTGCTGCAACCAGACGTCGTTACTCCTGCTTGATTCGCGATCGGCCGCGACTTGCTGCGTCTGCTGGCCTCGAGACCTCTGCCCACGACGCCCGAGTTCAGCGCCAGGGTCCGTCCGCCACGCTCACCGAGCCTCTGCCGCGTCTCCGCCACTGCCCGATCTGCTGACTGACCCGCGACGCCCTTGGACGCCGAGCTTCTTCACGCCCAATCGACGCCGCGACCGTCTGCTCCCGCGGCCCCGCCAATCGACGCCGCAGCCCGACGACCACCGCGATCAACACCCACGGAGACCCTCTGCAACGCTGCTGCCCCTCGCCGGACCTTCGCCGGAGACCCGACCGCGACGCCCTTACCGGAGCCGGTGGCCAGCCGCACGGACGTGAAGTTTGAAAGAAAAGAAGAAAAACAGAAAAAGAAAAAGAAAATCTGATTAGGTGGTTTTTCTTTTCTTTTATTTTACCTTTTTTTTTAATATTCTGTTTTAGTGGAATTGTTCCTTGATATATTATTGATATCTCAATATGAAATAGTCTATCAAGCTAGGGGTTGACAGTCCGATTTTCGCGCCCGAAATCCGACTCGCAATACCTTATAAAAATCGACAATCCAATCTCAAAGCCCGAGATTTGATTCGCGATTTAAAATTAAAATTGGTCTACCCGATCTCATGAGATATGGTTCGCCAATTTTTGGATATCAATCTTATCTTTTATTTGATTTGCTATCGTCAAGTTGGTTGAGTCAAATCTTATTTTCGTAAAAATAAAAAATCAAAAAAATCTTAATTAGGATTAGGTTTGTTGTCATCTTGCATATTTAGGATTGCAATCTTATTATGAATTTTTAAATAAAAAAATCCAAAAAAGAAAGTGCAATCATTTAGGTTGTTAGTTTTTTATTTGAATTGCATGTTAATTATGTGAAAACTTTAATTTCGAAATTAATTAAAAAACACATAAAAAATCATTGTGCATATTAGATTAGAATTGCATGCTTCATTTTAAATTTAGATCATCTTTTTTAAGATAAATGGCATTTTAGATTTAGATAATGTCTTAGTTTTAATTAGGATTTAATATGACTTAATCCCTAGTTTAAATTAGATAGAATCTTAATTTAGCTAGATCATTTGAAATTTCATAAAATTTGTCTTAGGATAAATTAGTTGCAATTTCTAGGATAGATTGCATTTTTTAATAAAAAATGTCATATGCATATGTCATGTAGAATTAGGGCATTCTTTGCACGTCATTGCATACTAAGATTGCATATTATTGTTTAGATAATTTCTCCTAAATAGATTGCATGCTTATTAGGAAAATAAAAATCATGTGCACGTCATATAGAATTAGTTTCATACAATGCACGTCATTTAGTGATTTTTGTTAGGTGCATTTAATTAGAAATTGCCCGTCATTAGAATTAGGTTATTAGATTAATTTAGATTGCATATTTAAATGTTGCATTTCTTAAATTTCGAATCTCATAGAAAATACAAAAAAATTATTTAGAATAAATCATCTCATGCTTAGGATAGATTACATGCTTAGTTATGTCATATTGCTTAGGTCATATAGCTAAGTCATGTTGCAATGTCATATCATTTCATGTTAAATTAGTGGCATGCATCGCATATTGCATGATTTTCATTAATTAAGTGAAAACAAGACAAAAATTGCGTGTTAATTAGAAATCATATTTAGGACTGCTGATGTGAATTCTAAATTAACATTGCGTATGCTTTCGTTGCTTTAAGGTAAGTTCCGCATCATTTATTCATTTGCTTTCTTGAGTGTTAAATTGGTGGTATGCGCACATGTATGATCACCTCACATGTTAGGAAGTTTATTTAAAATTAATTCAATTGCCAAACATTTTTGAAAATAAAAAGAATGGTACCGAAAGGGCATTAGAGAAATCTAATGTAATCAAGTCCCCGTACCCTTAGTCTCTGGTTCGTAGGAGTAAGGTAATTCTCCCATTATTTTACTTAGGTATCTAATCGACCTACCATAAACCGATTAGTGGCGACTCCTAAATAAAATCAATTTGCATGTTAAGAATTCGAACCTAAGTCGCGAATTGGTATGGGCTTGGGAGAGCCCGAGTTAAGTTTAGGCTTAACAATCCATTAGCCAAACCCTAGGTGGTTCAACCCCGAAAAATTTGGTCGCGACAGATATGAACAAAATATGAAAATGTACAAATGGAATCATGATTTATTGCTAAAGAAATTACAAATGCACCAATGAAGATATCCTTTGTCAATCAATTCAAGCCATCTTAAACAGGAACAAAGCTGTTCAACCAATGTTCAATAATGACAATAAATGTAAATGGACTACGGCAACATGGAGTAGGTAGATCAGCCAACAAAAGTCAAATATAATAAAAGAGACAAAAATTATTTTGTCTTCTTGATTTGGAAAAATATAGTGCTTGGCCTATCTTGTCACTTTTCGTGAAATTTCAACATGAATCAAAGAACAACAGAAAATAGGAGTTTCGACTGAATTTGTTTCTTTTGTGAACTTTTGACATGAACTAGAAAGTTTTGGAACAAAAGAGTTTCAACTCTTTCGTCATTTTCGCGGAACTTTAATGTGAATTAAAAACTACGGAGAAGTAGTAAAGTTTTAACATGAATTAGAAATACAAAGAAGGAGGCAAAGTGAATTGGAAAGATCCGCCTCAACTTTGAATTTATTCATTTAAAATCAAGGTTCTTCTACTTCGTTTTTATTTATTTATTTGTTAATAAATTTTCCTCTCTTTTTTTTTTTTTTTTTTTTTTTTTCTATTTCATGTTTATTCTCGTCAATCATTCCTTAATATAAATTTTCTTAAATAATAAGAACTACTAATATTACCTAAAATGTGTAATGAATATAAATACTACTAAATATACATACTCACACATATATAATGTTATAGTTTAGAAAAAATTCAAATATATATAGGAATAAATAAAAAGAAAATTGTCCATTATTTTTTTTTAATCTTGACTTTTCTTTTTATATTAGAATCAAATATTTTGATTTTAATCAATATATGTATTTTAAATTTAAGAAGTTTGTTAGTCGAGAAAAATACCTCTTAAGCCATGAATATAATAAATTCTATCTACCTTTATCACATATCTTTCATACAATATCTTTATCCATGCTATATTCTCCTTATATCTGAATTTATTTTATTTTGAATAAGAATCAAACTCGAGAAAATATAAGATCCTATCTTGACTATGAAACGTAACAAAACTTCTTTTGTAAAATACATCCTATTGAGTATACATGCAAATACGTCCTTAAGACCGCGGAAAGAGGAAAAAGGAAGAAATTCCAAGTCTCCCGTAAACAACTGGAGCTTCTTGGCGATACCGTAGCGTCGAACTTTCCCTTATAAATGCCCTCCATCGCAACGCTTACCCTTCTTCATTCATTTCAATACCCATCCTTCTCTTCCTTTCATTCCATCGACTTCGCAAAAAGGTTCCACACATTCTCCGGAATGGATAAGCTGTTTCATGGGATGCTGCACGCCTTCAACTGCGGCGACAAGGCATGCCGCCGGTGCGAGGCGGGCGGGTCGAAAAAGGTCAAGGGGACTGTGGTACTGATGAAGAAGTACGTCTTGGACTTCAATGACTTCAACGCGTCGGTCCTCGACGACATCCACGAGCTGTTGGGTAAGAAGGTCTCTCTGCGGCTCGTGAGCGCCGTCCACGGTGATCCCGGTGAGTCATGACCCTCTTCCTCGCTATCTTCTTGTCGTTCATTTCTGGAACAAGTTCTTTCAATGGCTTTTCTTGGTTCTACACTGTGCTGTACATTTCTGTTGGCGAAATGATGAATGGCAACGAATTAAACTATTCGTCATCATGACCAGCGATCTTCTTCCCCACGAAGAAAAGACAATAATGATAATTATTTCACCGCATGTCGAAGTGGACCGCTGGAGTTTCGATGCTCTATAATTAAAAAGAAAGCAATTTCTTGCTTAGATTTCGAGAAAGCGTAACATGGACTTCTTCCTCACAAAGAAAAGATAATAATTATAAGTATTTCATGTGACTTGCATATGTCTGAAGTGGATCACTCGCGTTCGATGTTCCATTATCAGAAAACAAACTACTTCTTGCTCAGATTTCAAGAAAGCATAACATGTGCATCTTCGCTTTAATTTAGCGCGTTATTGACGAGAGTACAGTTGTGCAATTTGTGTTTTAAGTTTTTTGGTTCTGTGGCACGATACTCTTGCGTTGCGTACAAGATTCGTGAATTGCCCATGTATGGGATACAGGCACATCAACCCATTAGATCACATTAATAATTGGCAGCTTTTGCAATGTTTGAAGCTTTGCTGTTAACTTTGCCTTAGAGAACATGTGTAATCTTGATGGACTTAGAAGAAAGTTAGATTTTCTCTTTTTTGAATTATGATTGATCAAACTTAGTTACCGCATTTTTGTTGATAGGATGACTCTACCTTGCACACATTTATAGACATAGATAAACAGAACATACCCACATATTTTTTGACAATTTCTCATATTTAAATAGATAGACCATGGTAGATTTAGAATAATCATTAAATATTGCAGTTTCGTGTGACAGAAAATTTGGGTACATTTAGGTGTTTGCCCTATGGGTAGGATTCTCTTATATATGAGAGTCTTTCTAAACCAACTTATAATTTAAAGGAAAAAATTATGTTAATTCTGAAACCTCAAGCCGAGGCAAAAAAAAAAAAAAAAAAAAAGAAGAAGAAGAAGAAAGAAAGAAAAAAGAAAGCCAATTGAAAAGCTCAAACGTTCAAACTAGGTTAAGTATTTTGACTTGATTTTAATGTTGACCATTTGGGCTAAAGTTAGTTAGGTCATATTTTAGCACCCGCGTCAGGCGCTTTTACTTTTTCTCTCTTTTAGATACAATACATGCATATATGTTTGTGTATGTGTAAACATGTGTCCCATCTTTTTTCTTGTTTTGGAAGAAGTGGATGAAACTAAATCAGAATTATGAATTGTTTTCCTCAATCGAGTCTAAATTTTAAAATCGACAAATATTTATGCAATATTTGTTTTGGACTGTTTAGAATTTTCCACTCACGCTATATTTAATTTATTTTTTTACTTTTTAATTATGAAAAAGCTCAAATCATTTTTCTGGGTTCTCACTCCAGTCCACATCCTGTCCCATAGACGTGGATTTAGTCTTTATCTTCTATGCTCTTTTTGCTTCACGGAAATTTTTTTTTCGAAAAATTATTTTATTCATTTTTTGATGTTTGATTTGCTTAAGAAAATGAATTAATGGAAAATATTTTTCTGGTTATTAAAAACCTATGCTAAAATTCAGAATAATGATTTCCTCTTTAAAAAATAAAAGATGATTTTCCAAAATATGACCAGTTTTGGTGCTTGGACTCAAAACTTTATGCTAAGCCATGAACCCCAATGCTGGCTCCTGAGTCCTTGGCATCGAGGACTAGGTCTTTGGTGCCCGGGCTCGGATACGAGGTCGGGTTTGTGTCTTGAGGCCGGGCTCGAAATGCCTATGCTTGTGCCGACCTATTGAGGCTACCCATGCCTAGATCCCCGATGCTTGCTATTGAGTCCATTGAGGGGTTGGTTCTAGAAAATCAAACCACTCGAAATTAGACTATTGGTTCCCCGAGGGCAATTTGAGCGATTCTGGTCCTTGGTGCCTAAGCCAATGATTATTTTTGAAGTTCAAGATTAAAGACCCTATTATTTTTTAGTGCCATAGAATTGCGTTTGATACCGTGTTAATTGATTATGTTCCAAATTAATTTCTTTTAATTTTTAAATAATTCTTTTTACTTTTTTACTTTACTTTTTTCCTTTTTTTTCTTTTTTTCCCCTTTTTCCTATTCTTCTTCTTCATCATCGGTCGGTCGCCGGGCCAGGCTTGAAATGACCACGATGCTTGTGTTAGGAGCCTCTATAGAGGCTAGGCCGGTGGCCAAGCCGGCCTCGCCTAGGGGTGAGCATGATCTGGGCGAGGCTCGCGATTCTCACCTCGCCCAACCGCCGAATCGAGAATTGCCTCACCGGCGGCGGAGGGTTGGTTCCAAAATCAATGGAATTCCAAATCTTGTCAAAATTGTTCCCATAAACAAATTTGTTCTCGAACAAAAATTAGAAACCGATTCTGGTATTTGGCACATTGCCAAACAGGCCCTTAGTTTCTTGGTTGGTCCATGGAATCAGCCAAGGGAGGTGGAGAAGGGGTAGGGAGGGGTGGAGAAGTAAGGAAAGGACGGGCACAGGTTGTAGGTGGAGTGGAGTAGAGATGGGAGAGGGCGAGACGAGGGGGTGATGATGAGGTGGAGTGGGAGAGTAGGGGAGCGAGAGGTGGGTTGAGGGAGTGAAGGTGGTGGAGAGAAGATCTACATATCTCTAGAGAGAGAATGGACACAAACAATGAAAGATAATGGAGTGATCGATCCAACAATGTTGTGAAAGATAATGGAGTTCAGAGATCAAGACCAGAGTACAAAGAGTAATGACATACCTTTCTTTGAAGGTTCTTGAAACCCAACTCAGCGAGAGTGAAGAAACTACCATGAACGTAGCTCACTCTAGAGATGTTGTTGATCATGCAAGGGATGTGGAAGAAATAAGAGAGATTGTGTAGTATTAATTGAAGAGAGAGAATGTAGGAGTTTGAATGAGGAGAGAGAGAAAAGTGGGGAGTTGGCGATTGATACAAGGTTTTTGTTTTTGTTTTGAAAGGCATAAAGGAGAGAGAGAGAGAGAGTTGTGCCAATTGAAGATAGAGAAAATAGAGAGATGAAATTTAATATACACACTAGTTCGGTCCAATGGGCAATTTGGAACCGTGAACATGACTAGTACTCATAACAATTGTTGGTTTTGGCCTGGTTATGGGTGGTCGGGGCGATTTCTAATTATTTTACACACCCTTTCTTGTGGGCTTGAGACCAAGGTACTTGATTGAGGCTAGATCGGGACTCTAGTGCCCATACTTGGTTCTCCAGCTATCTATGGGTAATTGGCTTTGCCCATGCCCAAATAATGTATATATATTTAGGAAAATCAAATTAAAATTTTCATATCAAATATTGGAAAATATTTTCAGCTCATTTTCACATTTCAGCCAAATATAAAAAACATTGTCATTTTTCATGAAAATAATTTTTGAAAAATAATTTTCTAGAAAAATTATATTTTTCGCAAAGTAAACGGACCATTATAAACAAACAGTCAACGATATCCTCCGGCCAATAGCCCAATGTCAAGTTCTCTATATTCTTTTTTCTTTTTAATCGTTTCTGACCAAACGAATTTCCCATTATTGACCGAACATATTTCTTGAATTTAAAGTTTCTTTTCTGCATGACTATGTTTCTTGACTACGAATGGATTTTCCTCTACGCATGCCGGCAACAGAGCTAAGATCTCACCGTGGTTAAGGTTTGCATTGACATCATGAAGATGATGCATGAATTGAATATGATGGGCCATCGCCATGAAGGACGACGCAAGAGTGCTCAGATCTTACCGTCTTTTCACTCCAAAATAATATATAAGAGAATTGGCTGAAAGAGTTGTCTCTTTCCGATCGTCCATGTTATCCATAGAATGGCTCTTTGCCTTGTGTGCACTAGAGATGTGCAATTAAATTGGTTCTTCCTGACAATTAGATCGGACCGCCCAAAAATTTGGTGTAGGAATAGGTTTCACTGGAACCAATCCTAGAAAATGTTTTGAGTGAATACCTACGTAGGCATTAGTTTAATAGTTAAAAACCCAAAACTCTAATTTCTTTTTTCTCTAAATTTTAACCTCAACACTCTTTCATCATTTGTCTTACCTTTGAACTTCTCGCCAATTTTCCTCTTCTCTTAAATTTTTATAGACAAGTGGGGAATGGAGTTTTATAATTTATGTTTTATGTTATGTGTTTGAACTTTTTATTATTTATAATTGTACATGACTATATATTCATCTTATTAATTTTTTTTTTTGGTAAATATAGATTTTTGTTGTTCATATTTACTTTGAAACTTTTTGTTACTCATAACCTTCATATGATTTTGCTATAAAAAAAGAACAAAAAAAAAGAAAAAAAAAAGTTCTTGGTAGACCCTGGAATTGTACCAGAAAAACATGATAGGTTCTAGATGTTTTCAACAAAATAGAATAGGTTCCAGTGTCCAAAAACTAGAAATCGATTATAACAGGGTAGGTTCAAGGTTTTGGTTTTGGTTTTGGAATTTGCATTTTAAAACCAATTACCCATGGCGTGCGCTGCAACAACAAAAGACTTCATCGTAAAACATGTGGTGATTTTCCTCATGTGACGTCCTAGTGCCACACCGCCTAATCAACCAATGGTGCATGGCATTAGCAATTATTGTAGTTAACTTTAGGGTTATTGGCCAATAATATAATTATATAAGCTTTCATTTGTCACTTTCGATGGGAAATTTGTGCCGCGTACTGCAAGGATGTGTTTTCTAAATCACTTCATTGAGCACAAGCTGGGTTCCTTGTCTGTTGAAACGGCACCATGCTTGCGACGGCAAGAAGATTATAGATAACATAATATCAGTGATTCAGCGGGAACGAACTGAAAAGTGGAAACAAAATGCGAATGACTTTGCGCGAATCATTGAACAGATTCAGACCCTTTGCCATATTAAAGATGAACTCATTCTCTTTCAGCAGGGCGAAAAGATAAAAAGCTTTGAAACATTTTATTTCTTTTTCGCCCTTTGCAGAGAACGGTTTGCAGGGGAAATTGGGAAAGCCTGCATATCTTGAAAAATGGATCACTACCATCACTCCCTAACGGCAGGGGACTCGGCGTTCGAGGTCACTTTCAATTGGGACAAGAAGGTGGGAGTTCCGGGGGCAATCATCGTACAAAACAACCATCACAGTCAGTTTTACCTCAAGACGATCACACTCGAAGATGTGCCTGGCGAGGGCCGAGTCCACTTCATCTGCAACTCGTGGGTCTACCCTGCCGACCGGTACAAGAAGGACCGGGTCTTCTTCTCTAACAAGGTTCGATCACAATACTTTGATGAAGCTAAGCTATAGCCGCAATTTATGATTTGCTTCTCGAGTCTCAAATCAATAGGACAAAATAAAAGACATAGCCTCCGAGTATGAAGACTTAAATCTTGTTTTGCATATAGTTGTTCTAAAAAAAAGCTGATGCAGAAAATTGGTCAGAAAGGAGTGACTTTTCAAACGGTCTTAGCTTCCCGAAAACCTAATTTGCGTATTAGAATCTCACTTCTAGGAATTCTCTGGGTATACCCTACTTTTAGCCAGTTTCAGCATCTTGTAAGCTTTCCGATTTCACTGAAGTGGGGCATTTCGCTTAGGATTTGCACTTTATATTGGCTGAAGGCAATTCAGTTTCGGACTCTATTCTATTCTGTCAGATGAAATTGCAATATGATTGGACAGGGTTCCTTAGGTTGCCTCTAATAAGATAGCACGTTATTGCAGACGTATCTTCCGAGCCAAACTCCAGCGCCTCTAGTAAGGTACCGAGAGGAAGAGTTAGTTAACTTGAGAGGAGACGGAACGGGAGAGCTTCAGGAGTGGGACAGGGTGTACGACTATGCTTACTACAATGATTTGGGCGATCCAGACAAGGGCACGAAGTATGCCCGCCCTGTTCTAGGAGGATCTTCTGAATATCCCTATCCTCGCAGAGGAAGGACCGGTCGACCTCCGACTGAGACAGGTTAGATAATGCACTCATATCATGAATCTCCAATTCGATGTGAGATTATTATAGCTTCTTCTTTTTTTGACAGTGATGCTTCATTTGTAAGTATATTTTACTGAATTTTCACGTTGTTATCGACAGATCCGAATACTGAGAGCAGGCTGCCTCTGCTCATGAGCCTAAACACAAACGTTCCAAGGGACGAACGGTTTGGCCACTTAAAGATGTCTGACTTCCTTGCTTATGCTCTAAAAGCTGTGGGTCAATTTCTGAAGCCCGAGCTAGAGAGTATATTCGACAGCACGCCCAATGAGTTTGACTCCTTCCAGGATGTGCTCAATCTCTATGAGGGCGGTATTAAGCTTCCCAATGGCCCTTTGCTGGAGAGTCTGAAGGAGCACATTCCCCTCGAGATGCTTAAGATACTCTTTCGGACCGATGGGGAAGGGCTTCTCGAGTACCCCATGCCTCAGGTGATCAAAGGTAATGGATACATATATCTATGGGACCTTTTTCATCTGATTAGTTCGAGGCTGTTTTCCTAACGTTTAGCAATCATCCTGTGCAGAGGATAAGACTGCCTGGAGGACCGATGTAGAATTCGGTAGAGAAATGCTCGCTGGAGTCAACCCTGTCGTGGTTCGCTCTCTCCAGGTAAATAACAATATCTTTCATGTTAAAGCTCAAACAAATTCAGTTAATATTAAAATGAGGTGCGGAATGGAGTTCCACCGGTTGTCTAGTTGATTAAACCTTTTTTGTTGATTTCAGGAATTCCCTCCGGCAAGCAAGCTAGACCCTAAAATATATGGCAACCAGAGCAGTTCAATAAGGGAAGAGCTCATTCAGGAGCAACTGAATGGATTAACTGTCGAACAGGTACCTTCGTTGCATCTCACATCACTAAGAGCGTCCATATACTTGCTTAAAAGATGATGGAGAGCTCATTTAAGTTATAACATCCAAATTGAAACGATGCATAACAAATGCAGGCTATCAAGATGAAAAAATTGTTCATATTAGATCACCATGACGCCATCATGCCGTATTTGAGGCGGATAAACACGACCACCACCACCAAAACGTATGCTACTCGAACACTCCTCTTCTTGAAGGATGATGGTACCCTGAAGCCGTTGGCAATAGAGCTTAGCTTGCCGCATCCTGAGGGAGACGAGTTTGGCGCAATAAGCAAGGTGTACACGCCGGCCGATCAAGGCGTCAGAGGTTCCATTTGGCAGCTGGCTAAAGCTTATGCTGCAGTTAACGACTCAGGCTATCATCAACTCATCAGCCACTGGTAAAGATTTCTAAGGAGCATTCAACTATATACAGAAGGGGAAGAAAGTCTATTTATTTCCTGCATATTGATAATTTTCCTGATTCTTACTGCAGGTTGAATACTCACGCGGCGATTGAACCATTTGTGATTGCAACAAATAGACAACTGAGTGTGCTTCACCCGATCCACAAGCTTTTGCATCCCCATTTCCGCGACACAATGGAGATAAATGCAATCGCCAGGCAGATTGTGATCAATGCAGGTGGAATCCTGGAGATGACTGTATTCCCGGCAAAGTATTCCATGGAGATGTCTTCCGCCATCTACAAGAACTGGATTTTCCCCGAGCAAGCGCTTCCTGCTGACCTCATCAAGCGGTAAATTTTCTGTTCTGTACAAATAAATCATCCATAAGACTTTCTTTAAAATTCCTTCAAAAAGCAAGACGAATAAAGGCTGATGAAGACAGCGCAAATGTACTTGGAATAGCTGAGGCTCGTGCCGAGATACATATCAATATAGCTCTCGTTTGTTTTACTCGAATTATTCTGATAGACTGAGTGTGACAAAAAAATTCTACCTTTTCTTGTCTTCAGGGGAGTCGCTGTAGAAGATGCAAACTCCCCGCATGGCCTCCGCCTATTGATTGAGGACTACCCCTACGCGGTAGATGGGCTTGAGATCTGGTCCGCGATCAAGATGTGGGTTGAGGACTACTGCTCCTTTTATTACAAGAGCGACCAGACGGTACAGAATGACAAGGAGCTCCAATCCTGGTGGAAGGAACTCGTGGAGGAGGGACACGGCGACAAGAAGGGTGAGCCCTGGTGGCCTAAAATGCAGACTGTGAAGGACCTAACAGAGACATGTACGATCACCATCTGGATCGCGTCTGCTCTCCATGCGGCTGTGAACTTCGGGCAATACCCTTATGCAGGGTACCTCCCGAACCGCCCCACCCTCAGCCGTCGCTATATGCCCGAGGAAGGTACTCCCGAATTTGAAGAGCTCAAGCAAAATCCTGACAAGGCTTTCCTGAAAACCATAACAGCCCAGCTTCAGACACTTCTAGGAATTTCGCTTATAGAGATCCTGTCAATGCATTCTACCGATGAGGTGTATCTCGGCAAGAGAGACACTCCTGAGTGGACGGCAGATGCTGAGCCACTGAAGGCGTTCGAGAGGTTCGGGAAGAAGTTGGGAGAAGTCGAGGAAAGGATTATGAGGATGAATAGGGACAAGAGGTGGAGGAACCGGGTCGGGCCAGTCGAGGTGCCCTATATGCTGCTTTACCCTACCAGCGAAGGCGGAGTGACTGCCAAGGGAATTCCCAACAGCGTCTCGATCTGAACTTGTGCACGCATGCCTGTTCTTTTCTTGTTTGTTCGTTGTTAATTGTTCCTCTGTTCTCGTACGAAAGCTAGTGTACGTGTGAAATGTGAATAACGACAAAACAAATATAGCATGAAGTGTTTGTCGAGTTATGTAGGAGTTTCAAACTTTACATGTACAAACGATTGTTTTATGGATTGGAAAAATGTCAGGTTGTAAAATTCAGTATGGAACCCCAGGTTCAACCTTCAACATGTTCCTTTTCTACTTCAATTGCAAGATCATCAGCTATAAATGAGTTTTATCTTCTTTTTTCTGATCTATATCGATCACATAACTTAACCATCTGGGCTATATGCTCAATCTGATGGTTTTTGCAGGCACAACAATTTAAGTGATGATCGTTATAGTCATCTCCCTCTCCTAGAACCCTTTAATCGTCGAATTCGGCCTTTGTTTCCAATCTTCGAAGCAGACCTAAGTTTTGGAACATTATGGTGAATGAAAAGCCTTTTGTGCTGTATGTAATATGGGGAAAATTACCAAAAAAATCATAAATTTATTGCACTTTGATTAATTGAGTCATAAACATTTTAATTGTGCAAATTAAGTGTTAAACCTTTTCATATTTTGCCAATTGAGTCCATCCGATCAATTTTGATTAGAATATGTTGAAGTGGACTCAATTGGCATAATTAAAATATTTAAGACTAAATTGGCATCGGTAATTTCCCATGTAATGTGAGTTTTGGCTTAGCGAGGCCAAATAAGTTATGCAACATCTCAAATCCTTGACCATGTAACTTTAAGCAAAAATAATGCTACATTGGTTTTGCGGAAATGATTGACTTGTAAATATTTTTCTAAAAATAATTGCTTTTACTTGTATTGTTTAAATAATTAGTTGATGACATATGTTTTCATCATCAATAACTCTTTGTGTCTAACTGTTTTCATGAAAGATGATATTATTTCTCAATATTCCCATTATGTTGCTTGAAATAATTAGTCAATGACGACAACTATATATATCTAAACATTTTTATAAACAATGAAAATATTTCTCGTTCATTCATTTTTATAAATGATACACATGATCATTTTAAGAAAATATTTTTCAAATCATTAGGGAAATAAAAACACCCTAAGTGAAGAAATTAACAAGCAACGATTTGAATTTTAATGCCTCGTGTTAACTCCTGATTAGGGGAAAAACAACTTTTACACTATGGGTAAAAAGGAAAGACATCCCTTCTATTCCCGTTTTTCTTCATTAAAGCCACCAAAGCTTCTTAGAAAATGGTACATATCCATTTATTTCCAGAAAAATCTACTAACGAATTTTTTTTTTTCATTTTTTGACTTTGGATGCCTAAGAAAAAAGTCTAATAGAAAGTCTTTGACTAAATTCTATACTCAAATTCAAAAAAATAATTTTATGTTTTAAAAATTAGAAATTATTTTTCGAGATATAATTAGACCTTGGTGGTTGAGAGCAGGGACCGACGTCTATGCCCAAATCCTTAAGGACTTGGCAAAGGTTCATAGAGCCTGAGCATGAGTTCCTTGTGGTCGGACTTGCGACCCTAGTCCATGCCTAGGTTATAGCCGGCTATGCTTAGGTACCTAGCTTTCATAGTCAAGTCATTGGCATCTGGGCACAAGCCCATCAAGGCTCGAGTTGTGTCGAGTGTCGATAGAGGCAAGGCCTCGGTTCTTGAGGTCCGAGATCCCTATGGTCATACTCCGATCTTCGGAGGCCATGCTCGAGTACATGGCTTTCCTCCCACGTCGAAGTCACCGGTGACCACCCTCGGGTTTTTAGTTGTTAGGCTTGAGAAACCCCAACTCCGACAATCAGAGAGGATTGAATTACTAAATTCAATTGTTATTGTTATATTATTTTGGTGCTCCATAGAGCGACTTATGGAGAGTTGACAGGTGGATATTTTATGGTTAATCACCTCGCTTCCCTTTGCTTTAATTTTTTTTTCCATCTTCCTCCTTATGTCCAAGATATAACTTTTTATCAATAATAGAAACACACTATAAATAATGCAAGTATCTTGACATCACCAAAATGATCACCACGCAATCAAATTCTCAAGACAACAACATATGAATATATATTTTATTTTTAATATTTGATATTTAAATATAAACGAAAAAAAAGAGACATTCAGAATAATTGTAGCCAGGCACTTGTTGGTCGTTTAGTGAAGGACTTTGTTCTTCTTTGCTTGGTTTGGAGTTCTTGGAATACTCAATAAACGCGGCGTTAAATTAGTTTCATTGACTTGACTTTCGAAATTCAGACGAGCTTCGTCGAGGCAGAATCTCACCGGCCCGCGATTACCAGACTCCCAAATCCATGCGTAGTCTTTAATGTCTGATTTTGATCAATTATGTTTCATTGGCGTAGGATCGATTTTAATGATGCTAGCTCGAGGTGACCTGTTGAACCCGTAAAGATACACAAACCTATAAGCTACTACCAAACTTTGAATACATATATCAATGAATCATTGCGGCGACAAATAAATCAAACTTTTTGGAGAAGTTTGCTAATGTTACTTTGACTAGTATTTCCAAATTAATGCATTTGCGAAAGTAATGGTGTGATCACCTATATGTATATGTAATCTCAAAGTTACAGTCTGTTATTACTTAGGACAAATATATATGTTGATACAAATTAAAGACGTTAGTACGGAAGGCATTGTAAAAACCAAAAACCTTACTTCGTGGGATGTGGAATTTGTGTCCTTTATCACTATTATTAGTATTATTTTGTCAAGAGGCAATAATACCACGAGCATCTTAACTTTGGCTTGTTTTATAATCGAGTATCCAAATCTTCTTTTTTGTTCGGTCGAGTACCTCAAGTTCTCAAATGTGGATCAATGTGAAACCATAGTTAAAATTGTAGAGAAAAAAAAAATGCAAAAATGGATACTAACACCGATAAAGCCTTTAACTCCCACATTGGCGTCTGATATGATCTCTTTACGTGATGTCACGTTAATAGTCATATTGAACAGGCAAAATCAAAATTGTACAAATCAACATTCTCTCTCTCTCTCTCTCATGCATGTGCACACACATCACCTACACCTAAGTGGTGGTTGTTAGCCAAAACTGGCCGGAAGGACTACATTGGCAAATTTTCAAAAAGTTTAGAACAAAAGTAGCAAATTGAAAATTTTTGATTGAATTGGCATCTAAATATAAGGTTTGAGACCTTTGTTTAAAAAAAAAAAAATCTCCTGTACATTGGCGGAGAATCCGAGTGTGATATCATATCTGTTCGTTTGAAGTGTCAACATTTGATGCACATGCCGTATCAAGCTGGGTAACGACATGGAAATCAAAGTCTGTGCATCTTATCTCGAAAGATTTCGATCGGCTAACGACAAATTCCCCCGTTACCATCCCCACAAGGTAAATGAACCAACCGCGTGGCGGCGGCAAGTCGATGATCTCACCTCAAGGAACGGCCGCCGAGGTGCCCATAGCAGCACCTCACATTTGGCTTCTGTAGGAAGAAGAATCAAAGCACTTATTATTCGGTATACCTATTCTCTCCATTATAATAATAATAATAATCTAATTTTCACGCACTTAGTATAATATGCACGCATACACGAAGACGTCGACAGGACCATGCACATACGTAAGATCTTCATTTATTTATTCATGGGTTCCCCCGTTGTCTTTTCCTTTTTCCTTTTCTTTTTTCCATTTTTGTAGACCTTGGCAATTAGCAGCCCCTTCTGAAGAAGCCCTCTATTCAAGGGGAAGAAAAGGTCGTCTCGACTCCCCCCAATCACTGAGGTTCCCACCAAAATGTCCATGAATTCAGGTTTTAAATTCAAAGAGATGATCTCAGGTTCCAGCTCCTAACAAAAAATTGACTTGGTCCATACCATGGGTTTGATAATTTAAACACGAAAATTGGGAGAATCGACATTTTGACGGGTCGCTTATTAACTCTTTTTTGAACTTATCTCGTGGGATCAGACTGATTTTCATTATAATGGCAACAAGAGCATGTGCGAGTGCGTGATGCCCGGGTGTATCTTGGCCATTTATGGGAATGGAAGTCAAAATTAGGTCACTTGCATGAACAAGCTGGAGTTGCTTCTATAGTTGGCTAGTGAAAAAAGCGCACACAATCGAAAACCATGGAAAAGTCTATCAAGTAATTAACCCTGATTAGTCTGTACAGCACAGCAATTGGAATTAGACGTATCGTCGGTCTTTAATTTTCCACATGCATTGTAATGGGGGCACGGATAAGGAGCTCACCTAGTGGAGAGGGGTGCGCACGCTAAATTCGGAGCATTAAACTAAACATTCTTCTGTGGGTCATTTATAGTTTGCCGATGCTAGACGCCCTTTTTTTTTTTTTTTGTGTAAAATGAAAGAAAAAGTAAAACTTATTAGAAACAATGATTATCAAGTTGGAGGTAAAAAACATGTTCAATGTTTTGTAACTGTGATTTAATATTTACTTCTTTTTGTTTCTAATTTACTAATAACTTGGCATCTCTTCTTTCGTTAAAAAGGATTGTGATAGTTGCGGACGGTGAATTTTGCATTACATAGATTTTTTTTTTTTTCTCACATGCATCCTTTGTGTCTATGTAGTATTAGACTTGTCAAAATGGTTCATTAACTCATTTTTTGTAACTCATGTTTGATGGGATCAGTAGTTGTATTGGGTTAGTTATTTCAATAAATGAGTTAAAAATGGTACAACCCAAAATAATATGGATGTTAAATGGGTTCATAAATTACTTAGATCAACCCCATTTATGGCTCTATCTTCACTTTCTTTGATCTCTACTTAATCTTGCACTCGGTCACTCCATGTTCTCACCTCAATTTAATTATGAGTTCTACTGAATTTTTAACAATATGGATAGGGTCATGTATGGGGACCGATCAGGTTGGATATGTGTTGCTAGATTTGTATTGTATATAAAAAGGGTCAATTTGGGTTGAACTATTTTTGAATTGATCCAAACCTGACCTAATCCACTTGCTTGGTAAAAGTCCATCGCATGATCTTGAGAGATTCATTATTCCTCACCCAGTTGCCTTCGGCATTCATTAGCATGGTAATACGGTTCCTATTTCTTCGTTGTATAGTGGTGGCATGAAAATTTTTTGTATTCTTGTCTCCCCATTTGAGCCACTTAATTCTCGATCTTATACCCAAAAACATTTATTCTTGTCGCCATAGGGATTCGATTTCTTTGTGGATATTTTGAATCCTGTAATGATCATACTGCAAGGTGGGGTTGTTCATCCGAAACTGAAACTCATTTTTCAGCCCTTTGATTTTCTTATATGAGTTGGGGAATCGTTTTTTACTCCACGCCGCTAGTTTAGTAGCCATAGTTTTCAATTTTTCAACCAAATTTTTCAGATAGGAATCCTCCCATGTTTGCTTGACTATTCTCCTACGATCTTCGTCTTCCGCCAAAAATGGCTCATATTTGAACTCTCGGTGTTTATGTGTTGTAGTGGGTATAGTTGACAAGATGAGCGGACTATGATCATAGCTAATAGCTGGTAAGGCTATAACTTCAGCATTTGGATAATCTATTCTCCATTCCATGGCTTCGGCGGACTTTGAACGGCAAGAAAAGAAGACCTGCAAATATTTTCTTTTTATACGTGTGCCCTAAAGGTCAAATTTGACCTGTGGCCCACCTCAAATTAGCTTCACGTGGGAGAGAGATGCTGCTTCTTTCTTCGACGTGGAGTCTGTGTGCGCGCGCGCCCAGAGTCAACACTTTGACTCAGGCCCTCAGATTCCTTTTTAAACTCTACGTGCAGACTCCTTATTTCCTTTAATATATATATATATAAAGTGTGCACAAAGTCTTGTTTGCACATCCGAAATGGAGAATCCAAGAAGGAAATTGTTTCTTCCTTTTTCATCCGATTTATAATCCACTTGGAAAAAACTTTATTGATAAATTCGGTTTAATAAAACGTTATCCGAATCCAAACTCGAGATATTAATTTAACACACCCCAAATCAAGTCGTTGCACGTGTCGATGTAGTCTCGAGTTCGACCCGCTTTGTGTCGAGGTTACGGAATCCACATTTTGGTGAAACCTCTAAAGAATTTGAAAAAAATGCTAGTTAGCTCAAACGTCCCCCAAAAGCTTAGGTCATGCGTGTGATCCGCGAGATTGCTATCTTTTTTTTTTTTTTTTACTTTTTTGCGGGGTGAATCGGATGTATTCATATTAAATCTGGTAGTTCGATTTTCTTGCACTGACAAAAGAAGATGCTTTGGTACAATGCCTACTCGTGGGAGACGCCAAGGAAGCGATCGATTCTGGGGCTCAGCATTAGATTATTGCTACCATCAATTTTTCATGGTACCTAAAGTCAAATTGATTGAAAAAATATTTAATTTAACTTAATCTATGTATAGTACATAAATGGCCCCCACCCAAAAAAAAAAAAATCTATTGTACAGTTCTGTAGCTGTCCTAATGAGATACCTTGCACTTGGTATTATCTATTTTGATTACCGACTAAATTGCGCCTTCGTTGGTCAAAGTTGTTATATAAAATATGTTTATTCAAATCATATGGGGCTAATTCGATTGGTTAGAATGTTTTGTTGCCCGAAAATTAAATTAGAATGTTTGCAAGGAATTCCTTTCTTTATTGTTTCGTGTACGCTATATTAATTGATTTGATTGGTGTGCGAACTAAATTAGTAGAGGGTCACGAATCACGTGGTCAACAAATAGCATGCACGTGTGCATCGTTTATTGATCCTTATTTGTGGAGAAATTCGACATGACTTGTCTAACTTATATACGTTACGTTTAATCATAAACTAAACATAATTCATTGTTTTTTTTTGTCATTGTGACTCTAGAAAAAAAAAATACCTACCCTTAAATTTTAAAATAGATTTAGCTGTGATGTTTTTATCTTTCTTTTATAGATTTGATTAGATTTTTTTCTCATACATATACATATATACTTGTGTATGTGGATAAAAAAGACAAGACGAGAGATATAACTCTTGCATTGAAACTTGGAAACATTTCAAAAAAAGACCTGAAGTGCCATTATTTTCTCAAATAAGAACCCGAAGTGAATATTATTTCACATAATGACTTGAAGTGACATTAGTTGTTTCAAATAAGAGCATAGAGTAACTTTAGTTGTTTCAAATAAGGACATCATCTTGCCGGTTGCCAACCAACTAAGTTTTCCGAACGGTGAAAGGTAATTTCGTCATTTTTCACTTTCTCCTTTTTTTTTTTTTTTTTTTTTTACTTTTTTTTTCTTCTAGTTCTTCTTCTTCTTTTTCTTCCTCTTCACCAGCAGCTAGCTAGCCATTGGTGATGCCCACAAAGGGTTGGGCGAACGTTGCCCTCGCTGGCAAAGGCCATCCATGCCGGCCACAGGCAAGGGACAGCTTTGCTTGGGCGAGGCAACCCTCGCCCTAGGGCCATCTGCAAGGTCGGCCCTTGGCGGCCCCAAGCGAGACCAACCCTCGCTAGATCTGTGAGGGTGGCCTCACCTGTGGTCGGCGAGGGTTGGGCAACTTCGCTAGCTGGTGGTAAGGGCCAACGAGGACCTGCAAGCTCTCACCTGGGGTAGGTGAGGCTAATCCTTTCTAGACCAGCGGTCGACGAGGACCTACAAGCCCTTGTTGGTGGTAGGCGAAGCCATCCTCACGAGATCTGGTGAGGGTTGACCTCGCCTGCCCTAGGCGAGGGCACGACCACCCTCGCTAGTGGGCGACGAACGATGAGGTTGCCTAGCCCTTGCTTATTGCGGGCGAGGCCACCTTTGCCAGATCTGGAGAGGGTTGGCCTCACTTGGGGCTACCAAGGGCTAACCTCGTAGATGGCCCTAGGGTGAGGGTCACCTTGACCAAGGGAGGCCGTCCCTCACTTGTAGCCGCTGTGGGCTGTCCTTGCCAGCGAGGACGACCCTTGCCCAACCCTCTGTGGGCATCGCCAGTGGGTGGCCGATTGGCTAGTGGCAAAGGGGGTGAAGAAGAACAAAAATTAAAAAGGAAATAAAAAAAGGAAAATAGCAAATAACGAAAATGCTCCTCATTGCCGAAAATTCAAGTGCTTATTTGAAATGGACATAGCTACTTCATGCCCTTATTTAAAATAGACATAATCGTTTTAGGTCCTAATTTGATACAAGATCCACTCCAGGCACTTATTTAAGAAAGTGATGACACTTCATGTCCTTATTTAAAATAAGGTCCATTTCGGGCACTTATTTAAGAAAATGAGAACACTTGGAGTCCATTTTTGAGATTTTCCCTTAAAACTTTGATTTGTTGAAAAGTTCATTATGATATTAGATAATGAAATCTTTCTTTACCTTACAATGATATTTTCTCGCCCTTCAACCCCGGTCAGATCCCAGTCTAACCATTTGATCAAGGCATCGTATAATATCTAAATCTTACCCCAAAAAAAAAAAAAAAAGAAGAGAAAAAGGAATCATAATGGATCCATTAAATACATGAGATTGGCTGTGCATGTGCTAGAGATTGTGTGCATGCATGTATTTAGGAAAAGAAAAAGAAGAAGAAATAATTACATAGATGAGAGGAACACATGGAATAGATGATTTGGCATTCTATCCCTCTTCCTAAAAAAAGTAAGTTAAATGTAAGAATTTTGCGAGAGGTCGCTCGATGTATGATATCACGTTATGTGATCAACGAATTGTCTAATCGGCTATCGTTCAAATGGATACATCTGGACAGAAGAGACAACTCGAGACGGAAGATAAGATGACCTTTTACCAAAGGTGAGCATTGGTATCATTTGTCAAGCTTTCAAGCCTTTTGTCATATCGGATAATCTCGACGTGTCAAGAACGAAAATAATTGAGGCAAGATAGCCCGAGGATTAAGGCAACGCCCCTAGATTCAAAGCAAGCCGCGTGCAAATCACTTCATTAATCCCTTAATCATCACCAAATCTTCGCGGGTCGTCTTCCCTAAATGGGTCTTGGATAACCATCGTTGAATCAGCGCGTAAATGAACGCACCACCTCCACAAGATTTGGTCTATCAATTCAACCAAAACCAACTCAATTTCTCTCCTCATTTAAGAAAAGAAGAAGGTAAAAAATCTATAAAAAAAAGTATTATTTAACGAGTGCCTAAGATACTAATCATTCAATTAGATGAGAAAACTTAGGTTTTCAAAATTATAAGGCTACATTTGGTCGTCTAAAATTTTATCAAGATAGGACTTGATAGAATACAATATAATTTAGGGATTTTGCTATATTTTATCTACCGTTTAGTGAGTTGCAGTAATAAATCCAGATATTTTTATATCCTATTTTGTCCATTGTTTGATATGAGCAACATATCGATATAAATGAATTTGAAAATGTACAAATGAAAATAGTAAGAATTTCTCATGAGTCACTACTAAAGAAATCACAAGTGCAAAAACGGAGATGACCTTTATCAATCAATTCATAATTACTGTATCATCTACATTATGATCTACATCTTAAACAAAGAAAAGAGCTCATTGCAGCATTCTAGAGCCACATGTTTAACAGTGACAAGAAATGTAAATGGACTACAACAACATTGAGAATGCAAGTTTTTAGGTGCCGAGAATTACTTTTTGTATAGTTCCGTTGGTTAAAAGTCAATATACATCTCATCTTACCAAAAAAAAAAAAAAAAAAACTGAACCTGGTATATGATATATCCTATCCCAACTACCAAATGTAGGCTATTTTCTTTTGCTTTATAGATCAAATATTTCCTATTGAGTATACATGAAAATACGTCGTTGAGATCGAGGGAAAGGAAAAGAGGAGAAAGGAAAGAAATTCCAGGTCTCCCATAAAGAAGGGAAGCTTCTCGGTGATGCCGTAGCGTCGGACTTTTCCTTATAAATACCCTCCATCGCAACGCATACGCTTCTTCATTCTTTTCGCAACAAAGGTTTCAATCAATTCTCCGGAATGGATAAGCTGTTTCATGGGATGCTGCACGCCTTCGGCCGTGGTGACAAGGCAGGCCACCGGCGCAAGGCGGGCAGGTCCAAGAAGGTCAAGGGGACCGTGGTGCTGATGAAGAAGTACGTCTTGGACTTCAACGACTTCAACGCGTCGGTCCTTGACAACGTCGACGAGCTGTTGGGTAAGAAGGTCTCTCTGCGACTCGTGAGCGCCGTCCACGGTGATCCCGGTGAGTCATGACCCTCCTCCACGCTATCTTCTTGTCGTTCATTTCTGGAACAAGTTCTTTCAATGGCTTTTCTTAGTACTAGACTGTGCTGTACATTTCTGTTGACAAAATCTGATGAATGACAACAAATTAAACTGGTTGTCATCATGACAAGCGATCTTCTTCCCCACAAAGAATAGGAAATAATAAGTATTTCACACAACTTGCATATCTCAACTTTTTGCTTAGATTTTCAAGAAAGTGTAACATATGCATCTTCGCTTTACTTGCAGTGTGTTATTGACAAGAGTATGGTTGTGCAATTTGTGTTTTAAGCTTTTTGGTTCTGTTGCACGGTACTCTTGCGTTGGATTCAAGATTCGGAAATTGGCCATGCATGCGATACAGTCAACCTGATCTATCACATTCCCTACTGAATTTATCTTCTGAAGTTTGATCTTTTCTGTGCAACTTTAGAGAACATGTGTAATCTTGATGGACTTAGAAAAAAAATGTATATATTTTTTCCTAAATTATGATGGGTCAAACTTAGTTACCGCATGTTTGTTGATCGGACGACTCTATTATGCACACGTTTATAGACATAGATAAACAGTATGTACCCACATATTTTTCGACAATTTTTCAAGTTTAAATAGATGGATCATAGTAAGTTTAGAGTAATCATTAAATCTTGCAGTTTCACGTGACAGAAATTTGAGTACATTTCGGTATTTGCACTATAATTAGGATTCTCTTATAAATGAGAGACTTTCTAAACCAAACTTATAATTTAAATGAAAAAGTTATATTAATTCTGAAAATCTCAAGCCGAAAGCCAATTGAAAAACTTAAACGTTTAAACTCGGTTAATTATTTTGACTTACTTTTAAAGTTGACCATTTGGGCCCAAGTTAATTAGGTCATAGTTTAGCACCCGCGTCGGGCGCTTTTACTTTTTCTCTCTTAATATACACTCCACACACATATAATTATATATATAGCAGCATTTGTAACCTTGAGTAAATATGTATTTTTTTTTTCATGTTTTGGTAGAAGTGGATGAAATTAAGGTTTCGTTTATTTCCCTGAAATGATTATATTTTTTAGTGTTCGGTTGAAACTTGAAAATGTGCTAGAAAATATTTTCTACTGTTTGGTATGGATTGCACTCTTTTTAATAATATATATATTTTTTCTTTCCTTCTGTGAAAAATAAAAATAAAAATTATTTTTATTTTATTCTTTTCCTTCTTCTTTGGCCAATTGTTGGCCACGACAATTGGCCTTAGTCGAACTCGAGCCTTACTGTTTCCGAGTTCAAGTCTTGCCGATCGACAAGGATTGAGGTTGGCCTTGCCATATTGCTCGTGGCCCTCCAGCGAGCTTGTTCCTCACTTATGATTGGTTGCTAGCCGTCGTCATGGCCAGTTGAGGAAGAAGCAATAAGACAAGGAAAGAAAAGAAAAGAAAAATAAAAAAAAATTATATATTCAAAATTTTTAAAATTAAAATAATATACAATTCGATTATAGAAAAATATTTTTATAAGAATGAACGTTTCATTAATCAAGAACCCAAGCTTGAACGCCAACAACTCACGCACGGCCTTTGTGGAGCCAAGCTTGAGTGGTAGGGACTAGAGCTCAAGCGTTGAGGGCCGAGAATGACCATTATGGATGTAGGGTCGGGTGCCGGGGAACAAGGCATGAGAACAGGGGTTTGGGCTCGAGTGCTAGGGGCCTGGGCCTAGGAACAGGGTCTTGAACCTAGCCTCAATGGACATTGGTCCAGTCTCAATGGACTCGTGCTCAAGCATTAGAGACTTGGTCCTTGCCTCGATGGACACATGCTCGGCTTTGATGGACCTAGCCCGGGTATTGGAGACTTGGGAACTAGCGTTGGGTTTCTATGTTTAAATGTAGAGTTTGGGTCCAAGCGCGATACTTAATCATATTTTGGAAAATATTATCTAACTTTTTCTAAGAGGAAATTATTTTTCTAAATTAAAGCCTAGTTTTTTTTTTATTGATTAGGAAAATATTTTTTGTTGACTCATTTTCTTAAGCAAACTGTATGCAGCAAAATTAGGAAAAAAAAATTCGAAAAAGATTTTCCACGAAATGATCAAAGCATAAATCAGAATCACCAATGGTTTTCCTCAATCCAGTCCAAATTTTTAAATAGGCAAAAGTAAAGTCTTCCTATTTGTTTTGGAGTGTTTTGGATTTTCCACTCACGCTTTATTTTATTCTATTTAAATTTACTTTTTAATTAAGAAAAAGATCAAATCAATTTCCGGTTCTCTCTCCGGTTGATATCCCATCCCGTAGCCATATATTTATTCTTTATCGTTTAGGCTCCTTTTATTTCGCAAATTTTTTTTTTTAGGAAAATATTTTCCTCATTTTCCAGCTTTTGGTTTGCTTAAGAAAATGAGTCAACAAAAATTATTTTCCCGATTAACGGAAAATTTATGCTAAAATTCAGGAAAATGATTTTATTTTTCAAAAATCAAAATCATTTTCCAAATATATGACTAGGTGTTGGCGTTTGGACTTGAAACTGTGTTAGAGCATGAAACTCCAATGCTCGTCCTTAGATCCATAGCATCCGGGACCAAGTTTCCGATGCCCGAGCCTAGTTTTATTGAGGTCGGGCTCATGTCTTGTGCCTGTGCTCGGGACCTTGGAGCTCATGCTCAGGTTCTCGATGCTCGAGCTCTAGTCCTCAACCATCCTAAGTCCTCGAAGCTCGACCCTTGGTGCTCGTAAGGCCAAGGCCCAAGACCTTGGTGCTCGTGCTTGGGTCCATCTAGCCTAGAGTTGGTACGTGAGTGCTTGCATGCCGATCCTTCAAGTTTGGGCCCAAGACCAAGGTGCTCTTGCTTATGCCCGATCCTTGGAGCTTAGGTCGAGGTCCATTCAGGCCGAACCAGACTCTAGAGCTCATACTCAATTTCCTAGCTATCCACAGTCAAGTTACAAGTGCTTGAATTATATATATTTAATTAGGAAAATCAAATCAAAATTTCTATAATAAACGAAGGAAAATATTTTTCAGTTAATTTTCAAATTATAGCCAAATATTAAAAAATATTGTAATTTTTTCAAGAAAATGATTTCCTGAAAAATATTTTCTAGAAATATTATATTTTCACAAAACAAATAGGGTATTTTAAACAATCAATCAAAGGTTTCCTCTAGTCAATAGCCCAATCTCAAGTTCTTTCTAAGTTTTTTTTTTGAAAGAAAATTATATTTATTACCCAAAATGATAGAGAAGTACATAGCTTTCATGATAAAGTAAAGCGAAAGATAGCATGAATCTTAAAAACAAAGCTAAATCCAGAAAAATAAGGAGGATTAATGAAGCACCAGCAAAAATCAAGCACAAACTTGTCCCACAAAAACGGATTTGTCAAACAAAATTGGTGCCGCAAATTTCTTCTCCATTAATTACGATGTTGCTAATTGGAAGTGTGCACCTAGGTTCGGCTTTCTTTACCCCATCATCTCACGGAAACAACTAGAACAGGTTAAACAAACACAAGTATAACATGTGGAGGAGCAAATCTTCGTAATTCAACGAGACACGAAAACTCTTATTAAACTCCAAGACCTAGATCGGGAGAGGATATCATCCAAAGCTCAAGTTCTCTGTCTTCTTTTTTCTTTTTAATCGTTTCTGACCAAACGAATTTCCTATTATTGACCGAACACATTTCTTGAATTCAAAGTGTTTTTTTTTTTCCTGCATGACTATGTTTCTTGACTACGTAACGGAGCTACAACCTCGCTGTGGGTAAATTTGGCATTCGTTTATGGATGGTTTAATAAGGGTTTCGATCGAGAGGTGAGGTTTGCATTTGCATCAAGCATGAATTGAATATGATGGACCATTGCCATCAAGGACGATGCAAGAGTGCTCAGATACTGTTAAAACGGAAAAGAAAATTAGTTGAAAGAGTTCTCTTTCAGATCGTCCATGTGATCCATAGAATGGCTCTTCGCCTAGCGTGCACTGCAACGAGAAAAGACATCATCGTAAAACACGAGGTGATTTTCCTCACGTCATGTCCTAGGACCACACCACCCAATTAACCAATGGTGCATGGCATTAGCAATTATTGTAGTTAATTTCTGTTTTTGGCCAATAATATAATTACATAAGCTGTCATTGGTCACTTATGATTGGAAATTTGTGCCGCATTCCGCAAGGATGTGCTTTCTAAATCACTTCATTGAGGACAAGTTCGGGTCCTAGTTCTTTCCTTTTGGTTTTCAGCACAAGATCAGGTTCTTGTTTGTTGAAACGGATCCATTCTTGCGACAGCAAGAAGATTATGGATAACATAATATCAGTGGGAATGAATTAAAATTGGAAACAAAATGCAAATGACTTTGCGGGGATCATTGATCAGATCCAGACCCTTTGCCATGTTAAAGATGAACGTCATTCTCATTCGCTGGGACAAAAAGTTCGAAAGCTTTGAAACCTTTAATTTCTTTTTCGTGCTTTGCAGAAAACTATTTGCGGGGGAAATTGGGAAAGCCTGCACATCTGGAAGGATGGATCACTACCATCACTCCCTTAACGGCAGGGGACTCGGCGTTCAAGGTCACTTTCAATTGGGACAAGGAGGTGGGAGTTCCTGGGGCGATCATCGTACAAAACAACCATCACAGTCAGTTTTACCTCAAGACGATCACTCTCGAAGATGTGCCCGGTGAGGGTCGAGTCCACTTCGTCTGCAACTCGTGGGTCTACCCTGCCAACCAGTACAAGAAGGACCGGGTCTTCTTCTCTAACAAGGTTCGACCACAATAATTTTATTGATGAAGCTAAGCTATAGCCGCAATGTATGATTTGCTTCCAGAGTCTCAATAGGACAAAATAAAAGACATTGCCTCCGATATGAAGACTTAAATCTTGTTTTACATAGAGTTGTCCTAAAGGATTAGCCGATTGGTCAGAAAGGAGTGACTTTTCAAGCGGTCCTAGCTTCCTGAAAACATAATTTGGGTAGTAGAATCTCACTCCTAGGAATTTTCCAGGTTAAGCTCTACTTTTAGCCAGTTTCAGCATCTTGTAAGCTTTCCGATTTCGCTGAAGTGCGGCATTTCACTTAGGAATTGCACTTAATATTGGCTGAACGCATTTCAGTTTCGGACTCTGTTCTATTCTGTCACATGAAATAGCAATTTGATTGGACGGGGTTCCTTAGGTTGTCTCTAATAAGATAGCACGTTATTGCAGACGTATCTTCCAAGCCAAACTCCAGCGCCTCTAGTGAAGTACCGAGAGGAAGAGTTAGTTAACTTGAGAGGAGACGGAACGGGAGAGCTTCAGGAGTGGGACAGGGTGTACGACTATGCTTACTACAATGATTTGGGCGATCCAGACAAGGGCTCGAAGTATGCCCGCCCTGTTCTAGGAGGATCTTCTGAATACCCCTATCCTCGCAGAGGAAGGACCGGTCGACCTCCGACTGAGACAGGTTAGATAATGCACTCATATCATGAATCTCCAACTTGATGTGAGATTATTATGGCTTCATTTTTTTTTTTTTTTTTGACAAAGATGCTTCATTTGTAAGTATATTTTACTGAATTTTCATTATGTTATCGACAGATCCAAATACTGAGAGCAGGCTGCCTCTGCTCATGAGCCTAAACACATACGTTCCAAGGGACGAACGGTTTGGCCACTTAAAGATGTCTGACTTCCTTGCTTATGCTCTAAAAGCCGTGGGTCAATTTCTGAAGCCCGAGCTAGAGAGTATATTCGACAGCACGCCCATTGAGTTCGACTCCTTCCAGGATGTGCTCAATCTCTATGAGGGTGGTATTAAGCTTCCCAATTGCCCTTTGCTGGAGAGTCTGAAGGAGAACATTCCCCTGGAGATGCTTAAGATACTCTTTCGGACGGACGGGGAAGGGCTTCTCGAGTACCCCATGCCTCAGGTGATCAAAGGTAATGGATACATATATCTATGGGACCTTTTTCATCTGATTAGTTCGAGGCTGTTTTCCTAACGTTTAGCAATCATCCTGCGCAGAGGATAAGACTGCCTGGAGGACAGATGTAGAATTCGGTAGAGAAATGCTCGCTGGAGTCAACCCTGTCGTGATTCGCTGTCTCCAGGTAAATAACAATATCTTTCACGTTACAGCTCGAACAAATTCAGTTAATATTAAAATGAGGTGCGGAATGGAGTTCCACCGGTTTTCTAGTTGATTGAACATTTTTTGTTGAAATCAGGAATTCCCTCCGGCAAGCAAGCTAGACCCTAATATATATGGCAACCAGAGCAGTTCAATAAGGGAAGAGCTCATTCAGGAGCAACTGAATGGATTAACTGTCGAACAGGTACCTTTCATTACATCTCACATCACTAAGAGCGTCCATGTACTTGCTTATAAGATGATGGCGAGCTCATTTAAGTTATATTATCCAAATTGAAACGATGCATGACAAATGCAGGCTATCAAGATGAACAAATTGTTCATATTGGATCAGCATGATTCGATCATGCCATATCTGAGGCGGATAAACACAACTACCACTAAAACATATGCTACTCGAACACTCCTTTTCTTGAAGGATGACGGTACCTTGAAGCCACTGGCAATAGAGCTTAGCTTGCCGCATCCTGAGGGAGACGAGTTTGGTGCGATAAGCAAGGTGTACACGCCGGCCGATCAAGGCGTCGAAGGTTCCATCTGGCAACTGGCTAAAGCTTATGTGGCAGTTAATGACGCAGGCTATCACCAACTCAGCAGCCACTGGTAAGGATCTCAGAGGAGCATTCACCTATATAAATAAGGGAAATTTTTATTTATTTATTTCCTGCATATTGATAATTTTCTTTATTCTTACCGCAGGTTGAATACTCACGCGGCGATTGAACCATTTGTGATTGCAACAAATAGACAATTGAGTGTGCTTCACCCAATCTACAAGCTTTTGCATCCCCATTTCCGCGACACGATGGAGATAAATGCAATTGCCAGGCAGATTGTGATCAATGCGGGTGGAATACTGGAGACGACTGTATTCCCAGCAAAGTATTCCATGGAGATGTCTTCAGCCATCTACAAGGACTGGATTTTCCCCGAGCAAGCGCTTCCTACTGACCTCATCAAGCGGTAAATTCACTGTTCTATACATATAAATCATCCATAAGACTTCTATTTAAAATTGCTTCAAAAAGAAAGAAAAATCAAGGCCAATGAAGATTGCGCAAATGAACTTGGAATAGCTGAGGCCCGTGCCGAGATACATATCAATACAGCTATCGTTTGTTTTACTTGAATTATTCTGATAGACTGAGTGACGAAAAAATTCTACCTTTTCTTGTCTTCAGGGGAGTCGCTGTAGAAGATGTGAACTCCCCGCATGGCCTCCGCCTATTGATCGAGGACTACCCCTATGCGGTAGATGGGCTCGAGATCTGGTCCGCGATCAAGACGTGGGTTGAGGACTACTGCTCCTTTTATTACAAGAGCGATGAGACGGTACAGGAGGATGAGGAACTCCAATCCTGGTGGAGGGAACTCGTGGAGGAGGGACACGGCGACAAGAAGGGTGAGCCCTGGTGGCCTAAAATGCAGACTGTGAAGGACCTAACAGAGATATGTACGATCACCATCTGGATCGCGTCTGCTCTCCATGCGGCTGTGAACTTCGGGCAATACCCTTATGCAGGGTACCTCCCGAACCGCCCCACCCTCAGCCGTCGCTATATGCCCGAGGAAGGTACTCCTGAATTTGAAGAGCTCAAGCAAAATCCTGACAAGGCTTTCCTGAAAACTATAACAGCCCAGCTTCAGACACTTCTAGGAATTTCGCTTATAGAGATCCTTTCGACGCATTCTACCGATGAGGTGTATCTTGGGCAGAGAGACACTCCGGAGTGGACAGCAGATGCTGAGCCTTTGGAGGCGTTCGAGAGGTTCGGGAAGAAGTTGGGAGAAGTCGAGGAAAGGATTATGAGGATGAATGGGGACAAGAGGTGGAGGAACCGGGTCGGGCCAGTCGAGGTGCCCTATATGCTGCTTTACCCTACCAGCGAAGGCGGAGTGACTGCCAAGGGAATTCCCAACAGCGTCTCGATCTGAACTTGTGCACGCATGCCTGTTCTTTTCTTGTTTGTTAGTTGTTAACTGTTCCTCTGTTCTGGTATGAAAGCTAGTGTAAGTGTGAAATATGAATAACCACAAAACAAATATAGCGTGAAGTGTTTGTCGAGTTATGTAGGAGTTTCAAACTTTACATGTACAATCGATTGTTTTAAGGATTGGAAAAATGTCAGGTTGTAAAATTCAGTGTGGAACCTCAGGTTCAACCTCCAACATGTTCCTTTTTTTCTTTCATAGCAAGTTCATGAGCTATAAATAAGTTTCATTTTCTTTTTTTCTGATCTATATTGTTGACACCTAATTTATTTTTTTAGAAATTAAAAAAATAGAGCATTTGGTTTTGGAGGGAAATTTTGAATATTCTTTTGAATAATAAAACATTTGATTGTTGAACAAATCTCCTCATTTTGAATTTTAAAAAACTCAACAATCGTATGATTTTGGAGCCATTTTCTTGTTGAGTGATTGAGTAAATATGTGCAAGTATATTGGGAAATCTTCACCTGCAAAAATGAACGGGAGTTTTTTTTTCCTCTATAAATAGAGAAGCCGAGGCTTCGGTTGACGGGGGGAGGAATTCGAAAAAATTCAGAGCAAAAATTCTGTCGTTCGGGGGGCTTCTTCATTCGGTTTTTGAAAGTTAACAAAAGAAAATAAAGTTTTGTCGAAGGAGAAAAGTCAAAGGAAAAAAGGTGGAGAGAAGAGAAAGTACAGAGTGAGATGACGTGAGGCAAAGCAGAAAAGTGAGAGTGAGGGAGACGTGTGAGGGTTCGGCAGAGAAGAAAGAGAAAGAGAAAAGGGGACTGTTCATCGTCTCCTTCGTGGAAGCTACCCAATACCCCTCTGTTCGCTGCTGCCCAGACCGGGCTCCTGCTCTGCCGGTCTCTCACACCAGGCCACCCCTTGCGTCGCCGCTCATCAGCCAGCCGCCCTGCTGCCGACGCCATCCTAGTCCGAGCACCAGCACCACCACCGCTCCCCGTCAAGACACCACCGGCCGTCCGCGCACTCAACCCATGATCTGCATCTCAGCTCGCCGCCGGTGAAACCCCCTCGCGACGCCTTCCCCGCGCCGACGTAGCCGCCGGTCTCCGCTCGCGAGCCCCGACGACCCGTGCCACCACGACGCCGAGCCTCGCCTGTAGCCCGCAAAGCCATCTCTGCGTGCCACAGCCACGACGCCGTTGGACTCACCCCTGACGCCTCTGCTCACCGCGCCGGAGTGCCACTCAATCTGCCCTACTGGACGCCTCCGACGCACCAGCCCGTGAGCCCTCCTCGCCGACCCAGCCGCCGGACGCCTCGCCGCTCCACCCCCGACGCCCGCGCCAGTAGCCCGCGCGTCAGCTGCCTTTCGCCGGAACCCTGCACCGCCTGTACAGCCCCTTTTGCTGCTGCAGCTACCGCCTCCGCCATTGCGCCTCAGCCCGAGCCACCATTGCTGCGACCCGCGATCCTGCTGTTCGCCGGTCATCGACGCCGCGCCTCCCTGCTGCTGCTGCTGCCGCCTAGTCCTCACCGGAGCTCCGACGCCGGTTGTCTCCCTCGCCCGCTCCGACGCTGACCATCCTTCATCCGAAGTTGTCCAGCAAGTTCAGTACCGTTGGTACTATTTTCCTTGTGCAGGTCATTTGAAGCTTGAGAAGGGTGAATTTGGAATTGTTCCTTGCTGGTTTCCATCTTGGAGATAATTTTCCAAGCTAGGTAAAATTTTAGGTTAAATTCAGCCATTATTTGGATTTTTAGCTTGTGGAATGACTTGATTTGTTTTGTTTTTATCATTATCCAATTATGAAATTTGTCATATTAAGTCATAATAATCAAAAATATTGAGCCGCGAGACGTCAATTTAGATTTTTGATTTTTTTGACTTTTCATGGTAAATTCATGAACTGCTTTGCATCATTGATTCACATTAAAATAATATGCCATTGATTTACATCGATGGATTTTTTTGGCATGTCATTGTTATTTGTTCATTATATATCATGCATTATAGAACTTAGGTATTTAAGTCCATACATATCTCATGTTTAAAGCAACGCATTTTGATTTTTTTAGATTCATATAAGATTAGGTTAACTCTCCTTTAATAAAAAAAAAGAATAAAAATGTTATTTAGGTCATATAAATCACACCACATGTTGCACTCTAGTTAGTAGGTCATAGATTAATGTTTTAATATTCCCATCATGTAGTTTTTTTAATAATAAAAAAACAAAGATTAGTATTCCATCGTCATGTTATTTTTTTTAAAATAAGAATTATTAAGTCATATTAAAAAGAAGAAGAAAACACAAAAGTCATTTCCTTGGTTAGTTAATAGGTTAATTAATTAATCTCATATCATCATTATTTAGCATAGGTTGCATATATGCATTAAAAAATGAATCATCATAAAAAAATCATAAAAGAGCATGCATGTAGAAATACCATGTCATTCATCCCATATCATGTCGCATATGCATATTTAGGATTATATAAATTAGATTGCATACATACAGTGATAAGTTTAAGTCATACAATATGAATTGCATCTCGCATGTCATTAAAATAAATTCATGTATATTAAGTTAGATTAAGATTGCATAATAATAAAATTAGGTGTCTTGTCATTTAGAAATCATGTTTAGGGCATACATTTTTATTAGCATTTTTATTGAATGTTACTTTATTGATTGTGCACCCGCATGACCACCATTTGCATGTTAGTAGCTTAAGTTAAAATTAATCAACATTGCCTGCAAAATATTTTTAAAATTAAAATAAAAGGTACCGAAAGGGCATTAGACTAATCTAGCGTAATCATGTCCCCGGACCTACTGAATCTCTAGTTCGCAAAAATAAAGTATTCTCACATACTTTACTTGGGTTTCTAACCAACCCTAATTAGTTAGTGGCGGCTCCAAATTGAATATAATTACATGTTTAAATAAGTTAATTTCTTAATATCAAGTCGCGATTGGTAAGACTTGGGAGGGTCCGAGCCAAGTCTTCGGACTTAGTAATCCATTAACCTAAACTTTAGGATTGCCCTGAAAATTTAGGTCGCGACATGAACTTGTGCACGCATGCCTGTTCTTTTCTTGTTTGTTAGTTGTTAACTATTCCTCTATTCTGGTATGAAAGCTAGTGTAAGTGTGAAATATGAATAACCACAAAACAAATATAGCATGAAGTGTTTGTTGAGTTATGTATGAGTTTCAAACTTTACATGTACAATCGATTGTTTTAAGGATTGGAAAAATGTCAGGTTGTAAAATTCAGTATGGAACCTTAGGTTCAACCTCCAACATGTTCTTTTTTTTTCTTCCATAGCAAGTTCATGAGCTATAAATGAGTTTCATCTTCTTCTTTTTCTGATCTATATCGATCGCATAAGTTAACCATCTAGGCTACATGCTCAATCGGATGGTTTGATTTTGCAGGCACAACAATTTAGGTGATGATTGTTATAGTCATCTCACTCTCCTAGAACCCTTAAATTGTCAAATTCGGCCTATGTTTCCAATCTTCGAAGCAGACCTTCATGTTTTGGAACATTATGGTGAATGAAAAGCCTTCCTTGCTGTGTGTAATATGGGAAAAATTACGAGAAAACTCATAAATTTATTGCACTTTAATTAATTGAGTTCTAAATCTTTTAATTGTGTCAATTGAGTGCTAAACATTTTCATATTTTGCCAATTGAGTCTATCCAATCAATTTTGATTGGAATTTGTTAAAGTGGACTCAATTGATATAATTAAATTTTTAATACTAAATTGGCATGGGTAATTTTCCCATGTAATTTGAGTTTTGGCTTAGCGAGGCCAAATAAGTTATGCAACATCTCAAATCCTCGACCATGTAACTTTAAGCAAAATAAGGCTTCATTGGTTTTTATGGAAGGTAGTTTTGGAAGAAAAATAAGTTTCAACATTTGGTCAAATGGAAAAGCCCAATGTTATGGTGCGTTTGGTTCGGCATTTAGAAAGCTCATTGGGAAAATGCAAAGCAGGTTGGCCTAAAGGGCTTTGAATAAAATGTAAAGACTGTTTGGTAAATTTTGCTTTGAAAAACAACTTTGAGAAAATGCTGTTTGGTAGAAAACACATTTGAAAAGCTCATTTGGTGAATAATATAAATATTTTTATTTTTATTTGTTTAAAATTTAAAAAAAAAATGTTTACGACTTTTAATTTATATTTGACAACAATGTTAAATATGTGTAAACAATTTTATTAAAATTAAAATTCTTTTTTTTTTTTGCTAAATAATATTAAATGGAAAAAATTTACGTGCTCTCTTTCTCAATTACAATAAGAATACTTCATTACAATAAAACCATGATAACATATGCTTTGATTATCCTTAAAAATTACAAATATCCTTAATTACTTTATAAATTCATAGTTATTTGATCACGTAAACGTGCCATATCAGATGCTACATCATCATTTGCCGCATTACCCTCCCCATTTACATCATTATGATCCGTTGTATATAAATTGGGATCCAAATCTACTCTAGTAAAATGTGTATCATTCATGGCATTTCTTCGTATATAATTGCCAGTAGCAACATTTGTTACTTGCAAGAATGAATAATCTTGCAGAGCAAAGAATGCAGTGGAAAATGCGAATCCAAGTTCGGTTGAGGTATCTAGTAATGCTTTATCTACTCTAGAAAAATTTCACTTTTTTTTTTTTTTTAATAAAAATGTGATGAAGGATTCTCGATTCATTTGCATTTCCTTTTTTTTTTTTATGGTTGATTAATTACTATTGAACATAAAAAAGATCATTATTGAAAATTATACAGTGCCTCTATTTTTGAGGTACGAAAAATATCGTGGTCTCCTCTACGGTGAATGTGCAAGTGGGAAAAATTACTTAATCAGTTTTAAACTGTTCAATTTTACTATTTTAGTCTTAAACCTTTGCGTAACATTCTAGTATAGTTCATCTAACAAATTTTCATGGAAATTGATGACGAGATAGTCTAGTCATCATCAGCCTTTATATACAGCATGATATTACCACATTAGTAATTTCAAGTGAAAATTGATCAAAAAAACTACATTCCAATTTCGCACAAAAGTTCAAGACTAAAAATTGACAAAAATGAAAAGCTTAAAACTAAATTGGAATCTTTAAGACTGATTGATTGGATAATTTTTCTTTTCGGGAGAAAGACTGACAACGGCCTCGATGCTTGCCGCACGAAGCATGACGCTTTGGGTTCAAGCCAAAGCAACGAGTTTCGACATCAATATATCCAGCTTGTTCTTCATCAAATCACTTGATGACTAGTCGTTGGCCCCCACATCCGCATGGACATTTTATGAGGATGAATGCGGGATAGCTTTCACCGGTGAACGGTAGCTTTACACGTCTATAGATGAAGTAAAAATGGCGTTAAGGGACCAACATGTCAAAAGAAAGAATAGACACCAAATGTGGTGAAAACATCTGAGTAAAATTATTGTGCCTGCAAAGGCTATAGTGTTTCTCAATTTCACTACACCATCTCTTCATTCACAAGCCAACTGTAATTTGCTCGAGGTTTCGGGGGAGGAGATTGTGCGGGATCAAATGACTCATGTTAGCTATAATATCAACATTTGCTTTTATAACAGAAAGTGCATATCTAGATTATCTCTCTCATTGACCGTTCTAGGACAATAACATCACAAATATTTTGGCTTGTCAAATGTAACAATCGACATCAATGATGAAGAAATCATATTGTTGGATGGTTTAATTTGAACTTTCATTTATAGAAAAGGTCATATCGCCCACATAAACATATGGGAGTTGTAACATTGAGTCCCGAGGGGTTCGTGCGGACAACTCTCTTAAGTCGAGTGCAGCCAAAACTTACTGAGCTGCATGGCCAACTTCAAGAACTCCGGAGGGCGAATGTTTGAAGGAAGTAAGAGCTAAGTTGAGGATGTCATCGACATCCTCTCTCTTGTCACGGAAGCTGCTTTGCTTGCCGGAATATACCTCCACAAGCCCTGAATCTCTTTCCTTGTTCAATGGACATATCAACTCGGATCCCTCCACCTCACTTCGCGATCACCCCTCTCTTTCAACTTTTGTGCTCTGTCTTTGTCTGTTCTCGTTCTGTTTGCAACAAATGGGAAAAAGAGTAGAGAGTATTGAAGGTGCCTTTGTTTTCCTTTCCCGTAGAATTGGAAGATTAATGAACCCGACAAGGGACTTCAATTATAACTAAAACAAGAACATGAAGTGGCCAGAGAGTTCAAAACACAAGATCCACGTACAAATATAGAACGCCAAATAATTGAACATATTACCCTATACTTCCATACTTAAATTAATTAATGTTAAGATTATCATGATGAGGGGGAACGGACTTGATTTTACCATAAGGGCGACCAAGAAAGACATTTGAATCGTTGACAAACAATCGTGACCTTTAGTGAGCATCCGTAGTAGCTATTAAAAGAATTATGGTTGAGACTCACATATGTGTCCTCTGTTTCTAATGTTAGGATGTTCAATCTTCTAAGATTAGGAATCACGTAATTATGGTTGATATTTTCCTCAAGTTCATAAAAACCCAACGAAGAGACATGGAACATGTGATGTGTAATTTGCCTACATTAGCCGTTACTTAAGTGGGCCTAGATCCCAACTCCCATCTCTCTCTCGTGCAAAGGAGAAGAAGATGATGACGATGACGCAATCAATTGGGGTAGGGGCAATAAGAACAGAAACCTGAAACAAACGCTTTTCTTGTTGCGACTCATGAAGTTGTTATGTCAAAGGTTTGGCGGTTTCACGGTTCCTTGCCCCCAACAACCCCTCCTTTCCCTCGACGGTTAACAACATTTTCCTTAAATTCTTCCCCCCACCGCATCCCTCTCCTCATCCTTGCCATCCATATATGCTAACTTGGTTTGGTCATTTCAACGAACACATGATAAGCAGCAAGTTGGGATTAGTAACAGCGATCAAAGTCCAGAGGTGCCCAAACTGTCAAAATAGGAAATTGCACACCGTCATCACGGTTAGGCTCGTGCTCAAGCATGCGATCTGTTAGTCCCCACTAGCATTAGGCTTTTAGCTTTCCTCAAGTTAGTTTTCACTTGAAAGCTCATTCAAAATGGTTGTCAAATAGTTCAGTATTTCCCTAAAGGACTTTGGAGGCTAAAAGCCTTTTGAGATTACCAAACCAAATGCACCTTGACTTGTTTGGTAGAAATTGATGCGTAACTGCTAGTGCCTTGTTTCATGAAAAAGAATAATTTAGAATATATATATTTAAAATAATCACTTATACATACAAAAATAAATGAATGAAAGAAAGATATTTTCATTGTTCACACAAATATAAATATAAAATTTTGTCGATAATAAAAATAATAAAATTTATTTCAAGCAATTAATTTTAGGAACTTGTTTTTAAATCATTCATTTTCTATGAAATAAATGAAACTTGTATAAGTGTCGGTTGGTGCTATTGCTGTTTCTTTCCAGTTTAATCGCCCTAGTCATCATGGGATAGCAGTCTGACTAGACTTCTTCAAAGTCCACGATTCATTTGCCCTTACGCTAGGATTCATATTTCCTTAAAAGATTTTGAAACCTCATAGCTATATCTCTCTCTTCCATACATGCTCTTGGGACCTCTAAGTAATGTCCACAGGGGAAGTTTCTTTGGTTGCCTTTCCGACCCTTTTTACTCTAAAACAAATCGATAAAAGGGATAATGACTCAACCAATATCCGAACTTTTGTCCATCTTACCATCAAGTATCTAAACTTTTTCTTTGTTTAATCAAGTACCTTAATTATTTAAATTTGGCTAAATATAAGGTCTCCAGAAAAAAAAAAAATTGTCATGTCATGTGATTTAGCTTACATAACTCGCTTACTTGATCAAAATTATGTCATCTCCATTTAGATATGAGTTGACGAGGAAATAGAGATATAGAATGTTACTTGAATGACTTTAGTAGAATGTTACTTGAACGGCTTTAGTAGAATGTTACTTGAACGGCTTTAGTAGAATGTTACTTGAACGACTTTAGCCGTCCAACGTATCTCTATTGATGTGACATCATTTCACAAAATCATATCATGTATGTTGTTAAAACTAGTCTACTGGTATTATATCCAATTTGCTTCTTTTTTCTTCTTGTTACGATTTTAACCGATGTCTCACGCTGACCCAAACTTGAGAAGTTGAGGTACTTGATTGAACCAAAAAATAAATAAATTGATACTCAATTGTAAAACAAGCAAAAATTCAGATGCTTTGGTACCATTACTTCTAAAAAAAATAATTATAATAATTGTACTTAATTATGCGAATTCCACATTCTAGGAAATAAGGTTCTCACTTTCTCTTCTTCCAAAAATTTGGTAAAGATTCATCACCGTCATGGTACATAAAAATGTGTATACTTTGATGATAGCATGTAGGTTGTGTTTTTCATCAGTTTAAAAGGTCACGGAACATAATCGATTAAAATCTAACGGTTGAGACTGCGCTAGGATGGGAGAGAAGAGAAGGGGGTCACGGTAAGATCCTGTCTCAACGAAGCCAGTCGGGTAACCCTTACTTTCACAGGAGCCTTTGTAGTCTGTTGGTTTGATTTACAAGGATGACAGACTTCAAGGATGTATTTCTTATTTTAACGTGTTTGTATCCATATGTCCCGTGTCCCTAATTGGTATAATATGTTTTTCTTACTCTATATTCAGCAATATCCTCTAAATGTATTGCATCTAGGTGTTCTTGAAATCTAGATGAGAAATCAAATGAAACTTTTTAAGGGGTTGTCTAGATTCATAACTTTGAAAGTCAAGTCAACGGAACTAAGGCCCTGTTTGTTTAAATTTGTTTTTGCTCCCCAGATCACAAATTTTTGTTCCAGGGAAGGAAAAAAGAACAAAAACGTGTTTGTTTACACTTTTATTCCCAGGAAAAAATCTATCTTTTTGTTCCTGAGAACAAATTTAGAACAAAAACAAGAAATTGAAAAAAATTGTTTCTTATTCCTAGAACAATTCCTAGAAATACAATTTTTTTTTCTCCTTTTTGAACAGAAATATTACCAAACGCATTCTAATTTAACGCCGAGTGTACTGATATTCCAAGAACTCCAGACCAAGCAACGAATAAAAAGTCCTTCATAAAAAGGACCAGCCGGCATCCAGAGGATGTAGCAAAAGCTTGGTCATGTTGAGAAAATCAGAGAGACGCGACAGACGTGGTCTCAATCCATGTCCGGACCCGACGAGCTTGGGGAGATCAATGATAGGACGGTCGCGTGATAAGATAGGGATTTTGAACCAAAAGCCACCCGAAAAAAATAGACTTGATTTCAAAAATACGTTTTATTCTTATACAATACATTTTATAGACGGTCTCCATCCATCTCCATACATTTTATTTCAAAAAATGATAGATTTTTGTATAAAAGTTAGCGAACCAAAAGCCACCCGAAATACGTTTTATTTCAAAAAAATAGACGGTCTCCATCCATCTCCATACATTTTATTCTTATACAATATGTTTTCCAGATTCAAAAACGTGAGATTTTTGTGGAATTGTCAACTGTTTTAAAAATTTAAACTTGAGAAAATTCCAAATAAGAACTTGAAGTGAATCTATTTTCTCAAATAAGAACTCAAAGTGAACTTTGTATCAAATAAATACTCGAAATGGACCCATTGTTTCAAATAAGGACCCAAAGTGAATTTTGTGTCAAATAAGAACCTTAAGTGATCAAGTTAATCTCTATTGAAGACCTTAGCTCGCTGGTAGACATTTTCCGGTGATTAAAATAGGGGCAATTTTGTCAGAAATTTGTGATTGGAAAAAAGGAAAATTCTAAATTAATTAAGTTTAGGTTATTCATTTAGATGTTTACGTTTTCTTCTTTCTTCTCCTCTGCTGCTCCTCAACCAAATCGCTACCCCGTCATCGTCGTGACTCGATTCTCGTTGCCCCTTGCCTTACTTGACTAGTGGAGAATTTGGGTCTCCACAAACAAATAAAGAAGCATATGGTTTTCTTCTTTTTTTTGAATTCGTGCCTCAACCAGCAGAGAATTTGGGTCTTCGACTTTGTGGGGGATGGGTACAAGGAATGGGAAGACCGTAGAAAACCTAGGGTTTTTTGTTTCTATTTTAAGATTTGTTAATTTTCCCTAGATTTTTTTTTGGGGACAAAATTGCCCAAACTCTGGTCGTCGAAAATGCTGCATACTTAATAGCTGGTGAATATTTGGCTGGCCAGCAGGCTTAGGTCCTTATTTTGAATTGATTCAACCACTTCGGGTCCTTATTTAAGACAATGGGTCTATTTTAAGTCTTTATTTGATACAAAGTTCATTTCGGATCACTATTTGAGAAAACTGATCCACTTCGAGTTCTTATTTGGAATTTTCCCTTTAAACTTTTAGATGAAACCATGATTTAATTTTGTAAATAGGAATTTGGAAAGATTAAAATCGGGACTTCCTACTCTGTTACTATGTTAAATTTAGTGAGATCACTACTGATTATTTTAAAAGTTTAAACTTTTAGATGAAACCATAGTTTAATATTTAATTATACTAATAGAAAGTATTAGAATATTTGAATGATAAACAATGCATTTATCTAATAGTTAGTTTTTAGAATAATTGTCAATGATCTCACAAGATAAGAGGTCCTGAGTTCAAATCTTTTTATGTCTCATTCCCCCGGTTAAATCTGTGCACTACATTAACACTAATTTAAAAGACTAGATTAAGCGTGAGGGGAAGCGATAGAATATTTTAAAAATATTTGGCACTGATTTTATTTCTTTTGCCAATGAAATTAGAATTGACACCTCAAACCAAGTTGTTGCACGTGTGGATGCAGTCTCGAGTTCGACCTGCCTCGTGTTGAGGTCACAAAATCCACCATTTGGCAAAACCTCTAAAGAATCTAAAATAAAATGTTAGTTAGCTAAAACTGTTGGGATATAATACGTGGAAACGACATGATCTTGCAGTTTATGTCAACGTGAAATCGCTAGAGAAATAAATAAGAAAAATAAGGACACCAGAAATTTACGTGATTCGGTCCGAGTAGTGGTACCTACATTCATGGGGAGAACCAGCAACAAATAATCCACTATAATTGGAGTATCAGAGTTTACAATCGCTCAAACTCCCAAGTATTTCTCACACTTAGATTTAACCAAAAACTCAAAGTATTTATAAATAAACAACTCACGGCACAAAATTACCGTGCTTTCAAGTCGTACGCAGAAAAAAAAAAGATCTTCAACTTCCTCGTGCAGCTCCTCTCTCTCGGCAGCGTGCGGCTTCTCACGAATCGTTGTACGTAGGGCTTTTTCTCTCGCGGCTCCCTTCTACGTAAAAGCCGCAACAACGAAAGGGGAAACCCTCCTCGAGATTTCGGCACTTTATAAGTGCACCCAAGGAGAAATGTATTTGATTGGGCCCACTTATTGCTTCTTTCTTAGGCATAGACGTCATGTGTGTGTGTGTGCCCAAGGTCAAAAGTTTGACTTTGGGCCCCACCACGTAACAAACCAACGCCTACAAGGAATTTTGCTTCCTTTTTATCTCTTCCAACGAAGTCATCTTTTTCCCTTAAAGATAAATAGAAATATAAAATAAAGTGTGCCCCTTTTGTCTTGTAGTGGTAAATCACATCCTCATTTGTGCAGCTTTAAGAAGTCCAGTGAATCGCGTTTTGTAAACGCTCAAACTCGAGATATAATTTAACAATTCTCTACCTTGGCTTGATGACCCTCATCCATGCTGCTCTCCCAATATCCCGACGAGTGCTCATTCTCCACAGATGTCAATAGAGCTCAAGCAAAGCTTGAGTTTCGCCAAATGAATATATTTAGTCATCATGTCTGCCGGGTTATTTGCTGTAACAATTTTTTTGACAATAACAATACCTTTAGTTAAGACATCTTGGATGAAGTAGTACCTAATGTTGATATACTTCGTTTACTCGTGATAAACTGAATTATATGCTAAATATATCGCACCTTGGCACTTTTATGTTCTAACCTAAAGTCCGAAAGCAAACTTTATAACTATATCGCCTCATTCGCCACAAAGGTTAGTGCCATGTACTCTACCTCAGTCGAAGACAAGATAATGTGATCCTATAAGGATGTTTTCCAACTAACTACACCACCCGCTAGTGTAAATACGTATCCTACTAAAATCTGCAATCATCCAAATCATCGGCGTGATTCGAATCCACAAAACCAGTGGTATCATTGCCATTACTATCCCTTTGATACACTATACCCATGTCTATTGTCCTCTTCAAATATTTAAGGATCCACTTCACAGCTTCCCAATGAGCTTTACCAAGACGCTTCATATAGCGACTAACCACGCTCATAGCTTGTGAAATATTAGGCCTAGTGCACACCATATCATACATAATACTACCCACGTCACTAGAATAAGGAACACGAGTCTATGGTGATAATTTATCTGAAAGTTTAAAGTGATTTGCTAAAGGTGTACTTACAGATTTTGCCGACTGCATATTAAAACGTGTTACGATTTTCTTAATATATTTCTTATGAGATAGACGTAAAACTCCTACAGCCCTGCCACGCAAAATCTCCATACCCAATATTTTCTTTGTAGCACCTAAATCTTTCATCTCAAATTCAACATTTAATTCCCTCTTCAACACATCAATATCAGACACATTCTTAGTTGCTATCAGCATATCATCAATATATAAGAGTAGATAAATAAAAAAACCATTTTCTAATCTCCTATAATAAACACAGCTATCCATCTGACTTTTTGTATAGTCTTGACTAGTTATGAAAGCATTAAAATGTTTATATCACTGCCAAGAAGACTGTTTCAGCCTATACAAAGATTTCTTTAACAAGCAAACATAATCTTCCTTACCTGGAATAGCAAATCCTTTTGTTGTCTCATGTAAATCTACTCTTCCAACTCACCGTGAAGAAACACAGTTTTTACATCTAATTGCTTTAACTCGAGATCCTGCGAAGCAACTAAGGCAAGTAAAACACAAATAGAAGTATATCTTATCACATGAGAGAACACCTTATTGTAGTTAATGCCCTCACGCTGTGTATATCCCTTCGCCACAAGTTTCACCTTATACCTTGCTGCCTCGACACCGGGAATGCCCTATTTTTTGAAGACCCATTTACTTCTGACAATCTTTTGGCTCTTAGGTACTTTGACCAGCTCCCATGTCTAATTTCGATGAAGCGATTCCATCTCTTCACTCATAGCCGATAACCACTGCGACGACTTCGAACTAGCCATTGCTTTAGAGTAAGACGAAGGCTCATCTGTCTCCACCTTATCACCTACATTCTATGCATAAGCAATATCTGTATAACCATAATGTATCGAAAATTTAGTTTGCCTTCTCTGTCTATCTATGGTTATAGTGTGCTACGGTTTTACTGGTTGTTCACTATCACCAACTTCAGAAACTATGGTCTCTTCTAAAGTCTCAATTTCTATTACCTTTGAGGTCTCTAGAGCCTCCACCTAATGCTCCACCTCACTAATGACACCATGATCTGTCTTCTCTGTTGGTTGTGTCTCAAACTCCTCTGTTGAAGGATTGCAGTCTCGTCAAAGATCATATCTCTGCTGATTAGAAAACCGGGTGATCTAGGATCAGTGCACCACAGCCGGTAGCCTTTCACCCCATGTGCATAATCAAGAAATATGCTCTTCTTTGCCCTCGGCTCAAGCTTACCATCACTCGCATGAGCATACACGAGACATCCGAATATACATAATCCGAAATAATCAACAGGTTTCCTCGACCATACTTCCTCAAGAGTCTTCCACTCGATAGCAGATGATGGGGATCGATTAACTAGGTAACATGCCATGTTCACTGCTTCGGCCCAAAATTTCTTGCCAAGTCCTGCATGTGAAAGCATGCACCAAGCTCGCTCAAATAAAGTTCTGTTTTTCCGTTCTGCTACGTCATTCTGCTATGGTGTCCCAAGTAGTGCAGTGTTTTATAATACATTATTTCTCGTAGAACTCGGTAAAATATTTACCACAGAACTCTATGCCATTATCAGTTCTCATGCACTTGATTTGTTTATCTAACTGTTTTTCAATCAATTGCTTAAATTTCTTGAACCGATCAAAAACATCATATTTGTGCTTTAGAAAATAAACCCACATATTCCTCGAATAGTCGTCGATAAAAGTCGGCACATATCGGGCATCTCCTTTCGAAGGAACCGAATTCGGGCCCCAGACGTCTAAATGAATATATTCAACTAGTTGTTTGGTCGAATGAATAGCTGTAATAAACTTAACTCGGTGCTGCTTCCCATAGATGCAGTGCTCACATAAGTCCAGCTTTCCTATCTTTTGACCCTTCAACAATCCTCTTTCACTCAGTATCATCATACTTACATACCTCACGTGCCCCAAACGCATATGCCATAACTGAGTCAAGTTAGAGTTTGACTCACCTGATGAAACTGCAGCGGTTCCGGTCACAGTCTCTCCCAATAGATAATAGAGAGTATCCACTTTCTTTCTCTTTATTACTATCATGGCATCTCGAGAGATCTACACCCGATGTCATCGAGTGTCCCCAGAGAAATAATGTTCTTTTTGAGCTTTGGTATATGCCTAACATTTGTCAATGTGCACACCACCCCCATCATACATCCAAATCCGAATTATCCCTATCCCCACAGTTTTACAAATTGCATTATTTTCTAAAAGAACTCTACCACCATCTGCAGCTTGGTAAGTAGTAAACCAGTCCTTATGAGGTGTTATATGATAAGAACACACTGAATTCAGTACCCATTTGTCTCCTGACGAAGTAGCAGTTACACATAAAACAACTTTTGCATGACTATTGCTCCATTCGACAATGTTTGCCACACTGCTTTTGGTATTCTGCCTATTAACTTTATTTCTTCGTTTTAGACAATCTCTCCCAATGTGCCCCTCCTCGTGACATTCGAAGCACTTCACGCGTCCCTTGGACTTTCTATGGCGTGATTTCGATATGCTTTTACCTCTACTGCTACTATGCCATCGATGTTGTTTTTTACCCGAATCGTGAGTGCTTACGCTACTCCTTGTGCCAGACTGTCATCTCGCAACTTTTTCTGCCATTCCTTAGAGAGTAAGATAGACTTACATCTTTTGAGGTAATTGTAGTACGCTCCTGCAACAGTGAATTAGTAAAGTGCTCCCATGACTGGTATAGAGGCTAACAACATCATACCATATTCTTCATCATCAAGTATTTTACCGACGTTCTTCAGATCCAACATAAGTTTATTAAATTCATCTAGATGGGTTCTGATAGACGTACCTTCAGTATATGTAAATTGAAACATCTTCTTCAACATATATGAGCGATTGTTCAAACATTTCTTCACATAAAATGCTTGAAGTTTTGCCCATAATGCTGTGACATCCTTCTCCTTAGAAACCTTTATTAAGAGGTCATTCGACAAATTTAACAAGATTGTACTCTTTGCTTTTTCCATTAGCTCTATCCTCGCAAAGGCTTTCATTATAATAGGCAACTCATCTTCACCATCCAGTGCCTTGGCCAAACCTTGTGCTGTCAATAATGCTCGTATCTTGATGCTCCATAACACAAAGTTGTTACTCTCGTTAAACTTTTCAATTTTAGATTTCTTTTTAGACATAATTGCAGTAACATAATTTCCAGATAATAATCAGAAAATCAAAAGTTCCAAATCACAATCAAGAAATCCAACCTCAAGCTCTGATACCGGAAATTTACGTGATTCGATCCGAGAATCGGTACCTATGTTCACGGGGAGAGCTAATGGGGTAAATAATCCACTATAATCGGAGTATTAGAATTTATAATCGCTCAAACGTTCAAACGCTCAAGTGTTTCCCATACCTAAATTTAACCAAAAACTCAAAGTGTTTATAAATAAACAACTCATGACACAAAATTACCGTGCGTTCATGTCGTATGCAAAAAAGAAAAGATTTTTAGCTTCCTCGTGTAGCTCCTCTCTCTCTCGGCGGCGTGCAGCTTCTCGCGGATCGTTGTATGTAGGGCTTTTTCTCTCGCGGCTCCCTTCTACATAAAAACTGCAAGGATGAAAGGGAAACCCTCCTTGAGATTTCAGCACTTTATACGTGCGCCCAAGGAGAAAAGTATTTGACTGGGCCCACTTATTGCTTCTTTCTTCGGCGTAGACGTCATGTGTGTGTGTCCAAGGTCAAATTTGACCTTGGGCACACCACATAACAAACCAACGCCTATATGGAATTTTGCTTCCTTTTTATCTCTTCCAACGAAGTCATCTTTTTCTCTTAAAGATAAATCGAAATATAAAATAAAGTGTGCCCCTTTTATCTTGTAGTGGTAAATCACATCCTCTTTTGTGCAGTTTGAAGAAGTTCAGCAAATTGCATTTTGTAAACGCTCAAACTCGAAACATAATTTAACAGAATAATAAAATAATTTTAAAATATTTGACAGTGATTTTATTTCTTTTGCTAATAAAATTAGAACCGACACCCTAGACCAAGTCGTTGCACGTGTCGATGCAGTCTCGAGTTCGACCCACTTTGTGTGGAGGTTATGAAATCCACATTTTGGTGAAACCTCTAAAGAATTTGAAATAAAATGCTAGTTAGCTCAAAAGTCCCCCAAAAGCTTAGGTCATGCGTGTGATCTGCGACTATCTTTTATTATTATTATTATTATTATTATTATTTTATTGCGGGGTGAATCGGATGTATTCATAGTCAATCCGGTAGTTCGATTTTCCTGCACTGACAAAAGAAGATGCTTCGGTGCAATGCCTACTCGTGGGAGTCGCCAAGGAAGCAATCGATCCTGGGGCTTAGCATTAGATTATTGCCGCCATCAATTTTTCACGGTACCTAAAGTCCAAATGATTAAAAAAATGTTTAATTTAACTTAATTTAGGTATAGTACATAAATGGCCCCACCCAAAAAAACAAAATAAAATCTATTGTACAGTTCTGTAGCTGTTCTAATGAGATAGCTAGTACTTGGTATTACGTATTTCGATTACCGACTAAATTGCGCCTTCGTTGGTCAAAATTGTTATATAAAATATGTTTATTCAAAACGTATGGGGCTAATTCGATTGGTTAAAATGTTTTGTTGCCCGAAAATTAAATTATAATGTTTGCAAGGAATTCCTTTCTTTATTGTTTCGTGTACCATGCTATGTTAATTGATTTGAATGCGGTGCGAACTAAATTGGTAGAGGGTCACGAATCACGTGGTCAACAAAGAGCACGCACGTGTGCATTTGTTTATTGATCCTTCTTTGTGGAGTAATTCGACATGACTTGTCTAACTTATGCACGTTTAATCATAAACTAAACATAATTCATTGTTTTTTTTTTTTTTGTTATTGTGACTCTAGGAAAAAAAAAATACCTACCCTTAAATTTTATAATGGATTTAGCTGTGATGTTTTATCTTTCTTTTATAGATTTGATTCGATTTTTTTTCCTCATATATATACATATATACTTGTGTATGTGGATAAGAAAGACAAGACGAGAGATATAACTCTTGCATTGAAACTTTGGAAAAATTTCCAAAAAAAGACCAAAAGTGCCATTATTTTCTCAAATAAAAACTCGAAGTGGACATTCTTTCACATAAGGATTTGAAATGACATTGGTTGTTTCAAATAAGTGACCGGAATGACTTTAGTTGTTTCAAATAAGGGCCTCATCTTGCTGGTTGTCGACCAACTAAATTTTCCGAACGGTGAAAGGTAATTTTGTCATTTTTTTTTTTCTTTTTTTTTTCTTTTGGTTCTTTTTCTTCCTCTTCACTAGCAGTCGGCCAGCCATCAATGATGCCCACAAAGGGTTGGGTGAAGGTTGCCCTCACCGACAAAGGCCACCCACATTGGCCACAGACAAGGGACAGCTTTGCTTGGGCAAGGCGACCCTCGCCCTGGGGCCATCTGCGAGGTCAGCCCTCGGCGCCCCAAGCGAGGCCGACCCTTGCCAGTCTGTGAGGGTGGCCTCACCTGTGGTCAGCGAGGGTTGGGTGACTTCGTCAACCGCTGGTAAAGGCCGACAAGGATCTGCAAGCCCTTACTTGGGGCGAGCGAGGCCAATCCTTTCTAGACCAGCGGCTAACGAGGACTTGCAAGCCCTTGCTAGTTGCTCTGGTGAGGGTTGACCTCACCTGCCCTAGGCGAGGGCTCGACCACCCTCGCCAGTAGGCGATGACTGATGAGGTCATCTAGCCCTCGCTTGGCCTAGGCAAGGGTTTGACCACCCTCGCCTGCCATGGGCAAGGCCACCTTCGCCAGATTTGGAGAGGGTTGGCCTCGCTTGGGGCCAATGAGAGCCGACCTCGCGGATGGCCCTAGGGCAAGGGTCGCCTTGCCCAAGGGAGGCCATCCCTCGCCTGTGGCCGGTGTGGGTTGTCCTTGCCAGCGAGGGCGACCCTCGCCCAGCCGTCGCCCTCGCCCAGCCCTCTGTGCGGCAAAGTGGGTGAAGAAGAACAAAAATTTAAAAGGAAAGAAAAGATAAAAAAACTAAAGAAAAAAAGGAAAATAACAAATGATGAAAATGCTCCTCATCGCCAAAAATTCAAGTCCTTATTTGAAACGGATATAGTTACTTCAGGTCCTTATTTGAAATAGACATAATCACTTTAAGTCCTCATTTAGTACAAGATCCATTTCAAGTCCTTATTTGAAAAAGTGATGATACTTCATGTCTTTATTTGAAACAAGGTCCATTTCGGGCACTTATTTAAGAAAATGAAAGCACTTCGGTCCCTTTTTGAGATTTTCCATTGAAACTTTGATTTGTTGAAAAGCTCATTATGATGTTAGAGCATGAAATCTTTCTTTACCTTACAATTATATTTTCTCGCCCTTCAACCCTGGTCAAATCCCAATCTAACCATTTGATCAAGGCATCGTATAATATCTAAATCTTACAAAAAAAGGAAAAAAGAAAAAGGAATCATAATGGATCCATTACATACATGAGATTGGCTGTGCATGTGCTAGAGATTGTGTGCATGCATGTATTTAGGAAAAGAAAAAAAATGAAATTATTACATAGACGAGAGGAACACATGGAATAGACGATTTGGCATTCTATCCCTCTTCCTGAAAAAGAAAGTTAAATGTAAGAATTTCGCGAGAGGTCGCTGGATGTATAATATCATGTTATGTGATCAACGAAGTGTCTAATCGGCTCTCGTTCAAATGGATACATCTGGACAGAAGAGCCAACTCGAGACGGAAGATAAGATGACCTTTTACCAAAGGTGAGCATTGGTATCATTTGTCAAGCTTTTTGTCATTTCGGATAATCTCAACGTGTCAAGAACGAATATAATTGACGCAAGATAACCCGAGGATTAAGGCAACGCCACCAAGATTCAAAGCAAGCCGCGTGCTAATCACTTCACTAATCCCTTAATCATCACCAAATCTTCGCGGGTCGTCTTCCCTAAATGGGTCTTGGGTAACCATCGTTGAATCAGCGCGTGGATGAACGCGCCATCTCCACAAGATTTGGTCTATCAATTCAAGCAAAACCAACTCAATTTCTCTCCTCATTTAAGAAAAGAAGAAGGGAAAAAATCTATAAATAAAAAAAAAGGTATTATTTAACGAGTGCCTAAGATACTAATCATTCAATTAGATGAGAAAACTTAGGTTTTGAAGATTATAAGGCTACGTGTGGTCATCTAAGAATCTTATTAGAATAGGAGTGGATAGAATACGATATAATTTAGAAATTTTGCTAAATTTTATTTACCCTTTAGTGAATTGTAGTAATAAATCCAGATATTTTTATATCCTATTTTATCCATTGTTTGATATGAGCAAGATATCAATATAAATGAATTTGAAAATGTACAAACGAAAATAGTAAGAATTTCTCATGAGTCACTACTAAAGAAATCACAAGTGCAAAAACGGAGATGACCTTTATCAATCAATTCATAATTACTGTATCATCTACATTATGATTTACATATTAAACAAAGAAAAGAGCTCATTGCAGCATTCTAAAGCCACATGTTTGACAATGACAAGAAATGTAAATGGACTACAACAACATCGACTAGGTAGATCAACTAGAAAAGTCAAATCTAATAAAGGAGAGAAAACATGATTATTCATTTTCGTGATTTGGAAAAGTATAGTATTTTGATTCTCTTGCCACTTTTGTGAAATTCCAACATGAATTATAAATATATATAGAATATATATTATAGAATATAAAGAAATTCAAATATACATAAATAGGAATAAATAACAAAATTGTCCATTATTTTCTTTTTTTTTTGATTTTCTTTTTATATTAGAATCCAAATATTATTCATATTTTAATTTTTTTAATCTAAAGTTTGTTATTCGACAAAAATAACTTTTATGCCATGAATATAAGAAATTCTAACCACATTTATCATATTTCTTCCATAGGTATCTTTGTGAAGGCTGTATCTACTTTATGTATGATTTTATCTTATCTTGGGTAAGAGCTAAATACTGGATATGATATATCCTATCCCAACTACCAAATGTTGGCTAACTTCTTTTGCTCTACAGATCAAATATTTCCTGTTGAGTATACATGACAATACGTCCTTGAGATCGAGAGAAAGGGAAAAGAGGAGAAAGGAAAGAAATTCCAGGTCTCCCATAAAGAAGGGAAGCTTCTCGGTGACGCCGTAGCGTCGGACTTTTCCTTATAAATACCCTCCATCGCAACGCATACGCTTCTTCACTCTTTTCACATACCCATCCTTCTTTTCCTTTCACCCGATCAGCTTCGCAACAAAGGTTTCAATCAATCCTCCCGAATGGATAAGCTGTTTCATGGGATGCTGCATGCCTTCGACTGTGGTGACAAAGCGGGCCGCCGGCGCAAGGCGGGCAGGTCCAAGAAGGTCAAGGGGACCGTGGTGCTGATGAAGAAGTACGTCTTGGACTTCAATGACTTCAACGCGTCGGTCCTCGACGACATCCACGAGCTGTTGGGTAAGAAGGTCTCTCTGCGGCTCGTGAGCGCCGTCCACGGTGATCCTGGTGAGTCATGACCCTCTTCCTCGCTATCTTCTTGTCGTTCATTTGTGGAACAAGTTCTTTTAATGGCTTTTCTTGGTACTAGACTGTGCTGTACATTTCTGTTGACAAAATCTGATGAATGGCAACAAATTAAACTGTTTGTCATCATGACAAGCGATCTTCTTCCCCACAAAGAATAGGAAATAGTAAGTATTTCACATAACTTGCATATCTCAACTTTTTGCTTATATTTCAAGAAAGTGTAACATATGGAATGAGGTCTCGAGCCTAGCCTTGATAGACCTTGGTCCGGTCTCAATGGACTCGTGCTCAAGCATTAGAGACCTGGTCCTAGCCTCGATGGACACAAGTTTGATGGACCTAGCCTAGGTATTGGAGACTTGGGAACTAGCATTGGAGTTTCCATGTTTAAATGTAAAGTTTTGGGTTCAAGCGCCAATACCTAATCATATTTTGGAAAATATTTTCCAACTTTTTTCTAAAAGGAAATTATTTTTTTGAAATTTAAGCCTAGTTTTTCATTGATCAGGAAAACATTTTTCGCTAACTCATTTTCTTAAGCAAATTGTATGTAGCAAAATGAGGAAAGTGTTTTCTTGAAAAAGATTTTCTAGAATCACAAATTGTTTTCCTCAATTCAGTCCAAATTTTAAAATATACAAAAGTAAAATCTTCCTATTTGTTTTGGAACGTTTTGAATCTTCCACTCACGCTTTATTTTATTCTATTTAAATTTACTTTTTTAATTAAGAAAAAGCTTAAATCAATTTCCGGTTTTCTTCCGCCGATCGATATCCCATCCCATAGCCATATATTTAGCCTTTATCGTTTAGGCTCCTTTTATTTAGCAATTTTTTTTTTCAGGAATATATTTTCCTCATTTTCAGCTTTTGGTTTACTTAAGAAAATGAGTTAACGAAAATTGTTTTCCTGATTAATGGAAAACTTATGCTAAAATTCAGGAAAATGATTTTATTTTCAAAAATCAAAATCATTTTCCAAATATATGACTAGGTTTTGGCGTTTGGACCTAAAACTTTGTGTTAGAGCATGAAACCCCAATGCTCATTCTTAGGTCCATGGAATATGGGACTAGGTTTCCAGTGCCCGGGCCTAGTTTTATTGAGGTTGAGCTCCAAGACCTTGGTGCTCGTGCTTGGGTCCATTGAGGCTAGAATTGGTATGCGAGCGCTTGCATCTCAATCCTTCAAGTTTGGGCCCAAGACCAAGGTGCTCCTACCTATGCATCGATCCTTGGTGCTCAGGTCGAGGTCCATTCAAGCTGGACCAGGACTCTGGAGCTCGTACTCGGTTCCCTATCTATCCATAGACAAGTTACCAGTGCTCAAATAATATATATTTATTTAGGAAAATTAAATCATAAATTTTATACCAAATGAAGGAAAATATTTTTCAGCTCATTTTCAGATTTTAGTTAAATATTGAAATATATTGTCATTTTTCAAGAAAATGATTTCCTGGAAAATATTTTTTAGAAATGTTACATTTTTCTCAAAACAAATGGGGTCTTTGAAACAATCAACGGTTTCCTCTAGTCAATAGCCCGATCTCAAGTTCTTTCTCTATTCTTTTTTTATTTTGTTGAAAGAAAATTGTATTTATTACTCAAAATGATACAGAAGTACATAGCTTTCATTATAAAGTAAAGTGAAACATAGTTGAATACTAAAAACAAAGCCAAATCTAGAAAAACAAGGAGGACCAACGAAACACTAGCAAAAGTCAAGCACAAACTTGTTTCACAAAAATGGATTTGTCAAACAAATTGGTGGCCAATCAACTTGTGTTTTTATTAGTAATGAGCACATGCTACAAATTTATTCTCAATTAATTACGACGTTGCTAATTAGAGGTGTGCACCTAGGTTTGGCTTCCTTTACACCATCATCGTACAGAAACAACTATAATAGGTTAAACAAACACAGGTATAACATGTGAAGGAGCAAATCTTCGTAATTCAATGAGAAAGGAAAACTTATGTGTACATCATTAAGGCTGAAGGCAAAGAACCTGTACACAAACAAAGCAGAGGAACATTTGATCCCCAAATGCATATTTATTAAACCCGTAGATCTAGATTGGGTGAGGATATCATCCAAATCTCAAGTTCTCTATCTTCTTTTTTCTTTTTAATCGTTTTTGACCAAACGGATTTCCCATTATTGACCGGACACATTTCTTGAATTTAAAGTGTTTTTTTTTTCCTGCCTGGCTATGTTTCTTGACTACGTAACGGAGCTACAACCTCGCCGTGGGTAAAGCTGGCATTCATTTATGGATGGTTGAATGAGGGTTTTGATCGAGAGGTGAGGTTTGCATTGCATCAAGCATGAATTGAATATGATGGGCCATTGCCATCAAGGACGACGCACGAGTGCTCAGATACTGTTAATACAGAAAAGAGAATTAGTTGAAAGAGTTCTCTTTCAGATCGTCCATGTAATCCATAGAATGGCTCTTCGCCTAGCGTGCACCGCAACGGGAAAAGACATCATCTTTAAACACGAGGTGATTTTCCTCACGTCGTGTCCTGGGACCACACCACCCAATTAACCAATGGTGCACGGCATTAGCAATTATTGTAGTTAATTTCTGGTTATTGGCCAATAATATAATTATATAAGCTGTCATTTGTCGCTTTTGATTGGAAATTTGTGCCGCATACCGCAAGGTTGTGCTTTCTAAATCACTTCATTGAGCACAAGTTCGGGTCCTAGTTCTTTCCTTTTGGTTTTCAGAACAAGATCAGGTCTTGTTTGTCCAAACGGATCCATTCTTGCGAAGAGAGAAGATTATGGAGAACATAATATTAGTGGGAATGAACTAAAAATTGGAAACAAAATGCAAATGATTTTGCGCGGATCATTATCAGATTCAGACCCTTTGCCATGTTAATGATGAACGTCATTCTCATTCGCTGGGACAAAAAGTTCGAAAGCTTTGAAACTTCTTATTTCTTTTTCGCGCTTTGCAGAAAAAGGTTTGCGGGGGAAATTGGGAAAGCCTGCATATCTGGAAGAATGGATCACTACCATCACTCCCTTAACGGCAGGGGACTCGGCGTTCAAGGTCACTTTCGATTGGGATGAGGAGGTGGGAGTTCCTGGGGCGATCATCGTACAAAACAACCATCACAGTCAGTTTTACCTCAAGACGATCACACTCGAAGATGTGCCCGGTGAGGGTCGAGTCCACTTCGTCTGCAACTCGTGGGTCTACCCTGCCAACCAGTACAAGAAGGACCGGGTCTTCTTCTCTAACAAGGTTCGATCACAATAATTTGATTGATGAAGCTAAGCTGTAGCCGCAATTTATGATTTGCTTCCAGAGTCTCAATAGGACAAAACAAAAGACATTGCCTCCGATATGAAGACCTAAATCTTGTTTTACATAGAGTAGGTCTAAAGAATTAGCTGATTGGCCAGAAAGGAGTGGCTTTTCAAACGGCCCTAGCTTCCCGAAAACATAATTTGTGTAGTAGAATCTCACTTCTAGGAATTCTCCAGGTTGCACTCTACTTTTAGCCAGTTTCAGCATTTTGTAAGCTTTTCAATTTCATTGAAGTGGGGCATTTCGCTTGGGAATTGCACTTTATATTGGCTGAAGGCATTTTAGTTTCAGACTCTGTTCTATTCTGTCATATGAAATAGCAATATGAATGGACCGGGTTCCTTAGGTTGTCTCTAATAAGATAGCACGTTTTTGCAGACGTATCTTCCAAGCCAAACTCCAGCGCCTCTAGTGAAGTACCGAGAGGAAGAGTTAGTTAACTTGAGAGGAGACGGTACGGCAGAGCTTCAGGAGTGGGACAGGGTGTACGACTATGCTTACTACAACGATTTGGGCGATCCAGACAAGGACCCGAAGTATGCCCGCCCTGTTCTAGGAGGATCTGCTGAATATCCCTATCCTCGCAGAGGAAGGACCAGTCGACCGCCGACTGAGACAGGTTAAATGCACTCATATCATGAATCTCCAACTCGAAGTGAGATTATCATGGTTTCATTTTTTTTGACAAAGATGCTTATTTGTAAGTATATTTTAATGAATTTTCACGATGTTATTGATAGATCCGACTACCGAGAGCAGGCTGCCTCTGCTCATGAGCCTAAACGTATACGTTCCAAGGGATGAACGGCTCGGCCACTTGAAGATGTCTGACTTCGTCGCTTACACTCTAAAAGCTGTGGGTCAATTTCTGAAGCCCGAGCTAGAGAGTATATGCGACAGCATGCCCAATGAGTTTGACTCCTTCCAGGATGTGCTCAATCTCTACGAGGGTGGTATTAAGCTTCCTGACAGCCCTTTGCTGGAGAGTCTGAAGGAGAACATTCCCCTGGAGATGCTTAAGATACTCGTCCGAACTGATGGGGAAGGGCTTCTCGAGTACCCCATGCCTCAAGTGATCAAAGGTAATGGTACATATATCTATGGGACCTTTTTTATCTGATTAGTTCGAGGCTGTTTTCCTAACGTTTAGCAATCATCCTGTGCAGAGAATAAGACTGCCTGGAGAAGCGATGTAGAATTCGGTAGAGAAATGCTTGCTGGAGTCAACCCTGTCATGATTCGCTGTCTCCAGGTAAATAACAATATCTTTGATGTTACAGCTCAGACAAATTCAGTTAATATTAAAATGAAGTGCGGAATGGAGTTCCACCGGTTGTCTAGTTGATTAAACATTTTTTTGTTGATTTCAGGAATTCCCTCCAGCAAGCAAGCTAGACCCTAAGATATATGGCAACCAGAGCAGTTCAATAAGGGAAGAGCTCATTCAGAAGCAATTGAATGGATTAACTGCCGAACAGGTACCTTCATCGCATCTCACATCACTAAGAGCGTCCATATACTTGCTTAACAGATGATGGCGAGCTCATTTAAGTTATAATATCCAAATTGAAACGATGCATAACAAATGCAGGCTATCAAGATGAACAAATTGTTCATACTGGATCACCATGATGCGATCATGCCATATCTAAGGCGGATAAACACAACTACCACTAAAACGTATGCCACTCGAACACTCCTCTTCTTGAAGAATGACGGTACCCTGAAGCCGCTGGCAATAGAGCTGAGCTTGCCTCATCCCGAGGGAGATGAATTTGGCGCAATAAGCAAGGTGTACACGCCAGCCGATCAAGGTGTCGAAGGTTCCATTTGGCAGCTGGCTAAAGCTTATGTGGCAGTTAACGACTCAGGCTATCATCAACTCATCAGCCACTGGTAAAGATTTCTGAGGAGCATTCAACTATATACAAAAGGGGAAGAAAGTCTATTTATTTCCTGCATATTGATAATTTTCGTGATTCTTACTGCAGGTTGAATACTCACGCGGTGATTGAACCATTTGTGATTGCAACAAATAGACAACTGAGTGTGCTTCACCCGATCCACAAGCTTTTGCATCCCCATTTCCACGACACGATGAACATAAATGCAAACGCCAGGCAGATCGTGATCAATGCGGGTGGAATCCTGGAGACGACTGTATTCCCGGCAAAGTATTCCATGGAGATGTCTTCCGCCATCTACAAGAACTGGATTTTCCCCGAGCAAGCGCTTCCTGCTGACCTCATCAAACGGTAAATTCACTGTTCTATACATATAAATCATCCATAGGACTTCTATTTAAAATTGCTTCAAAAAGAAAGAAAAATCAAGGCCGAGGAAGATAGCGCAAATGTACTTGGAATAGCCGAGGCTCATGCTGAGATACATATCAACATAGCTATCGTTTGTTTTACTTGAATTATTCTGGTAGAATGAGCGTGACAAAAATGTTCTACCTTTTTCTCTCTTCAGGGGAGTCGCTGTAGAAGATGCAAACTCCCTACATGGCCTCCGCCTATTGATCGAGGACTACCCCTATGCGGTAGATGGGCTCGAGATCTGGTCCGCGATCAAGACGTGGGTTGAGGACTACTGCTCCTTTTATTACAAGAGCGACCAGACGGTACAGAAGGATGAGGAACTCCAATCCTGGTGGAGGGAACTCGTGGAGGAGGGACACGGTGACAAGAAAGGTGAGCCCTGGTGGCCTAAAATGCAGACTGTGAAAGACCTAACAGAGATATGTACGATCACCATCTGGATCGCGTCTGCTCTCCATGCGGCTGTGAACTTCGGGCAATACCCTTATGCAGGGTACCTCCCGAACCGCCCCACCCTCAGCCGTCGTTATATGCCCGAGGAAGGTACTCCTGAATTCGAGGAGCTCAAGCAAAATCCTGACAAGGCCTTCCTGAAAACTATAACAGCCCAGTTTCAGACACTTTTAGTAATTTCGCTTATGGAGATCCTGTCGATGCATTCTACCGATGAGGTGTACCTTGGGCAGAGAGACACTCCGGAGTGGACAGCAGATGCTGAGCCGTTGGAGGCGTTCGAGAGGTTCGGGAAGAAGTTGGGAGAAGTCGAGGAAAGGATTATGAGGATGAATGGGGACAAGAGGTGGAGGAACCGCGTCGGGCCAGTTGAGGTGCCTTATATGCTGCTTTACCCGACCAGCGAAGGCGGAGCGACTGCCAAGGGAATTCCCAACAGCGTCTCGATCTAAACTTGTGCACTCACACGTGTACTTTTCTTGTTTGTTCGTTAACTGTTCTGTTCTAGTACGAAAGCTAGTGTAAGTGTGAAATATGAATAACCACAAAACAAATAGAGCATCAAGTGTCTGTCAAGTTATGTACGAGTTTCAAACTTTACATGTAAAATTGATTGTCTAAGGATTGGAAAAAGGTCAGGCTGTAAAATTCAGAATGAAACCCCAGGTTCAGCCTTCAACATGTTCCCTTTGTTCTTCCATTGCAAGTTCATGAGTTATAAATTGGTTTTATCTTCCTTTTTCTGATGATTTGATTCTACAGGCGTAACAATTTAGGCGATGATTGTGATACTCATCTCACACACATCACTTACACCTAAATGGAGATGACGTAACTTTTTTTAGTAAGTGAGCCATTTAAACAATTTGGCTTAACATGTTTTTGTTAGACGCTAAAATGTGCAATTCCACGATCTTCATAGCTAGAACAAGAATATGTATAATTGAGTAAAAAGATAATTTACCTGTTTTGGAATCCATAATTTTTTATGCGAAAGTAGAAAATCAACGTTCCAAGCACAAGTCCTTCTTCACTATTGCCCTCTATAGGACTAGCTCAATGAGACGGCCCCTCACCCCGTAGTGTTAGGTAAACGTTCCTTTGTGATGATAATTTTGAGAATTAGGATTAAAGGAAAGACTTGACTATTTATAGAGTTTCTAGCCAAGCTCTCTCATTACAGGCTGAGCTTAACTAGGCCCCATATTAGATTAATTAAGAAACATTATATATTATTTTAGTAAAAAAAAAATTTGGTAAAGTTATTTTAGTAAAATTGTAAATTATAATATCAATTAATGTAGCCCACATTAGTAAAACTCTTATATTCTTTCACTTGGACTAAATTAATTGAAATTATACTGTATGTGCGCACTTTTGTTTAGAGATAATTCTTAATAGTAAATCCTATTCCATAAAACTCAAACACCGAATCATGGTAGTAATTGTATTTATACACACAAAACCTTCCATGATTATGAGTGCTTTTAACTTTATTTATATGAATTTAATATGTTGGTATGGCAAATGGATAACATGTCTCATAGAGAGATCCCATTTGTCAGTGATCATTCTCTTACCTTAAATATCATAAAAACATGTGCCATTAGAGAATATCTTTATAGTTCCAATGAACTTACATATGTCTTATTATTATGGTTAACATTTTTTTATATGTAACAAGACATATGCTCAAGGCTAATAACCGAATGCTCATAGCCTTCACTTAAAGTTTATATAATACCTTGTTATCAATGTGTTAGGGTAAGTACATTATCAGTGCCAAAAGTTGTGTATGGCGCTCACTTTAATGCCAAAAGTTAATTTTGGATCATTTAAGTACCAAAAAGTTTGAAAAACGATTATTTTAATGCCAACTCTGATCTAGTTGGCCGGAAATCTGATGTGACACTTTTTTATTAATTTTTGAAGCTGATGTAGCTCGTCCTAGAGTACAGTCAGCATTTAAACAACAAAACAACGCCGTTTGGTGTCTCTCGCCCAATTCAAAACTCTAAATCCCCACATCCCTCACCTCTACCTTTGCCGACTATGGGCTAGTTGCCGTCCTCGACGGCCCCCGCGCTCGTGGCTGCTACTTCAACCCCGACCCTGACCTTGATGACGGCCACTCGGCAGCCAAGTCGAAGGCCGTGATCTGACCGATGCTCGGGGAGGCTGCCGACAAGTGCGCCGCCCTCGATCTCTCCCTCTCCATCTCCAATCTCCCTGATGAGTGTCTGGCCTGTGTCTTCCAGTATCTAGGCTTCGGTGACCGGGGCCGGTGCTCCCTCATGTGTCGCCGCTGGCTTGCGATTGAAGGCCAAAGCTGCCAAAGGCTCGCCCTCCACACCCACTTGGAGCTGCTGGATGCAGTCCCGGCTTTGCAGGTTCGACTTGGTCACGAAGCTCGCGCTCAAGTGCGATCGCAAGTCGTTGAGCATTGGCGATGATGCGCTTGTGTTGATCTCGCTCAAGTGCAGGAACCTCATGTGCCTAAAGCTGCGGCCGAGTGATGGCGGTTGAGCAAGCTAGGTCGGCGTTGGGCAAGAATCGGACAAAAAAACTCTAATTTCAATCCCCAAATAAAAAAATAAAAAAAAAATCCCCAAATGAGTTGTGTGGCATCGTTTTTGTGAGGCCATCCACTTAGGACTGCAAAACAACATCGTTTTCTTAAGGAGAATAGAAAATGGCGTCGTTTAAAAGTCTTGTCAATTTTTTTTTTCTAAAATATAAAAAACCACGTAATCATTTTGGCCGGAATCTCTTGTAGTGGCACCAAAGTGATCATTTTTCCTCCGATTTGGCACTTAAGTGATCCAACATAAACTTTTGGCACCAAAGTGAGCGTCGTACACAAATTTTGGCACTGATAGTGTACTTACCCCATATGTGTTCAACATAGTAACAATATATTCATAAATATTTGGGTTAATACCCTGAAAAACCCTAAATTGATACACCTATGACAAATTTACTCCAAATTATTTTTTTGACCACGAAAAACCCCAAACTGATACACATGTGACAAATTTACCCCAACCGATCATAAAAAAAACCTAAACTGGTACATTTATGACAATTTCACCCCAAACTAATTTATTCGACCGCAAAAAATTCCAAACTGGTAAATTTGTGATAAATATACCTTCCGTTAAATTGAATTAATACCACAAAAAAATCACAAAAATTGTAAACTATGACAAACGAAGTGTAAAATCCTAAATTGGTATTCCGGTCAACTGTTACGTGTTATTTAACTTAGTAATTTGACAATAAAATTTAACAAAAACTAACATATGGTAAATTTGTCACAAGTGTACCAATTTGGGGTAAATTTGTCAAAAGTATACAAGTTTGGGGTTTTTGGTGGTCAAAAAAATAGTTTGGGGTAAATTTGTCACAAGTGTACCGTTTGGGGTTTTTCAGGGTATTAACCCTAAATATTTTACTGAATTATCAAAACGTTATTAAATATAACAAACATACATGTAAACTTTATTAGAGAAAATATAAAAATAGCTCCCACTAAATAATAGCATCCCAAGATACTAAGCTCATGTTAATGACATGTCACTCAAACACACAAATGCGTAAATCTTTAATTAGTGGATCTACAACCATATCATCTGTAAAAATATAATCTATTGCAATGTCACCATTATGTACTGATTCCTTTATGGTAAAAAACTTGACCGCCATATGCTTAGACCCCTTGAGACCTCTATTATTATTAATAAACAATATTGCATAGTTATTGTCATAATACAATTATATGGGCCTATTGACAAAATAAAAAATGGTTAACTTCTTAATGAGGTTCCGGAACTAAATAGCATAAGTGGTAGTTGAAAAGCATGCTACAAACTCCACTTGCATGGTAGAAGAACATATAGATTTTTGTTTCTCGTTCTTTGATGATACTATAACTCCTGCCAATATAAATATATATCATGTTGTCGACTTCATATTATCCTAATAGCCAGCAAAGTCTGAATTCGAATACCCTACTAGCTATAAGTCAAGAACATGTCTATAAATCAATATATAGTTACTTGTCCTCTTTAAGCACCTTAAAATCTTCTTGGCAGCAATCTAGTAATCATGTTATAGATTTGGCTAATATCTACTTAGAAATCGTGTTGTAAAAGTAATGTCTACTCTAGTGTAAACTTGAGCATACATGATACTTTCAAGCACATTAGTATAAAGTACATAATTCATTTGGACTTTCTCAAAATCTAATTAGGATATTATGAGAGACTAAATTTATCACCCTTAATAACAGGGCAATTCATAGCTTACAATGATGTATATTGAATCTTTTTGAAATATGATCAATATATGCCCTCTGAGATAAACCCAATAAACGGCGAGAACAATCCTTATGGACCTCAATGCCAAAAACAAAAGACACTTCACCAAAGTCTTTCATGTCAAAAAATTCGATAACATCCGTTTTGTTTCATACAGTAATCCAACATCATTACTTGCAAGTAAGATATCATCTACATAAAGCATGGGAAAAATATATTTCCTTCTATTGATCATGCAATATATACATTAATCTACTTTATTCTTAATAAATTCAAATGAAATGATAACACTATGAAACTTTAAGTACTATTACCTAGAAGCTTGTTTGAGACCATAAATAGATCTTTTTTTTTCAATCTACATACAATCTTACTTGAATCGTCTATAGCAAAACCTTCAGGTTACACCATATAGACATTCTCATTAAGGTCTCTATTTAGAAAAACAGTTTTAACATCCATCTAGTGTAACTCTATATCAAAATCAAAATGAGTTACTAATACCAAAATCATTCTAAAAGAATCTTTAGAAGAAATTAGACAAACGTTGCTTCATAATCTATTCATTCTCTTTGAGTGAAACCTTTAACTATCAGTTTAGCTTTAAACTTTTCAATCTTTTCTTTGGAATCCATTTTAGTCTTGTATATCCATTCATAGCCAATAGGCTTATAATTTTTAGGCAATTCAACAAGCTCCCAAATATTATTGTGTTTCATGGATTGCATTTCATCTTTCATTGTGTCTAGCCACAAATCTAATTGAGGAGAAGAAACAACATATGTATAAGTTATTGGATCAACAACATAGCCAATATCATAATTATAGTCTCCTAATACTAATCTTGTGGTATAGCTGAACGTCTTTCCCTAGTCGATCTCCTGAATGGAGCTATCACAACCTCATTCTAAACATGAAGGGTTTGAAAATTTTCATTATGAACTACCTCAAGAATAGGATCCTAGGCCACAATAGGCTCAGTTTGTGGCGTAGGAGGCTCTATAATCATCTACATAGAAAGAGACGGGGATTTGGTAATTTCCACCATACTATCATCTTCAATAGTTTGTGAGCAATTACCCTTTTAAGCTATATCAAATTCTAGAAATTTTGTTTTCTACAATTTCACAATTATTGTATCTCCATTAGAGTTATATAAAATCGATACTCCTTTGAATAATCTGGGTACAATATAAAATAACACTAAGTAGTTTTAGAATCTAACTTATTCAATGTTGGATTATATAATTTCACTTTACAGGACACTCTCAAACTTTAAGATGATTCAAGCTAGGTTTATGTCCAACCCACAACTCAAAAGAAGTTCATGGAACCGTTTTGGTAGGAACATGATTTAGAATGTAAAGCGACATTTTCAAAGCTTCACCACATAGAAAAGCGGGTAAATTTGTTCTATGAATCATACTCCTCATCATATCCATAAGAATGCAATTGCACCTTTCAACCACACTAATTTGTTCAAGACTCCCAAGCATAGTAAATTGAGCTACTATCCCAGAATCCTCCAAGTATTTAGGAAACTACCTTTTAATTGTTTGACATCATCATGTCTGCCAAAATACTCACCATCATGATTAGATCTAATGATCTTTATGACTTTTCCCAACCGTTTCTTTACTTCATTTAGAAAAACTTGAATTTGTTAAGAGACTTAGACTTTTCTTTAATCAAGTATACATATCCATATCGGCAATAGTCATTAATAAATGCGATGAAGTAAAATTTTCTGCACAAATTGCCATATGTGGTTGACTAATATCAATGTAAATAATCTCCAACAGGTTAGAACTTCAAACTGCGATTTTCTTTTTATTTTAGTCATCTTACTTCTACAATAGTTTACACAAGTCTCTAAATCACTTTTAAGAGTAGGCAAGATATCGGCTTTTATCAGCCTTTCTACTCTTTCTCTAGAAATGTGATTAAGATGTTTATGCTACAAAGTATAAGATTGTTCCTTAGGTAGAGGTCTTTTGAAAACAATATTTTTAGTCGAATAAGCGATGTACATATCATTGGGAGATAAACACAATCATTATAATGCATTGGACAAATTGCAGCAACCCATCTTGTTTGAGTTAAAAAAAAAACATAGAGATATTATTACTCTTTATTTCAAAAGAGTATACACACATGTCCAAATAAGATATAGAAACCAAGTTCCGTAAAGGAAGATACGTAAAAAGTGTTTCTTAACATCATCGTAAAATCAAAATCTAAAATCAAAATAACATCTCCCATGAACTCGACGTCAACTTTAATGTTGTTTCCCACAGTGAGCTTTGATTCATCCTAACTTGACGTCATTCGGTTTATGAATCCCTTTTGGCTCACTCTTGGTTCTCTAGGACAATCAACCTTTATATTTATTGCAGTGTTTCTTTACATGTTTTTTTTTTCCCACAAAAATAGCAAAGAACACCATCCCTCTTGAAGGGTGCTATCTTAAGACCTAGACCGTTAGAAGGACCAGCGGTTTCAGAATTTCCTTTATTGTTAGAAGGATTAGCGGCTTCGGTATTTCCCTTACGAGTATAAGTTTTGAACCTCTTACCATTGTCACTACTAAAACTAGAAGCATAAATGGCAATGCGCCCTTTATCTTTCTTCAATTTCTCTTCCCCTAAAACCACCCTTGCAATCGGGTCATTAATTGATCAGGTCTCATTTTGAGAATTATAATTGGTCCTGATAATCCCAAAATCAAGAGGAAGAGTATTTAAAACTTGATGCACAATGCAAGTAATAGGAATAACAACATTAAGAGCTTGAAGTTTCGTTTGCAAATTTACTATCTTTAGACCATAATCCTAACTCTACAAGAACCATCTACTTCATATTAAAAAGTGTTTGTAGGTGTATCCCTATCTTAGCATTAGACAATACACGATTTTTAGCCACTAAAACTTCCATCATCTGTCTAACACTATAGTTTGCAGGCAAACCACTTTTCAAGTGTTCTTGAATGAAATACTTCATGGATAGTAAGCAAATGTGATTGCTCTTTTCCCAAGCAATAAATTGTGCTTTATGAACTTTTGTACTCTCGATAATAAGATTTATCAGTTTATTGATAGTAAGAGTCATACGGACATTTGCCACCTCCATACCAGAAGAAACCTTCTCTCTTTCTCTTAAAATTTAAATCATCAAGAACTTCAATAGTGACAGAGTTATCATTTATAGAAAAGATAACTAAAAAACCAGCAATGCATATAATTAGCATCATATAAATAATGCATATCTTAAAATGCATAAGTATACATCCAGAGAGCTACATGTAACCACATAATTACTTTTGGTGTAATACATGATATGTAATTATATACTCCTATATGACAGTGGCCATGAGAATATATTCTAACTTTCGTGAATTCATCATCTTTGAGTGGATGAACCACGATAATCAGTCACTTCTCCACCGTACCTTCATATATCCCTCCATAAGCTAATATACAATCACCTCTTTTAGGAGTATGACCACGCATTAGAGCAAGAGATATCCCATCATTATACGAGATCGATTTTTCTCAAATTCAATCAAGTGTGTCACTTTGGTTGTTACAACTTAATTGAATTCTTGAAACTCTATTATATTTGAGATATAAACTTTACTACTCATATACATCATATACATGTGATTGAAACTTTAGTGACAAGGGCAATGTATCACTAAAATCATATATCATGATAATTACACTACTTTATTCATTGATACAAGTTAAAATTTATATATATCAACTCCACACAATATCTATGTGATGACATACCTATAAACTAGCATCTATATTTCTAAAATCATAGAAAAATACAAGGAAATACATGAAAATACACTAAAAAAATACACATATTCAAGGTTCTATATTTATTTTCACATCCATAAAATATCAAATATGCAAAATAAAACACCACTATGTAGAGCATCATTGCATGAGCATGTAGCCACCAACCACATGTCAATTGGAGGCTCTACACGTCCGCATGCGCCACCTAAGTTTGCGGTGCATGGAGCACACACGCGGGCAACCTCAAGCCTGCAATCCGGCTTGATTGGTTCTTAGTTCGATTGTACAGTTTGATTGGTTGACCTATCCGGTCAGTGGTATTCGATTCAAGTAGGTAAATAGGTCGGATCTCGGGTTGAGCATCAGGTCAATGGGTCGAGTCACCGAATTGGGTATGGTCTTGTAGGTCACCGGGCTACTAACGTCAGATAATGTCAGCCCTAGTGTGTGCAATGCACACGTAAGCCACGCCCGTGCATGAGCGTGCGTGAAGGTGTGTGACGGCGTGTGGGGCTCGTGCTCAACACCCCAGTGGTGTGTAGCCGTGCATGGGGGCACATGCGGCCTTCCACAGTGGTGCACCACCCATGATTTTGCTTGTCTCGTCAAGTTCTTTATGTTTATATATTAAAAAATAATTTTTGCTGCACAAAAAAATCACGAAAAAAAGGGTAATCTTTAAGTATTGTCAAGTCTCTATAATGTTGATTTCTTTGTGATTTTAGGTGTTATAATCTTTGAGGATGTTCCAAGGTATATGCAAGCCTTCTGCTTTCTTCTTTTGTTGTTCTCACGCGTCCCTTATGTTTCTGTAGTACTTTAAGGATTTTTTACTTGATCAGAATTAAAAGATGCCTCTTCCGGTAAAAAGCATAATCAACATACTTGCCCATGTTTATGTTGTTGCATTATATAAATTGCTTCTCTTAATAGATTGAACGTTTTGGTAAGAGTAATCAAACTTGCTTGATAAATCCAATCCGAAGATATAAAATTTGCTGCCAAATTGGTACCAAACAGTTACAGTGCTTGTTGTGATTTGCAGATGAGAAAATGTGCTCTTGTGAAGTCCGTTGGTGTTGTTGATGCCAGTGCAAACACTGAAGTGATTTGGTACTCCCATAATGGTCGTTCCGTGATTCCATTTGTCTACCTATACATTGTAGGTCCTGTTGTTAAAGTTTTTGATCGCACAAGAACTATGGCTGATGTTTATGGTGTTTTCTATGATTTTTCTTATATCCTGAAGTCCAAGGTATGAAAGTCAAAGACTATAATGCATGTATTGCATTCTATTCTCGTGGACACACATTCTCTTATCATATTTATTTTTAGTTATTATTTCTTGAAAATGTACTAAACTGTATAACCTGCGTGAGACTTGATCTACTGGAAAGAAACTGCCGATGTTCCCACTTTGTATGTGTTTGTGTAACTTTGTAGTTGGCCTGCCCAGGACATGGCTAGCGACCAAACAGGCGAATCTTCCCAATGCCTTAGAGTTATTAGATCCCCTGTTGTATCTCTAGATACTTGTTACTGAGGAAATTAATCCCCCTATTTAGCTCTAGGCAAGTAAAACATGAACTTTGGGACTGGCAGTAGGTATGTTGTGAGAACATGAAATGTTGCGGAATTTTTCCCTTTCTGCTCTTCCAACGCAAGGCAAAGCTTGCTTGATGATAAGTTATTATCACTTTTGACTGCAATAGTTGTCGATGCTTTCATTTGTAACCCACTTTATCCATCTCCTTGCCTTTCACGTATGATTCTTTAAATATACAAGTCCGAGACATTGCTTATTAGATCAAGTTTGCCTCCTGTAGGTTGACAAGAATGATCCTAATGCTACAAAAACATTAAGTAGAATCAAGACTATACAGAAGACTTGCAGAGGTTCTGGCATCCTAAACAAAAGGTTCCTCCCTCCCTCTCTCTCTCTCTGGCATAGTTACTGATTTTGTTCCCTTTACTTATAACAATAACTTACTTGTATTTGTGAATTTTGACAGGAAACCTTATGTCCTTGCATGTGAACCGAGATACAACTCTGTCCTAGTGAGTTTACGAACATTTATCTTGCATTATTTGGCTGGTCTAATGGCAATGTGCTGAGCAGTAACCCAAACAAATGAGAAAGTGCAATTGCTCATTATGATCTAATTGCAGGTCGTCGTTTTGCTCATTATTATGGAAATAATTTTCTCTCAACCCTCTACAAGCAGTAACTAATGTGAGTTCTATTAGCATAATACGTTTGACCTATGAGTGATCCAAACTTCTTTTATCATTGTCCAACCACTTTTATTCTTTGTTTTTTTCAGATGGGCTCTATGGGAACACCAGCGAATCATAGAGATTTTTTCGATGCAGATGCATATATTCAGTTATGCATTTATATACGTTTGTAGTTTGTCCTTCTCCCTCAAATAAAGGGAAATAAGTACAATATCTCACTTTTCTAAAAATTCATTTCAGCCCCAACTTACTAATTTCACATTCTGTCGCCCCTTACTCTTGGCAAATCCATCTTTGAGTTGATACTTTTGAATAACTCACAATATAAAATGGATTAGTATCATTAGCAGTTGCACTTGCAGCTCCAGTTTTGCATTAGTTGTCTGTACATCTACTTCCAGACGTTAGTAAACTCCTGAAACTATGTGCATTAATATCATATCATGCCAAATTGCTAAGAGTTTGAGGAAAAAACAATAGGATTGAAAGATAGAGAAAGAAAAGGAAACTAAGTAGTTCTCATATCCAATTAAATGCTGAATTGCTCTATTTGTCATCAAAGGAGCTAATTTCTTCACAGATTGAGCTCCTAACAGATCTGCGCTTGTTTGCACAATGTAGGCCGGATGAGATCTCAAATTCATAAATTTGTCAATGAGTGGATGCTTTTCATTGGGTGCTTTGTTGCTCTTGGTAGAGCTTACATTCCTACCATCAAATTGCATGATGTCTTAAAAGGTTTTGGTTATCTGATTGCCCTAACATTGCTCGTTATCCTTTCTTGTAGCTCTTGAATAGTAAAGGGTATGGCTTGCCAGGTTGCTGGTGTGCACTTGTTGGATTTCAATGGGTATGGCTAAATTCTTTGCCGTTGGCTTCTTTTTCCAGCATTAGTCACTTGCTTGGAGACTGAATTTTTGTGTGTGGAATGTGTCCTTATTGGGACTCGGCTTATTCATGTGATGATGTCAAGCTTGGTTTTTCATTGCTCTCCAACGCCTGCTGTCTCTAGATGGCATGCTTCATGAAAATGATTAAGGCAAATGCAAGTCAATTGACTTGAGAGCTACATAGCTTCAGATCTGTGTCTAATTCGTCTTGTCAACAAATTAGCAATCATGAAGCTCGAACGAATCATCGAAAATGAGCTAATGATACTTTTGGGGAAGAGAATTATGTACATAGATGAGAATAGTTGTGAATCTGTACATGTCATGCTAGACAAAGTGTTAAAGGCTTGGTCTATTGCTGCTTGATTATTTTTGAATTCTAATGTTGCAGTGTAGAAGAAAGAGGCAAATAATTGGAATGGCTGTGGCTCTGTGACTTTGTCCTGCATCCTTACAGCCAAAAAGCATGGGTCCACTGAAACTTTAAATGCATTGATTGATTCTTTGTTTCGTCATATCATAATTCTTCTTTTTCGGGTCAAGAAAGATAACCAATCGATGCTAGTATTATCTTTTATCTAGTTGAATTCCTTGTCAAGAATTGTTTTTCCTCTGTTGATAGTTTTCTTCATTTTGTATTCTCTTTGATGAATGACAAGCTTGTTTATTATTATTACGTTCATTTCTGTTTTTTTAAACTAAATAAAAAAATAAAAATAAAAATCGTGGGAACTCGGAACCGACCCTGGAACCTGTGATAAGATAAGTTCTAGGTTCTTGGTTTCGACGGGTGGGTTCCAAGTTCCAAAAAATGAGAAACCTATATCCGATGGTAGGTTCCAGGTTCTAGGCGAAACTTGTAAGGAACCCAGAACCGCTCAAGCCTAGACAAATGTGGGCTTGAATATTAAGCAAATAATCGAAGCAGCATGAAGAAAAATCTGTGTTAGTGTTAGTGTTAGGATTTAAACTATCGGTTTCAAGCAATGATATTGAGGCTAGACAGTTTTTCTTTTTCAAAAGATTTAAGCCGTAGGAAACGAGAGATAAAAACCTAGTACTAGTACCTATTACCATATAGGCACAAACTATGCATGTGAAAAAGGGGACTAAACTATTTAATGAAAAGTCACCATCCGCAACCGTCACGAATCTTTTTCACGATAGAAGAGATATCATGTCATTAGGAAATTAGAAACAAATAAGAGTAAATATTAAATTACATAAAAAAAAAAAAAAAAAACATTATACATGTTTCCTGCATCCTAATTTGTTAATCACTCGTTTATAACAAGTTCACTCTCCACACCATAAAAGGGTGACTAGCGTTGGCAAACTATGGATCACCCATAAGATAATGTTTAATTTAAGGTTGTAGACTTTGCCAGCAAACTCTTGTCCAATGGGTGAGCCCGTCATCCCTGTCCCACTACAATGTGAGTGGGAAATTGAAGACCAACAATAAATATAAGTCCAGGTCCCGCCCTGTACAGACTAATCTAGGTTAATTACTTAATGGAATTTTCCATGGTTTTCGTTTTGGTGTGCTTTCAATAGCCAACCGAGAAGCAACGTAACCATGTCAAGATGACCCAAGCTTTTTCATCCAAACGATGCGATTTCGATTTCCATATATTGCAAAAAGAAATGCGTGGGCTACGCACCCGCACACGCTCTTGTTGCCATCATACTCGAAAGCGATCGTGAATAGAAAATCTGTGGCCTAAAATCAGTCGATTGCACAAGATGAGTTCAAAAGATAGTTCGATAAGCGACCCATCAAATGACGAGTCTCCCATAACAGGAACTGCTTTAAAGATTAAAACATAATAAATAATGGTGGTAAGCATTTCAATTTTTTGTGAGGAGTTGAATCTCAAACTCGAATTTATGGCCATTTTGGTTGAACCTCGATGATGAGGAGGAGTCAACACGCCCCTTCTTCTTTAGAAACTGCCAATCGATTTATATGCAACAGCATGTCCAACGAGTTCAAATCCTTCCAAGAAGTGCTCGAGCTCTACGAAGACGGTATCAAGCTTCCTGACAGCCCTTTGCTCGAGAGTCTGAAGGAGAACACTCCCCTGGAGATGCTCAAGGCAATTGTCCGGACCAATGGGGAAGGGCTTCTCGAGTACCCCATGCCTCAAGTGATCAAAAGTAATGGATATATCTCTATAAAGCCTTCTTTCTATCTGATTAGTTCTCAGGCAAAACACTTAATAGTTTTCCTAACTTTGAGCAATCATCTTGTGCAGAGGATAAGTCTGCCTGGGGGACAGATGATGAATTCTGTAGAGAAACGCTTGCCAGAGTCAACCCTTTCTTGATTCACCATCTCAAGGTGAACAAAAATATCATTCATCTTTCACCTCATACTATTTCACTTAATATTAACACGAAGCAGAACGGAAATCCACCAGCAAGCAAGCTAGACCCTAAAATATATGACAACCGGAGCAGTTCAATAAGGGAAGAGCTCATTCAAAAGCAATTAAATCGATTGACTGTCGAACAGGTACCGTCATCGCATCTCTCATTGTGGCATTCCACGTCTCTAAGAGTGTCCATATGCTCAAACTTGTTTAAAAAATGGTGAGAAGTTCATTTAAGTTCATATCTCTGAATTAAAATGACAATGACCAAATGCAGGCTATTGAGATGAACAAACTGTACATACACGTGCTCTGGCCTCTTCTGAGGCGCATACCAGCAAAATGTATGGGTTACAAACACTCCTCTTCTTGAAGGGTGACAGTACCCTGAAGCCGCTGGCAATAAAACTTAGCTTGCAACCTCCTGAGGGAGATGAGTTCGGCGCAATATGCAAGGTGTACACACCGGCTAATCAAGGTGCCGAAGGTTCCCTCTCGTAACTGGCTAAAGCTCATGTGGCAGTTAACGACTCAGGCCATCATCAACTCATCAGCCACTGGTAAAGATTCCTATGGTGCACTCAACAATATAAAGACTGGGGAAAATAAGTCAAGATCTATTTCCTGCTTATTGATTATTTCCTCAATTCTTGCTGCAGGTTGAATACTTTTGCAGTGATCGAACCATCTGTGATTGCGACAAATAGACAACTGAGCGTGCTTCACCCAATCTACAAGCTTTTGTATTTGCGCAACACGATGAACATAAACGCCTTGGCTAAGCAGATTCTGATCAATGCCGGTGAAATCTTCGACTCAAATGTTTACCCGGCAAAGTATTGCATGGAATTGTCTTCTGCCTTCTACACACACTGGGCTTACCCCTCGCCAGCACTTCCCGCTGACCTCATCGCACGGTATATAAGTAATACTCTAAAATATAAGACTTCCATTAAAAATTCCTCCAAAAAGTGAGAAAAATCAAGGCTGACCTGACCGTAGGCTGCAAAAATGTACTTAAAATAGCCAAGGCTCGGGCTGGGGCGTGTATCAATATGGCTACAGTTTGTTTTGCTTGAATCAATTTGATAGCTGGCTCTGGAGTGGAAAATACACCTTTTTCTTGTCTCCAGGGGAGTCACTGTGGAAGACGCAAATTCCCCTCGTGGCCTCCGCCTATTGAGGACTACCCTAGGCGGTAGACGGGCTCGAGATCTAGTCTGCGATCAGGACGCGCGTTGAGGACTACCGCTGCTTCTATTACGAGAGTGACGAGATGGTTCAGAAGTGATGGATTATGTTCTCATGGGTTGGACCGCCCATGTTGGGCTAGCCCAACCCAGCCCAGCCCAGCCCATGACCCGGACACAGTTACTTGTGAATGAGGTGGTTACTTGTGGATAAAAATTAACTGCTCTTACCGTTATTTGAAATATAGAGAGATATATAATTGTGTGTTACCTTCAAGAAAAGAGATAGAGAAAAACGGGCGTTATTCTCTTTATTAAATATCCAGTGAGGAACAACGCTCCTTCTTCCTGAACCCTCCATCTTTAACACACGATTTGCTATGGAACTCTCAAGCCTACAATCAGAGCATTTAATTTGTGAAAAATTAAAGTATGTTCCAAAGCGTAACACACCCATTTGATTCGTGATTCAGGTTTTTCTTGAACATGTCTCTCGTGTATTAATATGGAACCCGTTTCCTTGATTGCTCGTAGATAGTTCGACATTTGATAAGTTAGGAATAAGTTTCCTTCCAGAAGCAAAGGAACTCCAATCCTGGTGGAAGGAACTTGTGGAGGATGGACGCAGTGACGAGAAGGGTGAGCCTTGGTGGCCTAAAATGCAGACTCTCAAGGACCTGACATATACATGAACGATCACCATTTGCATCCACACGGCCGCCAACTTTGAGCAATACCATTACTGAGGAAGGTACTTCTGAATATGAAGAGCTCAAGTAAAATCCCCATAAGGCTTTCCTGAAACTATGAATGCCCTGCTTTAGACACTTACATGAATTTCAATTATGGAGATCCTGTCGAAACATTCTAGCGGCGAGGTGTACCTCGGGCAGAGAGACACTCCCGAGTGGACGGCTGACGCTGAGCCGCTGGAGGCATTCAAGAGGTTCGGGAAGAAGCTGGAAGAAGTCGAGGGAAGGATTATTATGAGGATGAATGTGGACAAGAGAAGGAGGAACCCGGTCAGGCAGGTCGAGGCGTCTCGATCTGAACTTTCGCACGCATACCTGTTCTTTCTTTTTCTTGTGAACTACCTTTTGTTCGCAAGGATGAAAGTTAGTGTTAAGTATGAAATACGATTATCCACAAAACAAGTGAAGCATGACAAATGTTTGTCCAATTCTGGTACTCAAGTCTACCAATTGCCAGGCTAACTGCTCGTACAAGAAGAAGACATTATCTACCAGTTCCAACCTTCACATGCACAGTTGATTGTTTAGGGACTGGAAAAGTGTGGTTCATACTCCCATAGATAATGTTGGGACTCTAGTTATGAGATTCAGCTAGAAAGTTAGGTTTATATTAGCAGAAGTCCGATACATTCTTTTGGAGAGATCACTAAAAATAAGCTTAAATACGAGCCCGTCAATATATCCAGTTGAATCCATCTTCACTCAAAAGTTTAAGCCAATGAGTTATGGCCCAACTAAGATATATCAACTACTCCATACCACAATGATTTTCTGATGTGGAATTAATATAATATAACTCACTTATACGTGCATCCTAATAGAGAAGATGGTACCGAGCACCTAGATGAGAGGGTGGGGTCTAAGGGCTTTTATAATTCGAACTCATATTTTATTAGTAATTTAAAATTGAGCCTATGATAACTACTAAATATATATTATCTTTTTCTTATAATTGATGGATGTATTAAATATGTATGAGGTACTAATTGTAATGGAATCATATTGGGCATATCCCTAATTTAAAAGTAAACATGGATAAAACATTGCATTTCAAATTCTTTTTTCGTTTTTATTCTCTGTTTTTTTTTTCTTTTGGGTAATTGTGCTGCGAATCCTAATAGTTTAATCGTCAACATGATTATTTTTTTTCTTCCACGAGTTTGTGAACTGTAAACCATTTTATATTTAATTTTCTGTTCCGTGTCCATCGCATAACCTACCCATCCAGACATTATCTACTCAATCTGATGCTTTGATTCTGCAGGATCAATGATCAAGGCGGCCATCATTATACTTATCCTCTAATTTGGCTTATTTTTCTATTCTTCAAAGCAAACCTTTAGGTGGGTAACATAAGATAAGCATTGGCCTTGACGAGGCCGAGTAAGTTTTATGACATCTCAAATCCTCCACTTTAAGCTAACATAAGTGAAGAAATTAACAAGCAAGGGTTCGGATTGCAACGCCTCGTGTTAACCCTGGTGAAGGCAAAAAAAAAAAGAAGGAAAGAAACAACAACCACATTATGGGTGAAAAAGGACTGCCACTGTTCATAAAGCGGGTCTCTTGCTAGCTGTCTTTCATTATCTCAGTTGTCCAATTCCTTCTGTGCTTGTTTCCCATCATTAAAAAAAGCCACATAAGCTTCCCAAAAAAACATTAAATATCCTATGTTTTGGCCAGTGAGAGAAGCGACAGACCCTTGAATGATCGACCCATCTCATCAAGATCCCATCCGAATTTGTAATAAGCTAAAACCAATTGATTAAAAAATTAATATAAAAAAAAACTTTAAATTAATACATTTATAATAAGTTTAGATCAATTAATTTTTTAATTACAAAAACTCAAAACGAATACATTTATGATAAATTTATTATGAACAATCATAAACCAGTACTTATGATAAATGACAGGTAAAACTTCAAATTCAATTGTCATATAACATCAAACTTAATAATTTTACAGTAAAATTTAACGAAACTAAATGAAAGTAAATTTGTTACATATATATTAATTTGGATTTTTTGATCGTTAAAAAATTAATTTATGATAAATTTAATGATAAGCGTATTATTAATTTGGATTTTTTTGTAACATTAATCTTTATTAAAGAATGGCTATAAACAAGTGCCCTAAACAGCAAAATCCATCATTTACCGTCAGCACTTCCTGACAAGCGGAAGGTGCATTAAAAAGTTTGGTAAAACTCATGATCCAAGGTTGACTTCCCCTTGGACGAGACAACCGCTAATCAAGAATCCCACATACATATATATTTCAAGAAAAGAAAAAGAAAATAGGAACAATTATTACCTCCTCCTCCTCCTCCTTTTTTTTTTCTTTTTTTTTTTTCAAATTTCTGACTGAGTCAATAAATTCGAGTCGAAGCTCGTGACCCTTGACTCAGCGACTTCAAGGGCAAGAGACTTGAATGCTATAGTGGGAAACATGAAGAATGTCTTTATCATCCTTATCAATGTGAAAAGGAACAGATGCATTCCCATGCACTCCGTCTTTTCCCATTCTCGCCTCGTACTTTGACCACGTTAATTAATGATGCTTTCATATTTTACCTACGCAGAGGAATGATTCTCCCGCATTAATTAATTGTCTGGATACTTTCTGATGTCCCCCGCTTCAGAATTTGTGCTCCACTGCCTTTTTTTGCCCTGTAAAAAGTAAAATTCGCGATTCGATGAGCGATGATATCGTGTCATCGCACCATGTCCACCTCACCCATAAGCATCGATCCTTGCTCGGCATTCTCGCAAGCTCGAAAGAAATGGGTAATGCACAATGCAACGTAGGTGAGATACTATATTTGCTCTTTATTCCCCATAAAAAAAAAATGTCAAATTCATTGATTAACCCATGACTAAAGAATATGATAAGTCAGGACCAAATCGTACCTGAGGCAGATTTGGTTGTAATTATACTTAAATTATCTAGCGTGCTTATATTATTTCTGCGTACCAACCATCGCTTTCCTCCCACTATAAAAATGTGACGTCCAGTTGCAAAATATATATAATTCGAGGGGGGCCGCGCAGCCACTCAATGATGAACAAAAATAAATAAAGCACAGAAAAGTCAACAGTTAATTCTACAAGTCTTCTTCCATATCTATGCAATAGCAGAGCAGCTTCCTCAGAAGACCCGGTAAGCTTCGCAGTAGAGGAGACCCACATGGCCATGGATTACTGGTAGTTTGATTTGATTCCTCCGCCTATAAAGCCACCTTCTCCCCCCTCGCTATCTCCCTCAGACCCACCACCAGCCATCGACAGGCTTTTCTTGCTTTTTCTTGGGTCCGTCACTCCTCCGTTCTTGATCTTGAGAGAGAGAGAGAGAGAACTGCCGGCCATCGACAGGCTTTTCTTGCTTTTCTTGCTTTTCTTGGCTCCTTCACTCCTCGGTTCTTGATCTTGAGAGAGAGAGAGAGAGAGAGAGAGAATGGCCGATGCGACCACGACCAAGAGCGTGGCAAGCAACGAGAATGGGAACAAGAAGATGAGGTGCGAGGCGGAGGAGCTCGAGGGCGGGCGGATCAGAGGGCAGGTGGTGCTGAGGAAGAAGAAGGCCACGGACTTCACGAGCTTCGCCTCGACGATCGTGGAGGTGGGCCGCGGCCTGGTGGACAAGGTGACGGGTCATGAGTTGGGGGGGAAGGACGTGTCCGTGCAGTTCATCAGCGCGGTCAACGCAGATCATGGTGGGTTTCTCTTGTTATCCTTTTCTTCTTCTAAGTTTCTGCGAAATCCTGTGAAGTGGGTTTGTGTTCAGAAATTTTGAGAGAACTGGTTCTTGTTTTTTTTTTTTTTTTTTTCCGGGTTTTCTCTTCGTTAATTAGTATTGTGGGGTTAGCAGATGGTTTTCCAGTTGCAGAGATGGTTTTAGTGAGGGTAGAGGTGGAACCCTGGAAGCCCACAGAATTTTAGTCCGAATAGGGTCTGGGTAAACCGTGAGAGTGAAGTCTCAACTACGAGTCAATGAAAAAAAATTCCAGGTCAATGACAAAAAATCCAAGTCAACGGTTGGTTGGTGCAATGTTTTTGATTGATTGATCTGGAATTATGATCCCCAAAAGAAAAGATCTCGAGCAGACACGTGAGTGTAGTTTAGATTCAGCGCACGGTGCATGCTCCATTCCACAATTCATGGAGTGTAAATAATTCCATGATTCGGCCACCTATCCATCTGGATTCAAGTTGGCCTATTCATATGAGGGAACGTTATCTCGTTACTTTCATTTCTAAGTGTTTGATAATATGCAGAACATATGCACTTGGAAGTGTTATTTGAAGGACTGCTTCTAAAAGGGTCGTTGGATAAATGGCAAACTCATCAAATTAGAGTCTGGAACATATGCAAGGTTCATTTCTCTTCTGGGCAAAAACCTCTCGAAGGTCTTGGGGATCCACCTAATGTATGGATGTCGATGCTCAGTTGAAAATCAAAGCGTTAATCAGTTTTTGACTTACCTTGTGGCCAGGTTGTCAGGGGCACTTAGATTGATAACATGGGTTATGTTCGATTTCCTTGAACAAATCAAGTTGTCTTCAGGGCTTTTGGAATTCTTCTCCCGGGATTGTAGTGTCCTGCTATCAACTTATAGTGTTAATTCAGACTGAGCCCAGTTCAAGCATGTAGTGAAAGTCGACATCTTCCAGTAAATTCTCAATAGCCAAATCATTCCTGGAATGCTTAAATTACATAGGATGAGGATAAAGAGAGAACATACACTTTATTAGGATCCTCTGTGTTTGGCTGTTGACAATTGTCGTTTGCCTCTAATATATCCTGCAAAAAGAATGTTGAAAATCATTTCCAGTGAAACAAACAAAGCCTAAAAGTAAGTTTGGTCCATCTGGCTTCGGATAATCTAATGTCTGTGAATCGTATCATCCTTCAACTTGGGTTGCATTCGCAAAAATAGCATCCTCAATTGCTGAATTTCATTGGAAAGTTTCTCCTGTGTAGGGAATGAGTTGCAAGGCAAACTTGGAAATCCAGTGCACCTGGAGGATCCGGTGAAAACCAGCGCCTGTTCAACACCGGGTGAATTGGCATTCAGTTTGACACATCATTTGGACCGGGAGATAGGAGTTCCCGGAGCATTCCTGATAAGAAATAATCATCACAGTGAGTTCTTCCTCAAGACAGTCACTCTTGAAGACGTCCCCGGTCATGGTCAGATCCACTTTGTTTGTAACTCCTGGGTTTATCCTGCTCACTGCTATGCAAAGGACAGGATCTTTTTTGCCAATAAGGTATGCATGCTAAGAGGAAGTAGATAATGATGAGTAAGGCATAATGTAAGGCAATGACTTCTCAAATGTTGTCTCAAAAATGCATGTTTGGTCGAGCAAAGTGGACCTTCTGGACTTTTAACCCTTAAATGTTCTCGTGCACTTCATTATCTCGCTCATTTGCCTGCAGATATAGTACTGCGAGTATATACTGAACAAACATATAAAATAGAGATCTGAAAAGGCGCTATGATTTCCTTTCCTGATGAAGTTATTTCATCATTGCAGACATATCTTCCAAGCGAAACACCAGCACCACTAAACAAGTACAGAGAAGAAGAATTGGAGAACCTGAGAGGAGATGGAACAGGCGAGCGAAAAGAATGGGAGAGGGTCTATGACTATGCCTACTACAATGATTTGTCTGAACCCCAGAAGGGTCCAAACTATGTCCGTCCAATTCTTGGAGGGTCTACTGACCATCCTTATCCCCGCAGGGGAAGAACAGGCCGACCACCAACTAAGGAAGGTCAGACTTCCGTATTTTTTTGTTGTGTTTGATCAAATAAATGCATCTAATTCGCAATGCTTAAATAGTATCAGAGCTGATATTGTTGGGAAACCCTAGATGATCCACTAAGGAACTGTGAAGATAGAGCCTGCACATGTGAATTGCGAGTAGTATAATTTACTAGTAATCTTGGCAGTTGTTGACAGCCTTGTGGTTTTTGTGAATTGTCATCCAGATCCAGATGTTGAAAGCAGGTTACCAATCCTGCTGAGCTTGAGCATCTATGTCCCCAGGGATGAGCGATTCAGCCACATAAAGTTTTCGGACTTGCTGGCTTTTGCTGTGAAATCTGTTGCCCATTTCCTTATACCCGCAGCTGAAGGACAATTTGATAGAACCCCACGTGAATTTGATAACTTCCAAGAAATTCTAAAGGTTTATGAAGGAGGTATCAAGCTGCAGAAGAACCAGTTCATTGAAAGCATCATGGAAAGTGTCCCTTCGGAGATGCTCAGGGAACTTCTTCGTACAGACAGCGACGGTTTCCTCAAATTTCCGACGCCTCAAGTCATTAAGGGTAAATTTATTATCAGCCTTATGATGACAGCAACGGACTGCAAGTTTTCGTTCATCACCATGAAATTTTGCTTTTCTTACTGTACTGTTCATTGGTCAAGCAGAAGATAAATCAGCGTGGAGTACAGATGAGGAATTTGCAAGAGAGATGCTGGCTGGCGTGGACCCCGTTCTCATCTGTTGTCTCCAGGTTTGCCCACACTTCTGTGCCTTGCTTTGTCAAGTACCCCCATAATCGGCTGCCATGCTGCAATGTCCGAACAAAATGTGGCATTTCACGTTTTTTGCATTAACATCATTATTCTTAGCTACTGGTGTTAAAATGATTGTGTGATAAATCAGTGCAGGATTTTGGTAGATGCCAGTGTAAAGCAGAAAATAACTTTTCAATTTTGTCCCTCATACCTTCTTGATTCATTGCAGGAATTTCCTTGTAAAAGCAAGCTCAACCCTGAAAATAATCCAGACATGAGAGTATATATAGAGGAAAACTTGAGTGGGCGCACCCTGGATGAGGTAATTCTTCTTTATTCAATTTTTTGACGAAGTCTTCTTCGGTGGAATATCTCTGATCTGTTGGATTTATTGTACTGAACATGATGGTGTGCCATAGACATGAATCCTATTTTCTGCTTCACCAGGCTATCAAGGAGAAGAAATTGTTCATTTTAGATCATTACGATACTCTGATGCCATTCCTTCGAGGAATAAACACAACTTCGACAAAGACCTATGCCACGAGGACACTTCTATGCTTGAAAGAAGACGGAACTTTGAAGCCATTGGCAATTGAACTGATCCTGCCCCATCCTGATGGGGATGAATTTGGTGAAATAAGCGAGGTTTACAAACCAGCCAAGGATGGTATTGAGGGTACACTTTGGGACCTAGCCAAAGCCTATGTTTCTGTCAATGACTCAGGCTATCATCAACTCATCAGCCACTGGTAGAAGTCATGATAGCTTCTCGATTGACGAGTTAGAAAGCCATTTTCCCCCCTTCTTTTTGGACGTGTATTGAACATTTATGCTCACTTGCAGGTTGAAGACTCATGCTATCATCGAGCCATTCATAATTGCCACCAATCGGCAGCTTAGTGTTCTTCATCCGATTCATAAACTTCTGCATCCTCATTTTCGCGACACCATGAGTATCAATGGGTTTGCAAGGCAGATCCTGATCAGTGCAGGTGGAGCGCTCGAGATGACGGTTTTCCCCGCGAAGTTTTCATTGGAAATGTCATGTGCTGCTTACAAGGATTGGGTCTTTCCCGAACAAGCACTCCCTGCTGATCTCATCAAGAGGTAAATCTACTTCTTTCAAATACTATTTTTATTGGAGCTAGAGTCGATTCTGCTGGTTTAAGTTGGAAAGAGTGTCTCCATAGGATTGGGGATGTGACACAACGAGCAATCGAGCAGCCTCATTAGATAGATAATTTTGGTGATGCATTTGATGAGTTTGCATATTCTGATTACTGAAAGTGACGAGGGGCCAAATTTTTTGCTTCATTAGAGGCATGGCAGTAGAGGATGCTAATTCAAGACACGGGCTGCGCCTAGTTATAGAGGACTACCCGTTTGCCGTTGATGGGCTCGAGATATGGTCCGCCATTGAAACGTGGGTCCGGGACTACTGCAGCTTCTACTACAAGAATGATGAGATGGTGCAAGAGGACACCGAACTTCAGTCCTGGTGGAAAGAACTCAGAGAAGTAGGTCACGGTGACCTTAAAGACAAACCTTGGTGGCCTAAAATGCAGTCCCTGGACGAACTGATCCAAACTTGCACTATAATCATTTGGGTCGCTTCGGCTCTCCATGCAGCCATCAATTTCGGGCAATACCCCTTCGGAGGGTATCCTCCAAACCGGCCCGCGATGAGCCGGAGATTAATTCCTGAAGAAGGAACTCCCGAGTACGAAGAGCTCCAGACAAACCGCGAGAAGGCTCTCCTGAAAACGATAACTCCCCAGATTCTATCCTTGTTAGGGATTTCCCTGGTGGAGATTCTGTCGAAGCACTCTCCGGATGAGGTTTACCTCGGGCAGAGAGATACGGCCGAGTGGACCAGCGATGAAGCTCCGCTTCAAGCATTCGAGAAATTCGGAAAGAGGTTGGAAGAGATCGAGCAGAGGATCACGGACATGAACAGCGATGAGAGATTGAGGAACAGGGCCGGGCTGGTAAGGATGCCTTACACTCTGCTGTATCCCAGCAGTGAGGTTGGACTTACTGGCAAAGGGATCCCAAATAGCATATCCATATGAAGCTGCTTCCTATATGTAATGTCTTAAGCTACAGCAGAGGAGTTTTCGTTTCATTGGCAGTTCCTAGTTATCTAGCAGAAGGATACTCTAGAGCTCTTGTATTTTGTAATGCAGGGCCATAAATAAATTTCCACGAGGTTTCTTAGTCTTTTTCCTTTTCCTTTCTTTGCTTCGCTTTATGTTTTAGTGATCATCTTCGTCTCCAATTTGAATTATAAGCATCTCCCTGTTGTCTTACATGGTTTTTGAACAAGTCATTACTTTGAATCCTGACTTTGACTCTTGCAGCCGTGATTTGTTTTGCAACGAATGCAAGTTGTATTTGCAAATGGGTCATAGATCCATTTTTTAACCAATATTTGATGGGCTGTATTGTTATGAGTTAATTATATTTAGTAAATGAGTTATAAATGAGTTTAAACATAATTCTATGAGTCATGAATGGATATGATATGAATGTTAAATGAGTTCACAATTTATTTAGACTTAACTCACATTTATGATCCTCTTTTCACTCTCTCTCATCTTTACTCGCGTTGCTCATTCGGTGCTCTCGCTAAGTTTAAATATGAGCTTTTCTAAATTGAGTTAAATGTGAAAGTGTTTTAGCAATTTTGGCCAGATTTGGATATGAGTTAGGTCGAATATGAGTTACGAGATTTATATTGCAAGTAAATTGGTCAAAAATAAGTTAAATGGATCAATTTGGACGGACCATTTTCAACCCAATCCCAACTCGACCTAATCCACTCATTTGATAGATCTAATTACAAGTGATGACTCTAATTTATTGATAAAGAGTTTGAGGCTATATTTTATTAAAAATGAAAAAATTTACTACAATAGGTTCCGTTGGTCTCACAGAAAATAACTTTTGAGAAAACTTTTTCTAGCATTCCGTTCATAGAAAATGAATGAATTAGGAAAAACATTTTCCATCATTGGAAAAAAAAATTCTAAAATATTGGAAAATATTTTCAACTTTTCGAGTAGAAAAAAACATATTGCGTATTTTCTTTTACCCCCACTTTCTTTCACCAAACACCTTGTCTTTTTTCTTTTAATTTTATTTTTTAATCGAGTTTTTAATTATTTGTTACTTTTTCTTTTTCTTTTTCCTTGGCCAATCTTCGGTCACAGACAAGCTCAAGCTAGTAAGTTGGGCAAGGCTTGGGCCTTGCTTAAGGTTGCTAGAGCCTCGCCGTTCTGGCAAAGCCTAAGCTCACTTGATGATCTCAGGTGAGCTTGGGCCTTGCCTGATTCGACGGGCTCAAGCTTGCCTATGGTCAATTGTCAGTTGTCGCCGTGATTGATGACCGACTAAGAAAAAAAGAAGAAGAAAGAAAGAAAATGAAGGAAAAGAATAATAATAATAATAATAATTAAAAATCGATTTTGAAAAATTAAATAATAAAAAATTATTGAAAAAGTGTGCATGGGAGAAAAGATTTTTCTTACTAAATGGTAAAAAATATTTTTAATTTAAAATATTGTCATTTTCCCAAAAAATGACTTTTGAAAACATTTTCCAAAAAGGTCACATGTTTCGCGAAAACGAACAAAATCTTAGTTTTTGAAATTGTTCCTTCAAAAAAGAAAATAAATCTTCTTTACCAAAAAAAAAATAAATAAATAAATCTTGAAAATACAAGGTTCATTTTTCTTGTTGATGAATGTGGTATGGTGTACCACAAATTATAGTGTTATTGATAATAAATTAGGAATCATTGGTTTCCAGTCCGGTCTAATGAAATTGATCACTAGGATATCTTTCTGTCAAAATATGACCAGAAACAAATTCAAAGCTCGAAACAAACTCTATGCTTCAATCTAGATATCTAATTGTCCAATCATAGGCTCCTATTTCCTCGAAAATAATAAACTAAATCCACCAATTTTTAAGAAGAAATACAAATAATAATAAAAAGCATAGATAGTCAAGCTGGCCCGATTTCCCATTGGAATCGGAAACCAGATTGTACGGATATTGGTTCTTTTTAGGAATTAAGAACTCAACCGACACTCCTAAGAATCAGACCTAATTGGCTAGTTTGGTCCAATCCGGACATTCTTGATTTGGACGGTCCATTTGCACACCCCTATAATAAATGTCCTTTACCCTAACATATAATAAATTATTCACGCGATTAATCACTGCAGTCAATGCCGAGGCTTCCGAAGAAATTGCAAAAATACAGACCAGCTCCAATAAAAACCAAAGCTTGCAGTTTTTGGCCGGTGGAGACATTAACACTTATCGATGGCCAGCTTCGTCTCCATTGGCTTCTTTTCGACGCCTCTCTATGCTCCGACAGCTTCGACCCAGGTGATGATGGCTTTTCAATTCGCTGTCCCTGACGAGAAAGTATTCTTTTTACCTTCAAAAAGGGCGTCTTTTTTTTTTGCTTCAAAAATGGTTCCTTTGGGCTCATAAGCTCGTCGCAGTACGGTGTCTTTAGTCGTTGATGGTGATGATCTAGAGCTCGCATCTGGTTTCGTTTCTTGTCGATGGTGCTTTTGATGTGGTCGCTGAAGAGCGAAATGCTGTGACAGAGAAGGGACGTGTAGAAACAGCTCGGCGTTTTGGAAGTGTCTCTTTGCGCCATTCCATCGAACAGCTTCTCTGCAATTAAGACTGGGGACGTAGAAAATGGTGTTGCGAATCAGCTGAGTGATTCAGCGTTGCAAATGACACTTTTTTTTATCCGTTCGTGGGATCAGTTGCAATACCCACTTGTGCCTTTTCTCTGTTTGGCTAATGATATTTTTTGTCCAACCCAAAAAGCCTGAAAAGCCATTTTGTTCGAGCTAAGCTTCATTCACTCTTGCTTTATTCTGTTGTTGGTGAATTTGACTGGCATCCACCTTTCCCTTCTGCAAGGAGCTTCTTTCTCATGATATGTTGACGTGTGCTAAAGTGAACCGCATTTTTGTCTTGAAGGGATTGTGCATGGTTTTCTGCCTGAGGATGGAATGTTGCTTAGCTGGTTACATTCTTATTTAGTTGCAAAACTTGAGGGAGGTCTTCTGCTAATTTTTTGTTTGATAATTTTCTATAGGAGATGTGCAGCACATCAAATACGGGGAGACTTTCAAGTCATGCTACTTTTCCGAAAGGTTTATCTTTGCAATTCTTATGTGCTGTAGTTGTATTGGTATTACTCCTTGACAAGATTTCGAATCATTGGCTCTTTAAGAAAAGCATATGGAGATTGTCAGTGTCACAGATTGGTCTGTGCTTTAGTGAATCTAGGTATGAATGACCCTTGCAGTTTGATTTGATCATGCTAAGTTGGGTTGAGACTGAGATCAGATGACCAAGAATAGAACACCCTCTTACGGATCAACTAGGTTTTCAGAAGTGCAGTCAATGTTACTGAGGGCACAGAGTCTACAGCTCTTGTTTCATGAGTGTCAACTGGGTTGGACAGCACCAGCGAAATGTTGTTCACCAAAACTGGATTAGTTCTTACAAGTTCTCTCTGTGTCTCGAGCTTTGCCCATGAAGTACCCTATTGAAAATTTGGGGCTACTTAGAATACATGGTCAGTTCCCTCGGTTATACGTCAATTACCTGTACCTGAGCAGTTACCAGCCAGACCACCATCTAGCTGGTGTTATGGATGGCACCAAGGTGATCAGCCCCATTATTGAAGTTTCAAACTCAGAGCTTCTGCATCGGAAGGATCTTCTCAGCCTAACACTAGAGTTATTAGAAGTTGCGTTTGCTAATGAGAAAAAGTGATGGTTCACTTGGATGGACATCATTGAAAGGTCATTTGATGATTAATTGATAGATAAATATGCTTGCTGTGTACCCTATGATCCTTATTTTTATCCTAAATATGGTTGATGGATTTTAGCATGATAGACTTTGGTGCTAAATTGACAAGATAGTCCCTTTACTGTGTTACAAGATTTCATCTTATGTGGTTACCTGATAATGCTGTGAATAACCTTGCAGTGCCAGAGCTTCTAATGTCTCTCAGCTCATCAAGAGGCGTGCCTTCTGTTAATCACTGGCATAGAGATTATTCAGCTATACCATCAAGAAATCTTGGTGATGCCTTTTGCTGTTGCTTTGGTGTTGATTCTTGTACTGATAGGGTGATAGCTGGTTTTTGGGTGGGTCCTGATGTCGATGATGGTTGGGGATATGTGGAAGCTTTTATCACTCAAACATTGTGATAGTGGTTCGATTATGGTTCTCTTTGTTTTTCATCATTTGATCTCACTGCCTTATTCAACAATGATGTTGATAACTCTATCACGTGCATCTAATACTAATTCAGCAGCAGGTTAATAAGGTCCTCTGGTGATGAAAGGAGCATGTGCAGTATAAAGGTGCTGAAAATAGTTGATTTATTTTGCGACATGGCTTGAAAAACAATATGCTGGTCCAAACACAAAACATGTAATGTAAATGCTTTGGTCTGAACACAATACGTGTAATGTAAATGCTTTGTTTTATGTGAGAGAAAAAAAATGTACTAACTATTCGAATTATATTTTGAATGGGGGAACATGTATGTATAAGGTAAGTCTAAACCCATATCTAAGTGATGTGCAAACTGTTCGCAAGGTTAATTTGTGAACGCTATGCTACAAGATAATGAGACTTTTGCTGTGGGGAAAGCTACTCTTCTTATTTGTTTCCCCATCTTGTTCAAAAATGTTACCGCCTGTGCCGGTGAGAATGGCTTAGCCTCATGAGAAAACATTGCGGAAAGGTTGACCTTTGTAATGTGACGGTCAGAATTTCTTGGAGTTCTTCTTTCCTCAGTTCTTCAATTTGAATGGAATGAATTCTTTCGCTTTCAAAAACTGATTCCATATAAGAGCTTTGCAGAAACTATCTGATGTAATTTGGTGAAGGCGGAAAATGACGTGCCCCATTTTTCTTTCAAGGGGAAAAAGCATTTGCTCTGTACCGTCTTCATGCAGCGGTCAACTCTTCAGGAGGCGTGTACCTTACTTATTGTGTTTTAGTGTGCGTGTGCATGTGCGCGCGTGTGCGCGAGAGAGAGAGAGAGAGAGAGCTCATCTTAACATCTTTCTAAGTAGATACAACTAGCTAGCAACAGTATGAAAACTAATTAAAATTCCAAAGCCTATTGTAGGATTATCTGCATCGAAATAGCATACAAATATAATCTCTTTTATCTGCAAAATACTAATGAGTCTACTTCAAACTTCAGTGAGATGTATATGGTTTTTTTTTTTTAAAACTTAATTATCACTAATGAAGACTAATGCAAGAGAGAAGAAATTGAGGTACTTCCTTATTAGCCCAGCTAGCTTGCTAGATGAAACAGCTAGAGATGCAACCAAAGTAGTTTTTGTTATCTATGACAATTCCAAATGGTTGCCAACTTAATGAGGATTAAAAGCTGGAAATAAATCAAGCTAAATTCCTCCCAGAGACTAGATTATATATGTGGTCAATTGTTCCTTTGCTCCATTAATTATCTACTGCAAAAGCAGTCTATATAACACTATCTGCTGATAAATGACATATTAAGAAAATGATTATTGTATAAACTATGTGATATTCTTCACAAAATAATTTGCCGAAGCTTATGCCAGTTATTCTATGTGAACTTATCCATAAAAGTTTGATTTGCATTTCCATATCATCTACTGGCATATGACATTACACACCTGCTGATAACAAGAATAGTTATGCAGTCCAAATGCGCATTCATTATTTACAATTAACCTAAGCTGAGTATGGACTTAGGATGGCTACACAATCTCAGAAAAATGTCATTGGTGAAGCTGTGAAGTGTGAAGATAGCTAGAAGAAGAATCATTTGCATCTGTTGAAATGTGCTTCAAGGTACTGTGGTATTTGCGACTGCCACTAACGTGATGACGATAAGGAGCTTCCCTTTTTCCTAGAAAATAACCAATGCGCCAAAAATCTGGTGCAACTTGTTGTTACTTTAACTGATTTTAGGTTAAATCACTTTCAAAGTGCCGCACATGGCAACCTCGTCAAACAACACTTGATGTTTAATCAGTTACGCAAAGCTCGATGCCGGAATTTTATGGTCGGTGCTCACAGAAACAGTATAATGCGAAATCATTCTATCAAATACAGGAAGATAATCGTACACGACAACCTGGTTTCTGGATCTCAGCTTTGTGAGTTACGGACTCACATGGTACAATGTACATTCAATAATGGGATAATTAATCTGTGCACACTTCAGTTTCTCTTACCCTCAGGTTAATCAAGAATTAATGGAGTACGCTCCTTTGAATTGAGCGCATTTCAGAGCTACTTTTTACTGTTCTTGCTACCCTTCTTTTTGCTAGGAAGAAGTGGTCCCAAACCATAAAGCTTATGGAACCCTGGGTTACATATAGAAACCCTAACTCTGACAGAAGTTCTCCAATACAACTATATTATCAGAGTGTTTTTAGCCGTCTCTTTAAGCAAAGAGGTCCTTCATAATCCAATTTGCTCATAGTAAAATAAGAGCATGCCTCAGATTTGATTGGATCTTCACGGTAATTCATGGTGTATGTAAAGCCACAAAAGATTTGTGGTCCCTTGTCCTAGGTTTGAGGAAAACCCTAAACCTAACACATCAATGTATGCATTCTTTAGCAATTTTTAACTGTTTCTTAATTGGGTAATCAGATATAGTTGGGTTGCACAATCTTCCAATAGCATTCTTCCTTCCAAGTGAAAAAGGGGTATGGACCAGATAAAAGGAGAAAAAAGAAAGAACTAAAGAGGGATTGGATCTTTCACTGCTTTATCCTTTTAATTTTAGAAAGAACTGAAAAGGGGTATGGACTAGATAGTGTGTTAGTTCCACAAGGTGATTTTGACTCCCACCCTTCGGGGGTTCTTACCCCTAATTCTTTCTTGAGGTTTTAAGGACTTGCTCAGGTTCACAACTTGATAGAGTTTAAAGCCCAAAGTCCATGTGCTATTTGACAAATCTTGGTGCTTTGTTTCTCTATTGTGAGGATTGATGAACCATATATAATTAGGGATATTAAAATTTTGTAGATGTTTCAATTGTATAGGAATATAAATCGACAATAGAAATTAATAAAACTGATAGGATCATGGGAGTAACATGAGTGATTAACAGAAGATGAAAATTGGTGGATAAATGGTAAAGTAAATGAAAACAACAGGGCAAATATGTGGAAACCAGACGAACTTAGTCTTTATTAGAAGTAAGAGATGGCAACTTGTATATGTTGGATTCACTCATTAAGAGTCAACAATGCATATGGTGCGAAACTGTCTAATATCCCAGTATTTTTGTAAGTTAAACCAATCCCGGCAATATATCCTTTTCGAATTTTTGCAAGGCCTAATGATGCAAGAAATTAGAGACAATTGTAATTAAGCGAGCTGAATTGTCAATCAGAAGATTTGCCAAGCCAACCAAGCTATTTAGAGCTTGTTAGTGATTTTATAATTTCTCTTCCTATCATTTCACTAGTCCCCGTGCTTCTGCTTGCAGAGTTTTAACATGTTGATAACCATCTTGATGTGGAAAAGAAGATACAATATGGATCTCAATGTATAATAAGAGGGGAAAGATCCTTAAAAAAATTGAGGGAGATCAAGATTATATGGCCTGGTTATTATGTCAGGCTATAATCATGTCCATGATACGATCAAATTTCCCAAGAAAAACTTATTAATCACCATTCCATCTGATAAATCTCAAGTACAAACCAAAGGCTAAGAACAAGCGACAGCCTTTTCTTCACCTCATACGCATTTTCTGGTGGAGATGATGAGTAGGAAATGGAGAGAGAGAGAGAGAGAGAGAGAGAGAGAGAGAGAGAGAGAGAGAGAGAGAGATCATCAGTTTAAGAAGCAAGAGATACAAGCTGGTTATTACCCATGGAGCACACCAAGTTCAGACAGTATGCAACATAAACAGCTGATCATTTACATGTGATTACACAACGCACTTATCGATTCATTCTCGATCCACTTCATCGCGTCGTCCCCAAAATAAAGAAATGAGATGTGAGATCTTACACACATGATGCTTTTTCCCTTTAGGAAACATTGATTGATTAAGATGGAGAGGTCTCATTCCTGTCAATGATTCTGAACTCTAACGGAGCAGGATGCCTGTGACAAGTTGAAGTAATACCCTTTCCTCTTTGACTATCTGTGTGGCACGATCCTTCATCATCGTCGTCGTCGTCGTCCTCACCTTCTACTTTATCTTCATGATCATGCCGACCAGTAACATTTCTGGCTTTACTAGTTTGCTGCTTACAGTTGGCTCTCTCACTTTCATGCTCCCTGTACTTGTGCAAGTACCTAACAATTGCCTCAGCATAGTCATCAAACCCTAAAGAACTCAGAGCCCAACAGATGTCGTCCCCATTCACGGTCTTGCGGTTCTCCTTGTGACACTTGTCGGACGCCTCACCTGTCACAAAGCTTATGAACTCACTGGCACACTCTTGGATGGTTTGTTTGGCTTCCTTGGAGATCTTTGCACTTGGTGGAAGGATTAGCTTCATGATCCGACCCACGTTTGCGATTGGAAGCAACTTCTCTTGCTCATCAACCATCTCTCTCTCTCTCTCCGCCCAAAGTAATGGAGAAATGAATGATCGATCTCGCAAAATGCAGATCTCGTCGCTCTTACTTAAATGGGTAAACCCCACTTCTAGTCCGTACATATGTATGTGTGCATATACACGCACTAATTCATGTGCACAATGTGCATGGCACATGAGAGGCGACCTTATTTGGATGTGCCATAATCATTATGGATGGCACCGATAACATTGTGAGCAGTGCGTAATCCACTATGATTTTGACTAAAAATTTAGGATGTGAAAGAAAACTACTTATACGTATTTACAGTTTATTTATCAAACACATGTTGCCATAATATTATAATCATTCAAGGACTTTAACAATGTGCTTTACCAAACATGTTGTCATATCAAGCTCATCATCCATAATGTTGAGGATCATTTAGAGGCTGCTATTTGAAAGTTTTTTTTTTTTTTTATGGGGGGCTCAATATGCATTTAAGTAGCTTTAACTTTCGATTGTAGTTCTTTGACAATAACTTCACTTGCGTGGACATCATAAGTTTCAAATCTTTCACTTTTACGTGTTATCCATTTATTAATTAACAAAACTATAGGATAGAAATATGCTCATTAAAGAATTTTACGTATTGACTTTTGAGTGACTCTCATTAATGAATTAAGCCAAAAGCTAGAAAATAAAAGAGAAAAGGCCTTCTTAAAGCATTTTCTTTATACAAAACCCTAATCATGCCCCAACCCTCTCAATGCTTATGATTTAAGCACATAAGTAAGTTCCTGTATGATCGATGATGAGATAATCGACAGGACAACAATCAATCATGCCCTTTCGTTTGAACATAAGGTCATGTCCTTCACATGCAACATGGCCCAACTTCTGAAGCAATGTCCTTAGCTCCAAGCCGGATCTCGCGTTGAGATGAAAAGGTAATTAAAGAGGTTCTAGAGTAAACGGTTTTGTATCGTAGCAAACTCAACATGAAATTAATATAATTGCGACTTATTCTCGCGTCAAATCTCTGATACCAGAGAAAATGTCCTTTTCTTGATGAAAATGACGACAAGAAAGATAAAGTTGCAATACTGTCCAAACAGGTGGTCTTTGTAGCCCGCACCCCAAACCCAATCACTTCTTTTGTTTTCTCTTTTTCTATTATGGTTAGCATCCTACACAGATAATGCTCATGATAGCCCTTCATTAAGTCAATAAACTATATGTTATGCCCCTTATCATTTGAGCTAGCTTGTGGCCAACATTTGTGCACGTAATGGAAAGAAACTAAACAAGAATTTCTTCATAGGAACAAGTTGTGGATGTGCTAGGGTTGTGTACTCACAAGCCTGGGTTTTGCAAAAGCTTTTGTCACTTAATAGGGCAACAAAGAATCTCCTTTATGAGTTTTTTTTTTTTGGTCGGAATCCTTTATGAGTTAATTATAGTAAGGGTTTGGTCAAATTCCTGTGGAACATGTGTACTTTTGAAATGGTACGTGCCAATGAATTAAAGCTACATATCAAACCAACTTGAAAGCCATTTATAACTTGAAGAAGAAAAGCCCTCATCGTGCACAAACTGAATTTGGCAACTAAGAATTCGATGTCGGCTCGACCTATGATTGTTGCATCCATTGAGAAAAGTGGTAACAAGTACAATTCATTGAATGGCCAAACTAGAGAATAAGATACTCATTGATTGTGATTTAACCAAATAAATTAATAAGAGGCCGGTTAAGGAATTGATTATGTTCTTTGAACTGTAGTTTATGTGACAACACTTTCTTAATGCGATTACTTTATACAAATTAATGCACATTCCTGCCTTTCTTCATTAGCTTTTTGAATTATGTTCTTCTGACGTACATAGCCCCGTCCTTGAGATAGAAAGAATGTTTCCACTAAGCTTTATTTGCATTATAAACTAAAGATGTCCCTGCAACTTTTGCAATGCATCTACTCATGTCTCGTTGTAAACGAGGCTAATGAGAGCGGACGCGTCCCTTTCTTTTGTCTTAACACCTGTGCTGCCTTTCCAGGTTTGACTAGTTGGAAGCTTCACGAATTTTATTTTAAGCATCTTCGATTGCTTCATTCTCCCTCTTTTTGAAGAGCATGTGTGAATGGCGAACGCTTGATCCCATCTCCCCCAAATTCTCACTATATTATCAATAATTAGTAAAATATTACCTAATTCATGGAAATAGCATCAGGTTCTTTCACATTATTGCTAATCATACATCAAACTATTTGTACTATATTGAAGATGGTGGATTAATTCCTGATCATGTGAACCACTTTGAATGGAGAGGGTCTCGCTTATATAACAGACTAATTAGAAACATCATTTAGCAAAGTAAATCTAGTAAAATGTCCTTCAAAACCCTGGCTTCGCTTTCTTGATAAGTGCTTCTTTCCTCTCCAGACAAGTTGGTTCAGCGCTCAATCTTAGCCTCAGTATATATGTCATATAATCAGATGTAGCATCGAAGAACTCTTTTCTCTCTCCAAACTGTGCTTAAAGGAAATTGCTGTAAAGCAACAGTCACGGAGATGTGCGGAAGGCGATAAGTGAAAACATGGTCCGAGGTCGCTACAAACGTGGTGGACGGGCATGTGATTGTCACGAGAAGAAAATGAAGATTTGTGCTATCTTGTGTTAGTTTATTAGAACGCAACCAATCGCGATACGGTTTCGCTATTGAACCTTTATTGTAGGTGAGTCATCTTTGAGCAATGAGACTGATTTGTCTTCTGCTTGGTCTGAAAAAGCCCTTTGAAGAGTCCTGCTAACGCATCGAATGCGTGGCAAAATTACCTCTTAGACCTATTGCGTTTGTGTCTATTTAGTCCTAAATATTTCAATTTGGTCAATTTAATCCTAAAACTTTTGATAATTTGCTAATTTAGTTATTTTGACTAGTTTTGGCAGGAAATTGCCGATGTAGATGCCAACAGTTTCATGTAAAACGACTTGTAAAGATATAGACAATTTTTATAATTTTTTAAATCTTTTTGAAGTTTTTGAGTTTTTAAATTAAATCATCGTTTTATTTTTCTTTCTTTACTTTCCTTTTATTTTCTACGAAGTCCAACAAGAGTCGCTGGCCATAGAGTGAGGGCAGTGAAGCCCTTGTTGGTCACGGGCAAGATTCGCATCATTTGCCCAGACAGGCATTGGGCTCACTTGTAGGCAACATGGGCAAGGGCCACAAGCCTCTCAGGTTTAGAAAGAAAAAAAAAATAGAAAGAAAAAAATTCATCGAAAGAACTAGATTGACAAATCGTTAAAGGATTAAATTGGTCAAATTAAAACTTTTAAAATTAAACCGGCATGATTGTTATTGGAATAAAATACGTGGAAATAATAGGACCTTACAATTTACGTCAATTCAAAATAACTATAAAAATAAATGAGAAATAATAAGAACACTAGATATTTACGTGATTTGATCCAAATATCAGTATCTACGTTCACGGAAAGAGTCAGCAGCAAACAATCCACTATAATTGGAGAATCATAGTTTACAATCGCTCACAAGCTCGAGTGTTTCCCACACTTAGATTTAACCTTAAACTCAAAGTGTTTATCTCACTTAAACATATATTCATGGTACAAAATTACCACGCGTTCAAGCTTTAAACAAAACGCTCTACGTACGCCAAAATCAATAACTCCAGTGTTTGTCTTTTAGTTCGCGTACGTACAGATTCGTGTTCATCTTTGCTTGATCGTGCGGCGCTCTTTTGGACGCTCAAACTGTGCAGCTCTTTCTTCTACGACACGTAGGGCTTCGGCGGCTTTTTCTGTTTTTTTAGAGCTTCGGCGGCACTTTCGGAAAGAAGACATTATTATACCTGTGTGCCCAGAGTCAACAATTTTGACTCTAGGCCCCACGGTCTGATTCCCTTTTCCATTTTATACTTCCTTAAAAATAAATAGATAATAAAATATATAATATGCCCCTCATTTGTATTTAAGACATTAATTTAACAATTGTAATAGTCTTAGGATATTTTTGGTAATTTCCCCTCATATGTATTGAATCCAAGAGTCATTAATCGCTATTTTTGTGAAACGATTAATAATGCCCGAGATCAGGAATTGGTCAAACTTTATTTCTGAGCATTACTCGGGCATGAACCCTAGCCTCCTTCAATCCGTTTGCTTATGTGAAAGAGAAATGATTAGGTGACAATTTTTATATTAACGTGAGAACAACAATCTATTTTGAATCACAAAAAATAAAATAACAAATAATTAAAAATTATTGTAAGGCTTATTCATTTAAAAATTTATGACTCACAATTATTCTTACGGCAACTCAAAAATTGTTATACTTTGTTTATTTTCTTATTTGAGAAGCTGAACCCATCACAGAATAGGGTTTCCCTAATGATGTCTCTATGTATTTCGAACCTTATGGAGAAAGTATGTTTCTTTTCATAGATGTAAAGACATTTTAGAGTTCCTTTCATCCATCGCACCATACTAAGTAGGTTTCCACCTTAGTGAATTTAAGAACTAAATGTAAAAAAAAAATTTAAAAAAATTAAAGAAAAAGAGAAAAGGTATGGGCACCAAAATATATAAAATATCACCAAATTGGAAGAAAATGTTCCGAGGATTAGTCTGACAACATCGGACCTACTGCAATTTTCTGTTGCTTAACTTTGTTTCTAATGATTCAACAAAGGCTCGTAGGAAAGCGAGAAGTAGGACAGCAACGTGGAGGACATCTTTGTGGCTTTCCTACCTAAAAAACCTCGAAAGGGCTAACCCTGGATTTAATTAGAGTAACCATCTCACCATATGTATGAACACCTACCATATTCGTCACCTAGTTCGTCATCCTGGTCCATTAGTGGTCCTTAACTCACGATCAAGCCGGTCACGTGCCTATCGTAGTCCAAGACACGCTCCACGTCACATGCAACTACATACGTAACATATGGTAATATCGTGTCGAGTTAAGTGAAAAATAACTCTATGCATGAAGTTTTAAAACAACATCACTATTTGTCTCGTCACTCTTTCGTAAAGCGCTTGTGGATGCATGAAGTATGCATCTATGTTATGTGTTTGGACTTGAAAGACAATGCATAATTACGCTTTACGCCTTTGAATTTCCAAGATCCTACGCTTTGTATACATGAAGCATTTGAACTATACATAACTTCACACAAAATTGCGCATGGTCTATGACTTTTGTAACATCCTTTTCATAAGGTATGTTTATTTTATTGAAAACTTCATGATTAAGAAAAAAAACATATTAAATCATTTGTATGGAAAATAATTAGTTTTCATCTATTTGACGATTTAGGATGCGTTTGGTAACGTTTCTGTTTAAAAACTATTTATATTCCGGGGAACAATTTTTTAATAGAAGAACATGTTTGATAATTGCACAAAATTTATGTTCCTGGAATAGAAAAAGAATAGAAACACGTTTGGTAAACTTGTATAATTTTTTTTTTTTCTTTTCATTTTTCATTTTTTTATTTTTCCTTTTTTCTTTTTCTTTTTCTCTTTGGCCGGCAACCGGCTAGGCGATGTCTGGCGAGCTCACCGGGCCTTGCCTTGGCTTGGCGAGGCCCTACCTCGCGCCAGCTAGGAAGGTCGAGCCTCGCCCAAGCGGTGCAAGGTCGGCCTCGCCTTGGCCTGGCGAGGCTCGGCTTCGCACTAGCTGGGGAGGCCGAGCCTCGCTGTGGCCATGCGAGGCTTAGCCTCGTCGGGTCACCGCCAGGCGACAATATCCTAGAGGTGGCCTAGCGACGCTCTGACGAGATCGCCGGCCAAAGAAAAAAAGAAGAAGAAAAAGGAAAAAAAAAATAAGTTTTGTGTTTTTGTTCTTTTGTTTCTTCAAAAATGTTCCCGGAACAAGAAATAAGTTTTTTCTGTTCCTGGGAACAAAAAATAGATTTTAAACAAAAGTGAAAACAAATGTGTTTATGTTCTTTTTTTTTGTTTCTCGGAACAAAAGAACATAAATTGTATTCCGGGGAACAAAAAAAGAACACAAACAAACGGGCCCTTAGGAAAAGTGATGTTCTTGTTGCCAAAAAGGGAAAATCATTTTCATCCAATCTAAATTATTTTTCTGTCATCCAAGTAACCGAAAGAAAAAAATAATCTTTCCAAAAATAGTTTCCTTCAAATAATAATTTTTTTTTTTGGTGAATTCCGGGGTGGGAAATGGAAATAATGAGTTATTTGGGAGTGTTGAGTACAAAATGTAGGGTTTTGAAATTAGATCGTAAAATTTGTGAATTGGTTCTTGAACTCTTTCCGCCGAAGTGCACGAGATGATTTATACCAAAAAGTACATTCCAGCTAATGACCTTTGCTTTCCATGAATAATTTACCAAAGGAAGAGCATAAGTTTTACAAGAAGTCAAAATCAAGGGGCCAGTTCTTATTAAGAGCGAAAAATACTTTACTTTTGAGCCATTTATCGACGTTTTTGCAATAATTTACCAACTTTCGTAAGTAACCGACTCTAATTTCAGTAAACAGACATTAATCGAGTTACTTAGGCAACCTAAAAATAGGGGTAACTTCGTCGAGAAAAAGTTCATGAGTAATTTAAGTAAAATAGATGATTTGTTGTAAGAGTTCGATGGGTCGTTTTCATAAGAGTTGGTAACTTAGGAAAAAAATTGGCAATTAACTCAAATAGAGTTTTTGATTTGATATAAAAATTGGCAACTTATTATAAAAGTTGGTGTGTCAAAATGGATATCTGTAAATGTTGGTAGGCGGCTTATATAGAAGTGGGTAACCTAATCGAAAAGGAGTTGGTAATTAGTTCATATTTAAATTGGTAATTTCACATAAGAGATCTTAACTCCAACATGTTGATATATCATACGCATAAGAGTTAGTAATTTACTAGAGCTGTTGGTAACTTCTAAGCAATAAGATGGTAATTTAGTACGATAGTTCAAGACTTACCCACAATTTACCGGACAAAGCAATTCGTGGGTTGAACTTTTTTTTTTGTTATTGTTTTCGTTTTCTTTTTCGTTTTTTTTTTTTTTTTTTTTTTTTTTTTTTTTTTTTTTTTGCTGCAAACAACATTTGAAACTTACCATGTTTCTCAAAATGAAACCAAGACCAATAGTCCCCGCTGATCCAATTAAAAAATGGTAGATGCAGACATGAAGAGGTAATGGAATAAATCTCCTTCCATTTCAAGTCCCCCCCGTTTTGCAATTCCACTAGGATCGTGCATCTATAATTAGAAGAAATAGATAAAGATTAGGGTAAAAGTGACAAAAGCGACATCGATACCAAGCACGGCCCACATATGGAAGATTGGGCTTCTTTACTGCCCAAGATCTCATGATATATCTAAAACAAATGTGCTGATAATATATCTGACTGGGCTTGGCCCATATATGGAAGATTGGGCTTTTTTACGCAAGCCTGAAGCCAATGACCCCTATTACTCTTAAGACAATACGTTCAGTTTGTTTTTTTTTTTTTGGCCACAAAACAATATTTTGAATTTTTTCTTGGCCACAAACAATATTTTCCTTAAACATAAGCTGATTACCCATTTGCCAAATACTAACTTTTTTGACTGAATCTCAGTGGTTTGTAGCAAACTTAACAGTAGAAAGGCCCAAAAAAAGAAATTGACAAAAAAAAAAGACCCCAAAATTAACTGAAAAATAAGATCTTTCTAAATTTCTTTTTGTGATTTTGCAACCCATATTTTTTTATTTTCTTTGTGAATTTCACCCCAATATGAACAATTTCATTAATATTTTTATAATTATCCTTTTCCTAATCTCATAAATTCTCATACCATCGTATGTTACACTTCATGAATTTATAATCAGAATTCGATTATTCTCATTTCTTGAAAGATAATTATGAACTATAAATAAATGTATGTAATAAACGCGATTTAAAAAATGAATTTTTTTTATCGGGTAATCACTGGTACAAAATATGAGCTATTCAGTCCTCTTTGAAACGTCAACATTGAAAGAGATCGGTTTAAAAATAGTTACAACAGCGAACATGTGGGGACTTTTCTTTCTAACGGACGAGATGATAATTTATTAAAATGGAAATGAAAAAAAGAAGAAATGAATAAATAAATAAAAAAAGGCCAGGAAATCAAGATGAAAATGAAAAATGGAACTCGAGAAACCCACGTATATAACAATCACTACACAGTCGCCCCTGCGCATTTCTCCTCATTTCCAGCACGCCTCGCCTCCCTCTTCTCGGCCTCGCTCTGCGTCGTCGTCGTCGTCGCCGGCGGCTCGTCTCCGTTTAATCGCCGGGATTTCCGGTTCCTCGGCCGTATCCGCGCCGTCGCCGGAGGAATCGCCGCCGCCGCCGCCGCCGCCGCCGCGAGCTCGCGGAAGGTACGGTTTTTTCTTTCCGTCGGGGACGTTCCGGAGCCGGAGCTCCATTTTCGGCCGTTAGGAATTTCGGGCGTCGGGCCTAGGAGTTGTTCCGATGATATCCGCGGCGAATGAGGACGGTTCGGGTGCCAAATCGGACGGGTCGGAGGAGAATCGAGGGGAGGCAGGTAGGGTTTCTGAGGATGTCGGCGAAGCGCCTCGGGAAGAGGAGGGCGCGGGTTCGGGGGTTGTGGCGGACGACGGTGCGGGTGGTTCGGCGGGTGCCGATTCGGTGGCTTTAGGGGGCGAATTTAGGGCTTCGGTTAGCGGCGTAGGTTCGGGAAATGGGAGATCTGAAGAGGATGGAGTTAGGGTTTGCTCCTCAGCCGATGGGGGGAGTCCCGGTGGGGCGGATGAGGAAGTGAAACCTGGAGGTTTCGAGTTTAAAAGCGAGAAGTCCGGTGAGTATTGGCTCGACGATGTGAAAGGTGGGATTCGAGCGGAAGATGACCTGTCCGATGCCTGTGATCGTGAATTTGGTTCACAAGGTCGCCTGGAGGTCGATGGGGATGGCTCGGAGTCAATAAACTCTGGCGGCACGGCTGAGAGGAAATCTTTGGAACGGCAGTATGATTCTTTGTTGTCTGAGTTTGATGAATATGTAGCGAATGAGAAAAATAGCTCCAGTGAAAGCGGCATGTCGAGGGCTTTGAGTTATGGATTTGAAGTGGGGGATATGGTGTGGGGCAAAGTGAAATCGCATCCCTGGTGGCCAGGGCAAATCTTTAATGAAGTTTTTGCGACTTCTTCAGTGCGACGCTCAAGGAGGGATGGTTATGTGCTGGTGGCTTTCTTCGGTGATAGTAGTTATGGGTGGTTTGACCCGGCAGAGCTTATTCCTTTTGATGAGAATTTCATTGAAAAATCGAGCCAGACGATTTCAAGGAACTTCGCTAAGGCAGTCGAGGAGGCCATGGATGAAGCAAGTAGGAGAAGTGGTCTTGGTTTGGCTTGCAGGTGTAGAAATGCTTTCAGTTTTAGACCGACACATGTTCAAGGGTACTTCTCAGTTGATGTGCCTGATTATGAACAAGGAGGGCTGTATTCGACTATTCAGATAAGCAAAGCACGAGACAGTTTCCAGCCTCGGGAAACTCTTGCATTTATAGAACAGCTTGCATTAATGCCACAAGGAAGTGATGAGAAGAGCCTCGAGTTTGTCAAGAATAAGGCTATTGTTTTTGCTTATCGCAAGGCAGTATTTGAGGAGTATGATGAGACCTATGCTCAGGCATTCGGGGTGCAGGCAGTGCGCCCTTCTCATGATCCAGTTGATCCAACAGCTCAGCCAGCGAAAGTGCCACCTCGAGGTACTTATTGGATGGTGTATTGCTTTGGACATTTTTTCTGTAGTGGTTCCTCCTTTCCTTTTTCTTTTCTTTTTTTTTTTTGGGGGGGATTATATTGGCAGGTTGCTGCCTTTGTTTGCATGACTTATGCTTATATTGGTTCACTTTCCATGAGTTTAAAGTTTTACCTATTCATGTTTTAACTCTCAGATGTTCAGTAGACATGGTTAAATAGTTTCAAACTCGCTACCCCTTTCTTTCTGTAATCATGTATGGAGCTATCAAAGAGAAGTGCAAACACATTCTTTAAAGAAAGGGGTTCTGAAAAAGTCATATCTTTGCACTGTATTTCTTTTCGATGTTGGTCCTGCTTTTTACAGTCATGCAATACATTAATCAAGTGGATACTGAAGTACATCTAACTGCTCTAAGGAAAAGGCGATAGTTCATATTTGAGCAGCTTGGTTTCATAGCATTTTTCTCAGAAAAAGAAACAATCAACATGACATCCCTTGCACTTATTCAACTTGCATGGTAAGGAAACATACTGTCAACTTTTTGTTTCCATACTAATTGTGAGGATCAAATTTGTCCTGGCTAATAGTCAGGAGAAAATGCAATGGTAAGGGGATAGCAAAGAAAATCCAAGATTTATGTGAAGGAGCTTGAAATTTTTCCAGCCCCTTATCATTGATGTGGAGTGCATGCTCTCATTTTCTCTTTTGATTGTATTACTTTATGGTTCACTCACTAAACACATGAGCTCTGTCTGAAGTTGAAATTTTTTCCTTTTTCTGCAGTCCATCTTGCTCTTATGGTAGCCTACACTTGCTAATTAGGTCCTTTCTGGTATTGTTACTGGACATGGACGTGCCATTCATAGTTTATCAGTAAAGGTGTTCTGGCTATAAGATATATTGGTTAATAGTTGGTACCTTCCTTCTGATCTCATATGCTTGTTATCTTCTTCAGCTCTTTTGAGTGGTCCGCTGGTGATTGCTGAGGCTCTTGGCAGCAAAAGGGCCTCCACTAAACCCATGAAAGTGAAGGATCCCTCCAAAAAGGACAAATATCTTTTTAAGCGACGGGATGAATCTGGTACACAGCAAGCTAGCCCAGTACAGGCCAATTCTTCGGTTCCTGCCGCTTATGTTGATGGTTCACTTGTAGCAGCAGGAGGAGGTTATATCTTGCAGAAGAGAGCTTCATCTATTCCTGTCAACTCTCAGATTCCAGTGAAACTTGAGCAGACCCAAGTAACTGCAGATGCAATTTCAAGTCAGGGTGGTCCTGGGATTTCAGCCCTGCATCAAGTTCCAGAAAGTAGCTCTGCAATCAAAATTCAGAGTCCATCTGGTTTAGGTGGCCCCAATGTGATTGGGAAAGGCGAGGATGCAAAAATTATCAATTCTCAAGATGGTTCACAGCAAAGAGGCCAGGAATCTTATACAGTACAGGATAGTGGTTATGTTTCTCCTCTGTCAACTGATGTTGTTAGTGCTGATGGAGCTATGAGGAAGAAGAAGAAAAAGGTTCTTGGACATCCTGTGGGTGAGCCAAGCTCGCAGAATGTTGTTATGAGAGAGAAGAAAAAGAAGAAAAGGAAAGAAATTGGCCTTGAGACAGGTTCTGATCATCCCCGAAAGCGGCTGCTAACTAGCAAAGTTGGAGTATCAGTGGCAAAAGTTGCTGGTAAACTTACTCAAGTTGATTCAGCCTCGAGAGAGGAATCCTATGCAGACAAACAGAAGAAAGGTGAAGCAAGCAGGACACATCCTGATGACGTTGGGATGGTGCCTACTTGGTCTGGAAATGCTGAGCTTGATTTGCGACAACTCTTGAATGGTTTGCAAGCCCTTGCTCTTGATCCTTTTTATGGCATTGAAAGGAGCAATCCTGCAGTTACAAAGCAGGCTTTTCTTCGATTTCGATCCCTTGTGTATCAGAAGAGCTTGATTCTGGCTCCACCATCTGAGACTGATACTGTTGAAATTCGCCCTGCAAAATCTCCTGCTGGTGTTGGAGCTGCTGATCAATCTACTGGTGAAAGTGTAAGAAAACTATCATCTTCGAAATCAACAAAACCGACTGGAAGATTTGATGACCCAGCAAAGAGTGGCCGCAAACGTCCTCCATCTGACCGTCAGGAAGAAATTGAAGCAAAGAGGTTGAAGAAAATCCACAATATCAAATCGTTGGCCGCTGAAAAGAGGGCAATTCAGAAGACCCAGGATGCACCACGGGGAGAGGGAAGAGAAACTGTTTCTGCAACCCCAAAACAAGCAAAACCATTTCCCGTCAAGAAAGTGGAGTCTCATCCGGCAAGAGCCTCGGACCCCACCATATTAGTCATGAAGTTTCCTCCTGGAACGTCGCTACCATCTGTCACCGAGCTCAAGGCAAGGTTTGCTCGATTTGGGCCATTGGATTACTCAGGCATCCGTGTCTTCTGGAAGTCATCAACATGCCGGGTTGTCTTCCACCGCAAACTTGACGCGGAGGCGGCTTACAAGTATGCTGCTGGGAACAACAACTTATTTGGCAATGCTGGCGTGAGATATTCTCTCCGGGATGCAGAAGTTCCTGCATCCGAGGCTTCGGAGTCTGGAAAAGGCAGGGGCAATGATTCTGTACATGACACTCCACGCCTCAAGGATCCTTCGACTGAAAGATCAGGACCTGCATCCACGGTCCAGCTCAAATCATGCTTGAAGAAATCGTCTGGAGATGATCCCGGTGTAGGGCCCACAACAGGTAACGGAGGTCGGGCAGCAGCCCGTGTAAAATTTTTGTTGGGTGGGGAAGAAACTAGTAGGCAAGAGCAAAAGATGGTTGATAATGCAAACAACTTCAACGACAAGAACAACAATGGTAGTTTTGCAGATGGTGGCGCATCATCATCTTCTTCTTCCTCTCTTGCAATGGTTTATAATAGTAAGAACTTTCAAAGGGCTGCTGTCTCTTCCTCTCCCCTTCCGCCCCTTCTTCCACTTCCTCCACTTGCAAAGCCACAACTGCTAAACAACAATGCATCACTGCCCACCGAAATATCACCCCCTCCAAGAAGTGCACCCAATTTTAACGTTACCGTGGACATCTCACACCAGATGATAACCCTCTTGACTCGGTGCAATGATGTAGTGAACAACTTGTCGGGCTTGCTAGGTTATGTCCCCTACCATCCTCTTTGACGACGGGGAATTAAGTGAGAAGCCCGACCCAAACGAGCGATTAATCTCCTATGGACCATGAAGATGGACACAGTTTGATCTCCAGTATTCGCATGGAGTTGCATGGGAGCACGGCGATGCACCAATTCAAAAAGCCCAAATCGCGGTGGACTTCTGGAAGGGAATGGATTTCTCCTTCGGGCTGAGGAGAGCTACTGGAAAAGGGGCCTCAATTGAACCGGTTGAGCTAGTGACTTGGACCAAAATCATGTTCGTCATGTGTAGTCAATAGTGCAATCTTATTGCTCCTTTTTCTTTCACAGTTTTTTTTTTTTAATATTATTATTGTATGAAACATCGTCTTTTTTTTTTTCCCTGCTTTAGCTTTTGTACTATGCTTGATAGACGAAGACACATTTTCGTAAGGGCAATGGGACTTGGATAGAGTAAGAAGGATTGTCCACGCTGTTTTTAGAGAGGCTGATGAACGGAGAGAGCGTGCAAATACGAGCGAAGTAAAAGAGAAAAGGGATTAGGATCGGCTTTCACTCATGTTGAACAAATGATGTTAGAGGAGACATGATCATCGGTCCATGTTCAAGTTCTTGACTGTTAGCCTATAGCCTAAACGATATATATATAAGTTTTATCTATTTGGTGAAAAATAAATGATTTGTAGAGTATTATCTTTAAAATGATTACCTATATTACTTATAAAAATGACTGAAATATAAATATTTTCATGATTCATGAAAATGTTTAGATATGAATTGTTATTGATAAAGAAAAAGTTTTCTTTGGCTAATTTTTAAAAGATACAAGTCACCATTTTTAGAAGAATATTTTCCTAATCATTTATTTTTTGATAAATAAACTATAATCTATCCTAACTCCATTGATTTTAAAGCTGTTTGCTTTGGGAGAGATTGGCCATAGAACCAAAAAGAGAGGAATTACTACTTTAGGAGTGCAATGTTGGAACCTATATAGGCCCCATTTAATTTAGCATTTATAATGGGCCTTGGGACTCTAAAGTCCTTTAACCAAATGCAAATGTGTTTTATTCATGTTGAATTATATTTCCAAATGGCTCTAAGATTCTGTTTGGTTTAACTTTCCTAAAGGCCCCAAAATCCTTTAGGAAAAATATTAAGCGTTTGGAGCATTTTGGAAAGTTCATTAACCAAATTTCAACATGAGAATGCAAAAAGCCAATGTAGATCTAAACCTATTTTGAGCTTTCTGACCTATTTTGAGCTTTTAGTATTTTTGAAAATGTAAGTCCACTATTCATCTTCTTCTCCATTCATCATGACTGTTTGTCTTCCCAAATTTGCGACCTAAGAGTCGACTTCTCCAACAATTGCCATCGTCACCTAAGGGTCATACGTCCCCGGCGACCACCGCCTAGGGTGGTGTGACCCACGATTCAAGTGGTGATGTCACCTGAGGTTTGAGTAACCTCAAGTAGCTAGATTTGGCCATTCGACAACTAGATTTAGTTGTCCGGTGTCGCCTGGGTTTGTGTGACCTTAGGCCACTAGATCTAGTCATTTTTGGTGGCTAAATGTGGTTGCCATCTCAACGACCAACCTACATTGGATTTAATTTTTAGACAAAAAAAAATTATAGCAAAGCCCCCTTATAAATGTGGGTTTTACTAAATGACATTTATATTAAAGCTATATTCTAATGTTACTCAAAGTTAACAATTTATCAAATGGTGTAGTATTTCAAAAAATCTTTTTATCTCAAAGATATTTACATTTTCTCAAAGCCATTTCCTCAAAACTAAACCAAATGAGCCCTAAGGGCCTCTAGCCCAAGCAAGTCCGGAGGTCCTTTAGGAAGTTGCATTTTCGAAATGTAAGTTTTGGCCGTCGATTACTATTCATCTTCTCCAAACCACCATGTGGAAAAGTCAATCAAGGTGACGACCGTCAACCAAGGGGTTGCGCAGGTCAACAATCGCCGCCCCAGGGGTCACCCGATCTCGGCCATCGCTGCCAAACCTCAAGTGATGCTTGGGTTGTGCTACCTACATGATTGTTGGCCTAAATCACACAACTAAGGCGATGGTTGCTTGAGGTCACACGACCTAGGCATTGATGGTTGGGTCACAACGACACTTGAGGTCGCATGACCTCAAGTTGCTTCGCTGATATGGATGACCTCAGGCGAGGTTGTCTAACGGATCCAGGCCACCAATGGTTGTACTAAAAAAAAAAGAAGCAAAAAGCTTGTTTTCATTTAGTGAAATTTCTTTACAAATGCAAATTTTATCAAACAAAATTTAAGCAAAAGTTGTTTCCCAATACACTTTAAAATTATAATTCACCAAATATTATTTGCTATTTCAAAAAAATCCATTTAACCCAAAATTACTTGCATTTTTTCAAAGACATTCTTCCAAAGTTGAACCAAATGGGTCATAGTTCATTAGTGTTCCATCTGAATGGACAAATATGGCATGTGGAGATAGGTTAGAATAGGAAGCCCATGCCTCATGGCTAGGTGATGCATCGGTTGCATATTAAAGATCTATACCAAACCTGATTTTAAAGCTGTTTGCTTTGGGAGTGGCTGGCCAGAGAACAGAAAAGAGAAGGGTGACTGCTTTAGGAGTGCAATGTTGGAACCCATATGGCATGTGGAGAAAGGTTAGAATAAGGAGTGCGAGAGCGCATGCCTCAGAGCTGGGTGATGCATTAGTTGCGTTCCAAAGATCTATACCAAACGCAATTTTAAAGTTGTTTGCTTTGGGAGTGATTGGCTTGAGAACAAAACAGAAGAGTGACTCCTTTAAGAAAGCAATGTTAGAACCCTATGGTCCATTAGTCTTCCGTACAAACGGACATTATGGCAGTGGAGATGGGTTAGAATAATAATTGCATGCCTCGTAGCCGGGTGGTGCTCAGTTGCGTTCTAAAGATCTGTACCAAACGTGATTTGAAAGTTGTTTACTTTGGAAGTGATTGGCCAAAGAACTAAAAAGAGAAGTGTGACCGCTTTACGATTGCAATGTTGGAACCCACAGCATCCATTAGTCTTCCATGCCAACAGACTTCATGGCATGTGGAGATAGGTTAGAATAAGAAGCGCACGTCTCATAGCTGGCGATGCATTAATTGTGTTCCAAAGATCTATACCAAACGCGATGAATTGAAGAAAACGAATAAGGCTTGTTTAGTAATCATCCCAACAGTGCCATATTATGATTATTTGTTCCTAAGAATAGTTTTGGAACAAAATCGTGTTTGGTAAAATTTTGTTTCCGGATGTAAATTTCTAATTTTTTGTTCCCGAAAGTAGATTTGAAACAAAATTAAAATAAAAAAAAAAATATTGATTATTATTCCCGAGAACAAATTTAAGAATCAAACATTTTCTTCTTTTTCTTCTTCACCTACCGCTACCGCTGCGATTGCCATTCACCGCCATCCACCACCCACCGCCGTCGGTTGCTGACAACCGATTTGGCGAGCTAGCCGGAGGCGAGCCCTGCCACCGACAAAGCCCGCCTGGCCACCGGCGAGGCTCAACCAACGAGGACCGGCCACTTGAAGAAGAAGAATAGTAGAGAATGAAAAAAAAAAAAAAAAAAAAAAGTAAAAAAAATAAAAAAATTAAAAAAAAAAGATTTGGAATAGAAGTATTGAATACAATATCAAAACGCAATTTTATTTCAGAATAAGAAATTTTGAATAATTACCAAACGGCTTAAAATGCTTAAAAATTATTCCCGAAAACAAAATAAAAAAATCATTTATAATTAGAAATTGTTCCCAAAAAAAAAATCATTACGCCCTAAATCTACATCCATGCGATTTCCATTTGGGAAAGAATCACCCGCTGGATTCTTGCCCCGAGAAAGGCCAGATATTCTCAAATGAAAGAAAAGAAAAAAAAAAAAAAGCAGCTAATTCCACTCGCGGGTCAAAGCTACTCAGATGTTTCAATTCGCTAAGTTAGAAAAAACGCAGACTAGCTTAAGTCGCCCCACATTCTATTCCCCCTTCCAGCAAATGGACCAAAAAAAAATAAAAAAAAGGTGGCTCTGGGTCACTCACTCTTTGTCATAGCAAAAGCGTCATTAAAGATGCATATATAATACTGTCTTTTAGCTCCCTGAATCCTGTCCAGAATAAGACCAAGAGTTTGGCATTGCCCGAATTATCATCCCGAAGCTTGCCTTATAGGACCAAGAAACTCCATAGGAGTTCAAAATGTCAAACTTCAGAGTGGGAACACACTCAAAATTAGGGCTCCAAGACCCACCAATAAGTTTACAAGGAGCAGCCCGATTTCTTCAGACCAATAGAAACTTTAGCCCGCTCTACCCTGGAATCTCAGTTGAAGTTGCTCAGTAACCACAAGATCTAACTTTCTTTGGCCCAGCAACATCTGAAATGCATATTGAACCACAGCAACCTGCCCTTTGCTAGCTGCCATCGACGAGTAGCTTCACTGATTTCTGTTCAAGAAATTACCGGATTGACCAAAAAAGGAATGTTGGTTGGTTCTTTAAAGATAAAAGAATGTTGAATTTATGCAGGACTCTTCCAAGATTTACTTCTATCTGGCGGTCATACTGTTTCTTTTTCTCTTGATGTGTGAGACCATCCGGTCCCTTGTATAACTTCAATATAGAGAAGAATCAAGTAAACCATACATTGTTCAATGCCATATCAATTGAAGTTTCTCCTTTCTTTCAGAAATCTAAGTTGGTCTCCTCCGGAACTACAGTCAAAGTGACACGACTGTCCTTTGCTCTTCTTACAACAACCTTAATTGGGATCCCAATTTTGTCTCCCATGATTTCAATTATCTGCCATAAATACATCAGTCAACAAATCTGGTCATCACAACTCAACAGTCAGCCATAACTTAGTAACAAAATACTAAGGAAGTAAGTTCATGCCTGGCAGCCTACCCAGTGAATTTTTGTGCAATCTCTAATTTCTAGCTCAAATATAGCAAAATGTAACTGCATAATACGGAAAAATAATTTATTTAATCTATGTAGTGTAGGCGATGGTGCTGTAGGTAGCTGTCACTATTGTTGTTATCATCACTTTTCTAACTACAAGTTGCAACAAGAGGGACGAATTTCCTTCCATTTTTTTCCGAAAAGCAGACACTTCACTGAACCACAAGAGTGATACTACACTGATTTATAAAAAAGGAAAAGAAAACAAAACCAGGGGGGAGAGAAGAAAAGGGGGGGTTAACCTCAGTGATTCTGCCAACAGGCTTCCCATCAAACTCGATGACTACGTCACCTGGTTGGAAGCCAGCACGATCGGCTGGGGATCCTGGAGTTACCTGGTGAAGAAAATTGAAAATGATAACAGAGATGAGGAACATGCAACTCTACAGCTCCTCTGACATTAACTTCTTCTGCTGAAAGCAAATTGTATAGTAGTGTCCACCTTGAGACAGAGAAACTCACACCCATAGTACTAACAAAGATTTTTATTTTCTTTTCTTAATTTCATATTTATGCAAGATCTGGAGGTCACAGTTTGGAATACCTCTTGATCTATTACACACACATGCAAAGCACATTTACATAGAACTAAGTGGTAAGGAAGAAGAAAGGTAAGTAGGTAAGTGCTTTGTCCTTTAAAGAAAATTTTATCAGACTCCCAGCATCTCTTGTGCTTAAATGCACTAGAAAGTAATGAAACCAATAGGTAATTCCACTCCTCATGAGTCTGATACCATGGATGGTGAACATGACAGGACATATATAAGAGGAACATGTGGCAATTACTAAAGAAAATGGCACGAGGTGTAAATGAAGCATTGTGAATATTAATCCCATCAAGCTCAAACATATTACAGTCAACAAACAGGAAGTCCTATTGAGATGCATTGTCAGTACATCAAAACAGTTTCAGTTTCCTCCCTAAAGTTTTAAGCACAGAAATATTCAAGGTACAAGCTTGACCAAAACAAGTTCTACAAAGTTTTTCACTCTTCATATGGTGCAAGTATCGTCACGTTTCACCAAATCAGTTGCACCAGCACATTAACAAAGCTAATACAATAAAGTATTAAGAACAAGGTGAAACCCACATCACTTGTATCACACAATAACTAATGGACATTATTTACTTAGAAGAACCCACCGTCGGTACAAGAACACCTCTCTTGACATCGGGGAATGCAGGATCTCTTTCCTTGAGCTGAGCGATGATCATCTCATTGAGATCGACCATTTTCAATCCCAACCAAGGTCGAATAACTCTCCTGGAGATATAAAATCAATCAAAGGGACTTCCAAAATGAATGCTTCTATTAGCCACAAAAATGACACTGCCATATCAACCCATCAATTCAAGGGAAACAGAAGTAGGAACAGCTCTATGAAAGTAGAAGAAAGCCACTATATCCTAGTAAAGAATACCAAGAGGTTAGAATGCTTCTATACACAAAAAACATTTAAAATATGTATTCAATATCATCAAAATAGACAGGTTTTCACTGACCAAGAATATAATCAAAAACAAAATTTACAGGGTTTCTGACACCACTGGGCACTCGGCCCAGTGGCCGTGGGAAGGGGAGGGGTGGGGGCATTGAGTGGGAGGGCAGGAGTCCAATCCTGCAAATTGCAAAACTAGAGGGAAGAGTGCTAATTACTAACAAGACCCAAAAAAAAGTTAAGTCTCTGACAACTCTCTCACAGAGAACTTAAATAAGGAACCTATAAAGTCAATAACTACATCTATTGTAAATTGACATATTTTGATCTAGAATAGTAAGATCAGATTACCATCATGACAGTTAATGTGACACCAAAAAATCAGTTCTACAAATCCTATATGTTATCAACTGATGAAAACAAAGCAAAAATGCAGCCTTGGCTAGGAATCCATATAGCAGGTTCTAAACGTTTGGGGCACTTCAAATATAGATTCCTCATGGGAGAGGTGAAAATATAGGATAAATAATAGAAGCAAATCCAGTACTCATATGCAGCATAGATGGCTTAGAAGAGAGAATACTGCAACCGGAAGAATATTGCATCTCAAAACTTCAGATATTGGTGAAATAACAATATGAGAGATGGGAGAGATCAAGGCATATTTAAGATGTACAAGAACATACCCACTTTTCTTGAAGTGTTCTATTATTTTTGAAACCGAATCGATTGGTACAGCAAAGCTCAATCCATCCGCACCTAATACTTTCATTATATTAACGCCAACAACTTCTCCATCAATATTAACAAGAGGACCTCCAGAATTTCCCTGTACATTAATTGAATTTTTCATTACAAAGCACATCACTGTCTCATGTCATAGAAAATTATTATATTAGTGAGTCATGCACGTGAAATCAACACAAGCATCAGAACCGTAATAGCAAGCATAAGTCTGAAAAGCCAAAAAGAGGAAGACAGGTCATATAAATAAACAGAATTTTCACATTTTTCAGCCATTTACATTGATGGACTACTAGCTGAGAATTCTAAATGCAGATGCGCTATTTTAGGGTACATTTGATAAAAATCACTTCCCACAATATGGACACTAACAAGCTAACCACAAAACTTTATTAGACTAATTTCACTATTTCTGATGTCTATTATGAAGAAACACAAAAATAGGCGATGATAGATATTACTGTTATATACGAAGTCCTCAAACAAAGTGCATAACCAGCACCATTTGCAGGCCCGTGTTTACAAAACGTCCCACAAGCTCTCTCCCACTCATGCATGCTATGCAGGAAAAGTAAATGGACCATCTTACAGCATTGATTGCGCAATCAGTCTGTAAATACTCTCTTCGCATTCCTCCAAGACCCAGATCACTGCTTTTGCGGTCCACGCAACTAGATGCAGGTGAAAAAAATGCAAAAACAAATAGCAGTAAGTATGCTATAAATCATTTACTCACATATACAAAAAGAAGAAAGGAAAATATAAGATCTCACGGTTTCAGGGATTATCAGGTAAACAAGAATTCTGTACTTAAATTTCTCAACCAAAAAAAAAAAAACAAAAAACAAAAAACAAAAAGAGAGAAAACAAAAGATAGAAGTACCTGACAATGCCAGCAGTAACAGTATTTTGAAGGGAAAGAGGACAGCCCATTGCTACCACCCAGTCTCCAGGTCGAAGTTTGCCTGAAGAGCCAAGTTCTGCTGTTGGAAGAGGAGCCTTCGAGTTGATTTTTACGATGGCAATGTCAGAATGCATATCCGCATTGACAACAGTACCCTCAAATGTTCGACCATCTTGCAAAGTTACCGCAACCTGTGAATTATCACAAACATCAACCTAAGGGAACAACTGTATCACAATTTCTATAAGCTCTCGTATGAAAACATAGTATCTGACATACTCCAAATTATTCAGAGGCTAGATAATTGATCATGAAAATCAATCTCTTATATAGCTAAAGGTTGTGATAACTCACACATTGGTGCTCCAGCATATAGCCTTGGAGAATAATGGGGAAGAAGATTAAAAATAGGAGTCAAGACATGCCAGCAGTCATAGTAACACTACTTTTAAGTGACATGTAAGAAAACCACCTCTTGCAGAGCACTTTTCTCTTCATGGTTTAGCAAGTTCCATGACAGGTTTTATTACTATAATTAAGCATTTGAGATCAACTAGCTGCAGAAATTACAATATCCAAATTCTAACTTCAGAAGCACTGGTAATAAAGTACATTTACACAGTCAGCAAAGCAATGGCGATTCAACAGAGAAATTATGAGTAATGGAAGACATTTGCTAAAACTTCCAATGCAATGTAGTACAAAAACAACATGTAATGAGTATCAACAGAGCCATAAATGAGATGAATAGTATTTTGCTGCTGGAAACTAATATATTATGGAAAGACAGGCTAAATGAAAAGAAACGAACCTTGCCTTTAGATGAAGAGTGAAGACCTTGGAAATCAACCACAACATGAGCACATGTTAAAATCATGCCGTCCTTGTTGATAATAGTTCCAGATCCTATACTCTTTCCAGTGGTAATGCCATGGAAACCTTACAAATAGAGAAAGGCAGAAAGTAATAGAGTACACATTATGATGGTGAAAGACGAGGCAAGTAACAAAAAATTCACAGGAGAGAGCATACCCTGCGGAACAGATAAATTTACAACTGCAGGACCAACCCTAGCAGCTGCATTTGCAATGGTGTCCCTCCCCAAACAATGAGGACACGGTTTCGGACTTTCGCTGGCATCAGCAGGCAATTCTTTCTTTACGTCATCAGGTGAGGCAGGAATGGCTCTAAATGAGAATGTCGGAAGAATACCTACAATTTTTCAAATGAAGACGAAAAGAGCGCGAAAGAGTACATTCAATACAAAAGATTGTCAAGAAGAAAACCAATCAGTCAAGTCGATTGAACAACAGACCAGGAACCAACCAGATTGAAATTGATCCCAGGATAGAAAAGCTGGTCGAGAGTCTGTTATCTGGCCAATGTGCCATGGTCGCTCCAGTTGTTTACGCAAAGGTGCAGAAATCCCAATCGATAACTCCGGCTCTAGATGTAAATTCCAATCGTAAGCCTTCGACATTCACTAACATGGACTAGACCAGGAAAAGGACGAGATACAGAGATTTCGCAGGGACGTAGTACGGGCAAAAGAAAATTGGCATGGCAATACAATAATAAGACGAAGCTAGCGAGCCCGACATTGTGAAGCCGCGATCCGACACTTTCCTAAACGACAGTTTTCAGCTGATAACAGAAACTACCACATGCTTCACCTCCAATTCCACACCAATAAAGCACGACAAGGGACTTATATAAAAAATAATAATAATGAAAGACAGCAAGCGGATAACGAACGGCAGACTCACTGGTATCGGCATTGGCGTTCGCGAATGCAACCCCAGAACCGGCGACGGCGACGGCAGCGATCCGGAGCAGAGAAATTCTCTTGGAATCGCGCACGACGTTCCTCTGAAAACAGAGGAGAAAATGCAAGGAGCAGTTCAGACGAATCGAAGCGACAAGGGAAGACCATGACCCGAAACCATCGATTGCAGTTCGCATAAATGCAAGCAACGCGCGACGATTAGGCGAAAAGGGTGAATTGGGATCTGCGAAACGAATTACCAGCGCGAGTCTCATGAGCTTACGATCTCGTCCCAGCTCGCGATTCGGAAAATCACGAGCCCGGGCACTGCAGCTGTGCAGCTCGCGAAGGTAGACTTGCAGTGCTCGCTGGTATTTTGAAAAGCCCTCCTTTGACCCCTCTCTCTCTCTCTCTGCCAAGGGCAAAGAAGATAGCGGGCGTATATATAAAAGGCGGTGCAAATTGATTAACCTTAAAAATTGTGGCTTTTCTTAGTTTTTCCATGTTCTAGATATTTCAGAAGGAAAATACCCTCGACCCATAATTTCATCGATCTTAAAACCTCACGTTCGGGAACAGTGTACCGCGAGATGTGGGCATCTAAATTCGACAGAAAACCGAAATTCATTCAAGACAAAAAGCCCATTTTAGCCCGACATCATTTCATTAGCGAGGGAATGCTTAATTTGGCACAAGTATATATACAGACCACTAATTTTCTCCAGGTTTGAAAGAGAAAACCCCACAAAAAGGAAAAGAAGAAGAAAGAGAACGGATTCTAGTTGTAGACCCATCAAAATATATGCATTGAATTCATCAGATGATGGGGCATTACATCATCCAAAAAAAGACCAACCAAACACCCAAAAAAAAAGGCCTAATCCATATGCACATGAACGATCTGATACCCAAAATGCCCACCCAAAAAACTGGCCATTTACCAAAAAACCCCCCTCGCCGGAACCCCGTACAAAGACTTTCGCCTCAGGCCTTGGCCGGCGACTTGGGCTGGGACGCCTTGGGGGCGTCGGAGGAGGCCTTCTTGGGCAGCAAGACGGGGTTGATGTTGGGCAGCACGCCGCCGCTCGCGATGGTCACCCCCTGCAGCAGCTTCCCCAGCTCCTCGTCGTTCCTCACCGCCAGCAGCACGTGGCGCGGGTTGATCCTGTTCTTCTTGTTGTCCCGCGCCGCATTCCCCGCCAGCTCCAGCACCTGCGGGTAACGAACGCAATCGCGTCACTTCTCGTCACCGTCGCCACCGAATGCCGAAAGAAAGAACACTAAAAGCAGGAAAACTTACCTCGGCGGCCAAGTACTCGAGGACGGCGGCGAGGTATACCGGAGCTCCGGTGCCGGTGCGACGGGCGTAGCGGCCCTTCTTGAGGAAACGGGCGACGCGGCCGACGGGGAACTGGAGGCCGGCCTTGACCGACTTGGAGACCGACTTCTTCCTCTCTCCCCTCCTCCCTCCGGCGCCTCTGGCTTCCATTTCCGGGTTCCGACGACGGGCGGTGCAATCCGACGGCGAAGATTCTTTTCCGGGTTTCGAGTTTGGACACCGTGCGAAAGCGACGGCGACGACGACGGCGACCGGAGTATTTATAGGAGTGGCGGATCGGATGGCGACGTTTCGGTAGATGGCGATCCGCGCAGGTGTTTTGGTTTTTGGAATTGGGGCGTCGATCGAACGGTTAGAAATGCGCCACGCTGGCGATCCGGGAGACTCGATCATCCGAGATTTGACCGGGAATTTAATCGGTTTGCCATTAATTTTAAGCATCGTCTGACGGGAAAGCCGAAAAGGAAAACCATAAAAAGCCATCAATAGCCAATGACAAAAATGGCATAAATAATTCTCGAAGTTTTACTCGATCTATAATATCATCCTTAAAATATTAATTTACTCTATATAATCTTATATCTTAGCTCCATGTATAATATGGTCCATGAACTTTTTATTTATTTAATGTGATTTCTAATTTTTTTTTATAAATATTTAATCCAATCCCTAAATTTATATAACATATCAAATTTTAACATTTCATCAATTCAAGTTCACGAATAATATTAAAATTTTTATATAGTTGACAGATTAAATTTAACGTATATTCGAATTTCAAGAATCATATTGAATAAATCAAAAGTTTGTGAGTAATATTGCGCATTGAATCATAGATTATGAATCATTTATATCATTTTCCTTTAAATTATAGATGTTCAATCAGATTAGCAAAATTTTTGTCACTAATCCAACCCTAAATTATAGCTTCTTCTTTTTTTTATTCATATTGATCCTCAAGGTAAAAATACGCATATAATTTTGATTTGGTTTGCCTCATCAATATTTATTATATTGAGCATATTGCTATAAAAATAAAAAATATCCAAAAAACCAAATATCGTAGGAGAGGGCACCAAGAAAAACACCCCTTCGAGGAGGAACAACCACTTATCTAGTCTGCATTAAGGTAGTAAATGATATCTCACTAACTTAAAATTTTGGAATAAGTGTACTAAAAGTTCTAAAAGTATAATTGTGTTATAAAACTTTAAAAAAATGCAATCAAATCCTTAAACTTATTACAAGAGTGTAATCGAGTTCTAAAATTTTAAAATATATATATATATAATCAATCATAAAACTCATCAAGAAAATGCAATCAAGTTCTAAAATTTTCAAAAGTGCAATTAATTAAATAACTTAATTGAACCAATTTGACAAGTGCTAGAACTTTATTTTATTTTTTGAAAATTTTAAAATTCAATTGTAGTTCGTGATTAATTTTAGGATTTAATTACACTTTTTGAAAGTTTTATAACTCAATTATACTTTAATAACAAGTTTTTAGGATTTCCAATGAACTTATCCCTTTAATTTTTAGAAAAGCCCTTTTGTACCTTTTGAGAAATCAAAAGGTTTTGCGTAATTCCTAATTATTTTTATGAAAATTATATGATTTGTTATGCATTAATCCATAGTCACATGTTCTCGGAATCCTTTATAACAATGAGACAAATGGCTTCACTCGATGATCCTCAGTGACATACTAGAAGTCGCGCTCGATTCAATCCTGTACGACCAATGCTGCTCTCAATATCATCAACAATTATGATTCTGATTAATTTATGGTCCGGCTCCAAACAAGAAATTCCGTCCATATCTATGCAATTGCATGTAGTTGCAGACCAATTTCCTGCTTTGAAAGAGATCTATCAGATTCTTTTGGGTATCCCATTCGGCCATCTTCATTGAGCTTATAGAGTATCAATGAATACAAGGAAGACCTCAACATTCTCGGGCCAAACAGTGCATACTCATTCACAGAACTCTGAAGCAGAAGACTGGAAACAGAGGGCATAGAATCATGGAAAAGAACAAGCATTAAGCTTTGTTATTACAGAACTACGTCACATTCTTATTTTGCCACTGGATATGATTCCATGGCTTTGAAATCATCATCTCCTAACAATGAGAACCCAGAAATAAGACGAGGCAATTCGGTTTATGCCACAAATGCAGATAAGGTAAATCACATTTTGGATCTCGGAAGATTCGAAATTCTTGGAGCGTGATGATTTTCTGGATCGGGATCTACGCGGGTGGCAGCACCTTCTCGTCCCTTTAGAGTAACGTAGATCATTTGCCCGTACTTGCCCTTCAAAACATGCATGATCTGTTACAGGCTCACCAGTCAGCACACAGTTTTGATATTCAATGGAGAACAATTACGTCAAAAGCCTGTAGCTGTCATCTTCCGACCAAAGCAACAAGATTGATATATCTATTTAAAGTTGAGAGTATGCGACCACCTTCTCTACTAGCTTAAACTATTAGAAAACAGTGCCGAACATAGTTATGCCCTTTTGCCAGTGAATGAAATACGAATCAAAATACAAATTACTAAATCGGTCTAATTGTAGCTCAAGTTTTGATATTCCAGTATCCATTCAACAACGTGCTATGTTAAATAAATTAAAGTGATGATATGAGTTGATTTGACCTCTCGAATGTCTCCATGGATTGGTATGCCATTGAACTTTAGAATCCAATCACCTTGTTTGATACCAGCACGTTCAGCTGAGGAGCCTCCTCTCACCTGTAAAAGAAAGGGAATAACAGTGTGGCTTAATGAATTTCTCTCAAGTCTTACAGCCCTGGCCGGGTCACTAAAAATCTTTCCATATGCCTAGGCCGACGCCAACATTCAAGCTTAATCAGCTACAGCTTCGCTTTAGTAATGGATGATTCCGTCCAGTGGGCAATTTGGATATCCATGGATAATATTACCTAAAAGTTTTGGGACCAGTCGGGGAAATATGAAACGGGAAAGGGACAAAGCTTCTGCGCTAGAGTCTGAAAAATTGAGAGTCTTCTGCTATCATTTTACATCCTCAGTTGATGAGTCAATACTATCTCTTTCTCGAGGGTTGATGTGGCTTCCTCTCATACACGTTAACTAAGAATGTGTTTGGTAATATTTTTATTTCGAAAAAAAATTTCTTTTCAGAAATAATTTTTTTATTTTCTATTCCCTGAAATAATTTTTAAGTAAAATAATGCATTTAGTAACTATGTAATATTTCTATTCTTGGAATAAATAAATAAAAGAATGCGTTTGATATGACCACAAATTTTTTTTTTTTTTTTTAAAAAAATTTAAATAATTTTTGTAGATTTTCTAGCAGCAGGCCGGCAGCCAGCGACAACGGATGGTGGGGGTGAGGGGCCCGCGAGAAATAAGAAGAAAAGAAAAAAAAAGAAGAAAAAAACTTATTTCTAAAAATTGTTTTTGAGAATAAGAAATTACTTTTTCTACTTCTTATTTATATTCAAATTTATTTACCAGCCACTTTTCTGTTCCAGGAAATAGAAAAATTAGTTAATGGTATCAAACAAATTTATGTTCTTTTTTTTTTTTTCAAGAACAAAAGAATAGAAAAACAAAGTACTCGAACAAAAACAAACAGACCCTAAGACACCTTTCAAGCCCTCAAGCGAAGGGAACATCCTCGGAGAGAATTCCTTGTTTGCTCAGTGTACGTATCCAAACTTTAATACATACCTTGAGTACACGAACTCCTTGTTGATCAGGAAATGAAGGGTCTCTCTGGTTAATCATCATCCCATAGAAGTCATATATAATCCATCCACTTTCAGGTTGAACAGCATTCCTGCCACATAATACTATCACAGATAAACACGCTGAAAAAAATCCTTAATCTCTACTGAAATAATTAAGCAACTACAGTTATTTGTGTTTATACAATACATAATCCACTGAAATTTACTATCTCAGAATTATTTCCCAATTAGAAGATTGTCCAAATCTTGTTTAGTAGGCCCATCTATGTCATTGTTTTACTAAAGCATCAGACGACATTTGAATAGAAAATATATTTTCCTTTTCGAAGGGACTAGGAGATTGAATCTAGCTATAAGAAGAATGAAGAATGCTTGGCCCATTACAGAGTTAGAGACAACGAGCACTCTGCTCCTATCTTACTTGGACTTGTGGGTTTCAAACCATAATATTAGTTTATCTTCTTTGAATAATTCTAACTTCCAATTCTCTTTCTTATTACTCCCATCTAGATAAGAAGTTTTATGAACTTGCCAATCTTTATAGAAGCTTGCTATTGTTACAGGCTACAAGGGGTTCCCTTAACCAAGTCACTACCTATGAGTCGTTGGCTCATCCTTTAATAGGCAAGTCAAAGCCTTAGTAGTCTCCTCTCACTACTTAGGAGCTTACAGGTTTCATGTTCTAGGTTAAAACTATTTCGGTGCAAACCACGAGAGAGGTACCAAATCAAGGCATATTCTAAATATTACATATAACCTCCAAAGAAAGTCAAGGTTGCAAGCGAGACAATGAAGGATAAGCTTCATCAACAAGAGGAAACAGCTTCAGTCACACTCTAAGACCCCTAAATACACGCTCAATGATAAAAGGAGGAAGGGATATAGAGACAGTTTGCATAGATAGGGCCACCCTTGAAAGAGTGCATTTGAAAGAGTGCATTATAGGTCAATGATCAAGTGCTCTTGCGCCAACAATTTCATGGGTTACAGATACTCTATGGAAAATGTACATTCAGTTAAGCTTTTCTCCTCTTTCAGAAAATAAAACTCTTGCACAGGTAAATGAGCTCAGAAAAAATGTGTCTAAGCAGTGAAACAGGAGCGGGCCAGGTCTCCATGTTCAAGCTAATACATGATGAACCCAGTATGGACTACGAAAAACTGTTTGCCATGCAACAGTATAAGGGAAAGCTACGTCATATCTTTTGAAGTGAATTTAAGGGCATGATATTTACCGTTCGCGCTTTGGGCCTAGGAGTTCCAAGATGTTATCTATTGGTATAGCGAAGCTCATCCCAGGTGCAGTTTTTGAACAGAAAACATTAATTCCAACAAGTTCTTTGTCAATGTTGAAAAGAGGACCCCCTGAATTTCCCTTTACCAGAAAATAGAAACAAGTTATTGTTGGAAATACTTTCGTACTAAAGAAGTGCTATCATCAGGTAAAAGAGCAAACTGATATTGCAGAAAGATGTGCGCATAAATAAAACCAACTAAATCAGAAAATAAGCTCTCTTTCTTTAAATTCACATTGCAGCCTTAATCAAGGAAGGAAGTTCTATTCACAAAGCATGCCAAGTCAATGTTAGCCTTTGCCTCACCGGCGGGTCACCTTTCCCAAGATAGGCCCAAGAAAGATAGGAACCTTCATCCCCCTTTTAGGCGTAGTGGCGCATCCCTAAGTGTCCTCTTGAGCCTGCCTACTTTATTAGGACGAGATCTGAGGTTCACTTTCCAGTCTGTCAGATAAGTTATTTTCTTTCACACAAGACATTCTTGGTCCTTCTGATTTTAGAACAAATTTGGCAAGCTCTTCTTCCAGGAAAATCTTTGGTTGCAGCCAATACATATAGACCCAAGGTACATAATCCACTGGATCATGTGGACCCTTAGGAATCACATGCATTGGACCTACTGCTACCGGCGCAGACAATGACGTCTCCTTCTTCAAGGCCTGGTAGTAATTTTTGGAGTGGGTCCTACCTCATTTCCACGATCAGTAGATAGGTCAAATTTAGCTCTATCGAGAGAGCAGGACATATGTTCGTCCCAGTCCGTCTCTCAAGTAAGAGAAGAAGCAACTAAGAGACTCAAATGGGGTTGGGGGGGTGTCGCCCTAACGTCCAATGGCTGGCTGCTGTGCAGAAAAAAAAAGAATTTGTTTCCCTGGAGAGTTTCCAAAGTAAGCGAGGCTTGAGCTACATATGGCTGGTTTTCAAACTTAGCTAGAGGCGATATTGCTTATCCTATATGCATATACAACTGCCAACGTAGAACTGAAAGTATAAAAGCAAACGCATGTTTGGGCACTTTTTCCACAGGTGGAGGCTCATCTTACTTGAGCGATTGAACAATCCAACTGCATAAAATCTCTTTCCACTCCTTTTTCGTGCAGCTTGCTGCTTGGGCGGCACTCAGAGCTGGATCAAGCACGAAAAAAGGCATGAGCATCACTCACAATTAGTATTTAGCAAAACAGTGGTAGAGGGGGAAAAGGAAAGGGAAGATATTTCATTCCAATACCAGTACAATAAGTAATCAAGATAAATCTTTTTTTGGTATTCACTGACAGACATGTGTACGGCCTTAACAGATCCTAAACCTATTCCAGTTCTTAAGTACCTTATGATACCCAAAGTAACAGTATATGTTAGGGAAAGCGGGCAGCCAATGGCAATCACCAAGTGCCCAGGGCGAAGCTTGCTTGCGGAGCCAATTTTTGCCTTCGAAAATCCATTCCTAGTTGGAGAACTAATCTTCAATAGGGCAATGTCAAGATCCAAATAAGCAACAACCAATCTGCTCTTGTATCGTTCGCCATCCCGTAAATATACAAAAATCTGTGACATTTCACATTATGTAAGCCAAGAGCCACAAATCCAGAAAGTACCCAGTGTTTAGACTCAATCAAGAGCAAGATGATTGCTCAACTCAATTCATCTCATCAACATTGAATTCCTGTATTACATATTTCAACTACATGCTTTTTGCGACAACACTGGCAAAGAACTACAACATACAATATAAACACAACATTTTTACATTTTATTTGTTCAATGAAGCGTTGTTTATATTCTGCATGGCAACTCCAAATATAAATAGCTAAAAAAGACAAGACTGATGGAGGGATATTCTAAACATGTCTTATGTAAATGCTTTGAGCAGTAAGAAAATGCATTTATCGAGATGCAGCATAACTATGATAGAATGGCGATCTCATATATGCCAACATTTGTTTACCATCCACACTGAATAATTGTATATGTGCATACATCCAGCAGCATTTTTAAGTTCATAGAAAGTTAAAGGCCATCGCCCAAATAAATAAACTGGACAAGAAAGCAAATCCCCAAACTTCCCATCAGGTAAACTTACCTGGCCACCTTGAGAGATTTCATGAGCACATGTTAAAATGAGGCCATCCTCCCGAATAATGATACCAGAACACATTCCCTCTGACTCTGTAAGTAGGGAAACGTAGTCAGTGAATAACCAAGCAAAGTCATTTACAGTAAAAAAGGCAGCTACAAAGCATGCTATACCCTGGTCAAAAACATGTATGGTAACAACTGCAGAAGCAGCCTCTTTAGCAACATCGGCAATGGTGTCTCTGCCAAGACTCTCGCGATAAACTTTTGAGCTTTCTTGAGTTTCATAACATGGATTAGCCGAGAGAGTAGGCAGATGAAGCTTCCCTGCCATTCGTTAACCTCAAAGTGAACACATAATTGTGAAAAATCAAAACCCTTGGAAGCCTTCAACAAAAAATGTCTAATCAGAACAAGGAACAAACCGCATTTCTGATTGTCTGAGGAAGGCACTGCTGGAAAGGACAGTGTATGTTGCATATGCACTCGCAGAAGATTTGAGACTGGTCCTGTAATTTCTGCCATTGGAGTCGCCAAAATGTACAAGGAAAGGAAAATTTTGGTTGATAGACTATTCAACTACACAAGTTATGTGACACTGAAATTCTGCAAGAGACCTGCCTGCCACTTATATAGAAATGGTTGTGTGTAGACAAGGAGCCAAAGTCAATCTTTTTCCCTTGCTGTTATTTTTGTATTTTCCTCATCACCGCACTATAAGGATGATCCAATCTGCAAGGAACATGACGGGGGACTTTTCTGATCTAACAAATAAAGAAGAAAGTCAAATTAAGTGGGACAATCAAGCACTCCGAAACAAAAGGACTTCTCTCAAATGGAAACTGCAATGACACCAATGATCAAGCCAATCCCACATGCCTCCTGTCTCTGAGTGACCCAACATAAAGTAGGGTGATGGTAGAAGATCGTCAGCAAATAACAGATCAGAGTCAGAGTTCGCACCTAACAAACAAGAACCGTAAAATGGAAACGAATCACAATTCAGTAATCACCAATGCAAACAATCCCGATGGTAAGAACTTTAGCCACTACAACACGAATGAATTTAGCACCGCATAAGTTAGATGGAAAGGAAATCACTCCCCGTGCAGTTGTGTGCGGACGGATCATCCCCGATTGGACTTGTGAATTGGGCTCAATTTACAACATCTTGCCCAAAAGCCATCAGGAAAACAAAAGTTCCTAAAGACAGACTAAACCCACTTGCCAAGAACTTCTAAGCAAGCAAGCATTAATATTTAAGCTACAGATAATCATGCTTTGGAAATATAATTAGGTGGCTTACTCATGTTTACTTTCTTCTAATGTGGTGATTATCACCCATCATTCAACTTCAGTTTCTTTTGAAGATAAGAAATTTCTTACCTATATCAGTTATTCTCAATAAACAAAGACCCAAGTCGTCTCGTAGTTCTTTCCCTTTCTCTACCACGTGCTCAGAAGGTCGCTGGGAACCTAGGACACGATCCATAAGGAAAGGGTCAACGACTCGAACCACACTCCAGCATGACTAAAAGCTGTACCATTGAAGCTTTTTCAATGGCAATGCCAGTTTGCCATCTATTGACTTTCGAAGTCGATTAGTAAAAGCTGGGTTAGTATGTCACTCGGCAGGTTCGATCACCCGGACAAATTAAGAAAGCGAGGGAAGAAACAGAAAAGAACTGCAGATGCACTCATCTTCCTCCTTGATCCCTGCCGCGCGAACCGCCGTGGAAGCTTCTTCGTCGCTGAGTAATCTAGTGGCCTCGCTTCCTCACGTCCCGTCGTTGCCATTGGTGGGTAAGCTGGCGTTTGCTGCAATGGAGTCGGTGCCTGTGGACTATGCGAGTGTTGGACAGGGCATATAATAAAACTAAAATTAGGTGAAGGATAATACATAGAAGTAGAAGACATTGGAGTGTAATGAAAATCTTAAAACTAATCACGATAATGCAAATAAATTCTAAACCTTTTAAAAAATACAATTAAATTTTAAAATTTGTGTAAAAATGCAATCAAGTCCTAAAATATGAAAAAAAAATGCAATTAACAAAAGACTTTAAGACTTAATTGCATATTTTGAAAGTTTTAAAATTTAATTATGTTTTTCTGATAAATTTTAGGATTTTTGATGCTGTAGAACTCCTTTTCATTTCTATGTTTTTAAAGAAGTGAAAATTATTTAAGGTGTATTTGTTTTAGAAAAAAATTTAATGACAGAGGAAAATTATTTTCCTAACTTTAAGAATACATATTTCTTTTGACTGTAAGTACCTTTCTCATTAGTTGATCATTATTAGCAAAGCAAACATATGAAAGTTCAAAAATTAATTCGCAAAAAATTATTTCAAGTAAAAGCATCTTCATTATCGAATTTTTATGTCAACATTTCAAGGATGCTCATTTTGGGGATACATAAATTACGATAACGACAAGATTATATGTAAGGAACGAAATCATAACTAAGTCTAGCGAAGGAAATGAATTACTTGTGACACGCTAAAAAATACTAGGAAATGCAAACTCTTCTTCCATACAAACGTATGATTTTAAGATTTATTGTGTTTGTTTCAAGGATAACAGAATGATAAAGGGAAATACATTTTGGATATCATTTTTTTAAGGAAAAGGTCCCCTTTTAAGGTTGAAGAATTCATTTCCCTAATTTTAAGCATATGATTTTCCGTTGACCAATCATCTTCAACAAAATAAACGCGTGAAAATCTACCAAATTGATTTGTGGAAAATTCTTTTAATTCAAACAAACACCCATATTATGCGGATTTTATGGTTGAGTTAAGTTAGGATTTTCATTTTCGGTGCTATCTCGGATGATTTTGCACTCATTTGGCAGGGCCTACTTAGGAAGAGTAAATGAGTTTGCAAATCACCTTGGGATTCAAGTTGACAATCATCAGAATGCGCTTCGCTCATAATGCCGGCTGGAAAAAGAAAATCAATGAATATGTTATGTAGCTTACCCTTTAAACCTTGGATTGTCAAAGTTCAACACAATGACACAGTACCAAAAAATTTTGCAGCAATAAAAAGAATCACATTTTATTCCACTCGCGAGATCGATGTTCTGTCATGACATGATACATATCACATTACTGTCCGATCATGAAAAATCAAGGATCTGAGGTAACAGATCACTTGCACTTTTATTGTACTGCAAATAACTACCATTCGATCAAAGTCGAGATCAAAGTCGAGGCCTCGGAGTGGCGACATCTTTCTGCTCGAAAGTTATGGTCAGAGGAACCACACGATCCTTGCCAAACTTGACTCTCCTCACAATTACATTGACGGTTGCCCCCGATTTCTTCCCCATAACGTCCAACATCTGCAACAAATTGGTGAATTAAGCGTTTTAGTTATCATTTTCAATGGCGATAATGAATCGAATTAAGTCAGGAAGCTGAAGTTGAGCTGCCATCACAAACTGTAGACACTTAGTTTATGGTGAAATACTTTGTTCGTTCATTCTGCATCCATCGGTAATCTGTAATGCATCTTCTCTTTCTATCATTTTACATTCCATCCAAGATTCCTCATCTTGAAACTACTGTTGATCACAGTTCATGTAGAGAGTCACAGGCCTTTGAAGCCCTTCTTATTTCCCATCAAGGATAGACCAACGTCAAGAGCAATTCATTCCGATAAATGAATTGCATCAGGCACTTTTAGAGATATTTGATAACGATTCCAGTGTTCCATTTAATATTTGCTCAATGCGCCAAGCAAACAGCTTCTGAATCAAAATTGATGCCTGTTAGATCAAGAAAACTCTTACCTCATTCATATGGCGAACTTTTTCTCCATTAAAATCCACGATGACATCACCAGCTTGAACGCCAGCACGATCAGCAGGGGATCCTTTTATTACCTGACGAAGATATGAATACATAAGGAATCGGCAGTGTTGACAAAAAAGAAGAATGCATCATCTAAAAAGGCTAGCTCGAGCACCGATACGAGAATATAATGACATTAGATTACAGATTTCCATGAACACACAAGATTTTAAGTTCATTGTCAAAAGAAGTGAGGGTCGACACTTTACTAGTCCAATGATACTTAACATGCAGCATAAGTCGTCCCCTGAAGAGAGAGCTTTCTTTAGGGTACTTTCACAGAGAAATGGCAGCACCAGCGTGGTTTCAACGTCGCATATACAGTATGATTCTTATCATAGCACAGTCAACAAGTTATGTTGGTTTATCTGATGGAACATTTTCTCCAGACGAGGTTTTTCCATGAATTATTTCAAATAGAAAGGACAAAAGAAAAAGCAAAAAGATGAGCTAAACAAACTTAAGAGGGACCTTAGCAATATAGTATCCAACAGTAGCAAATTTGGCCATGCACCATACAGCAGCGCCTCGCAAAACCACAAATTCGTGCATAGAATTGGGGGCACTTTTCTTGCAAACTGATGACATTTCTGAAAAGGGAAGAGAATGAGAACATTTCCAGATTTGCCGAAGAAGGCATTAAGAAAGACATACCTTCTGTACAAATACACCTTCTACAGCAGCATTAGGAAATGTGGGGTAATGTTGCTTCAGTGTTTTGAAGTTCTTCTTACTGGCATTCCGCATAACCCACCCGAAATATGGTTGTGCAGGAATCCTGTGACAAGTTACTATCTGTTACCTAGGGGAAGATGATACGCTTGAAATATCATAATTTGTACTGGAGAAGTTTGGAGAATGAATGCTGGAGAAGACTTTGACAAGGCCATTATAGTAACTGATCAACGATGAAAGGAATTGTTTAAGTTTAAACTACAGAGGTCATCGAACTTATTTCTTTCCACTCAACACCTGGATTTCTCGCAGAGAAATGCAATAGAAACAACCTGACTGCTCAAGAATAACAGGCACATCGGAACATCAATGAAACACTTGCTTTAAGATCAATCACCTCTTTGATTATATAAAGGAGGATAGGAGACGATTGATCATTATACCAATAGAAAAGTTCCCGACAATAGTCTACATATCAATCAGGTATGAGGCACCAAAATAGAACGTACTGACAACTCTGGAAGGGCTTTATGATTGCTGAAATAAAGTCAACCGGTACAGCAAAGCTCACTCCAGATGCTTTATCCAACTTCATAGTCTCAACATTGACACCAACTAATTCTCCATCAATATTGCAAAGTGGACCACCAGAATTTCCCTTCAAAACAACAAAAAAGTCGGAAACTTATTGTCAAGGAGCTTACCACAGTTATGTCAAAAGACCTAGATTAAGTTGGACAGAAAGTGCAGGCGTGTGAATTTATCACGAATGTCATGACTGAGTTCTATTGATTAGCCCGTGTTATTTACGGTCTACATTTCTGATTTAAAACATCTAGGAGATGAAAGATGGTGGCCAGCATTTCACAGATAGATGGCCCACATAATGACGAGATACAGATTCCCCCTTTTTCATTTCTCACGCTTCTTAAGAGTCTCAAGTAGCATCGCACCTCTCTATTTTTTAGGCTTACTTTCACCAGAACTGGTATCCTGATGCAGGACCCAATGCACAGGACTCGTCTAGTATTTCTAATGTTGAATATGTGAATCCAACAGCAAAAGGAAACACAAACCAATCACAGGCAGGCAGGCAGGCAAACACAAGCATCGTTACATCTTACTGGATTGATTGCACAGTCTGTCTGTAGATACTCCATGGCCATTCCTCCACGTTTCAACTCATTGCTCTTGCGATTAACACAGCTATATTAAGCAAGAAGAGGGAAGGAACTGTCACTTCAACTAATATTTATACATCCACGCTTTTGTGCTGATACAATCAACTAAGGAAAACAAAGACTCAGACAAAAATCAAGTGCTTGGTCAAATTGTAAGTACGAGCTGAATGACCTGATAATCCCGAGCGTAACTGTGTGTTGAAGGGAAAGTGGACAGCCTATGGCTATTGCCCAGTCTCCAGGACGAAGCTTACTACTTGAGCCAACTTTTGCTGTTGAAAGGGCAGAACTTGGGGTATCAATCTTTACAATGGCAATGTCAAGATCAACATAAGCATCAACAACATGGCCTCTCTCCACGTCTTGAGTATGTACAGTAACCTGCAACTTTCTTTCTGTAAGCCAAGAGCCCAGGACCATCCATGCTTAAATCAGTGAGTTTTGTTAAGAAATCGGAAGCATCCACAATCTTTAGTACTGAATCAAGTGTAATAATGCTTTGTCTGAGCCTCTTATACCAGCAGTCACCCTCCATTTATTAACTTAAACTTCTGGGTTTTGGACTTTCTAACACAACTATTTGTTTTTTTCTGCTCGGTTACATTCAGGAACAAAACACAATATGACCCAGGTCCCAGAAAGGACCTTGAAAATTAGTGCTGGTAAAAGAAAATGAAAAAAATGGCACTTCAGAGTTACATTCTCGTCAATATTGGGTTGAGGTAGCAACATGTGCACAAATCATGCAGATACTGGCAGAGCAATGTATTTTGTGCCCCCCAGTCTCATGCTTATGTGCAGAGAAATGGAAATGGATTGACAATCTGTTGAGCAGAGTCGAAGGTTAACTAATCTGACAAATTGGTATTCTTTTCCATTCTTTACTGCATATGCAGTTTACATAAGTTCAAGATATTATAATTAGTTCCAATTTCAAGTGGTAGAGAAGAAAACAAAGTGAGAAACTAGATGTTGAGCCTCTAAATTTGGACAGGAAAGTACATCCTCAAACACCAACCTTCCCATCTGCTGCATATGTCACGTCAGTTTTGTCAAAGAAAAGATGAGAACATGTTAAAATGTAGCCATCCTCATGAATGACAGTTCCAGAACCCATCTCCCCTTCTTCCTCTGATCGGCAAGATAAGGAGAGACTATTCAGATTAACGCAAAAAGAAGAAGAAGAAGAAGAAGAAGAAGAAGAAGAAGAAGAAGAAGAAGAAGTAACAGTAGATTTCTGGTTAGGACGACTCCCCAAGAGATGGATCACATGGCATACCTCTCCCTCCTTTTTTTGCATATAGATTAGCAACTGCAGGAGCAATCCTAGCTGCAGCATCAGCAATTGTATCTCTGGAAAAATACCCCTTATTTGGTTTTTCATTTTCTTCAGATTCAGCAGAAGCTGCCTTATTTGTATTAAAACATCTAATCAAACTAGTTTGAAGAGACTTGGAGGGAAGTACTTCTGCTGGTTGCAAAAATGAAAAATGAACATAGGATGAGATGACAAAGGAACAGAGTGGTATTAAACATTGCTTCTGATAAAATTAAAAAGAGACAAACCGTGTCGCTGCTGATTTAAGGAAATAAATGCAGGCAGAGGTGGCGTGAATTCTTTATGGAATTGGGCAGGAACCGAGACTGATAGCCTTGGTTCGGGCATTCAAATCAAAGAAGGTAGTTCATTAAAAAGGCTCTTAAATGCAACTACGCAAGAACTTTAAATTGACTAGGGGATCTGCTAACCACTCCATATCCTTAGTACGCATCCAACATATGCGAAACGATACAATTCGACCTTTAGATCTAACGGGTCACTCATGAGATTCACCTCGCCCTAGGATCTGGAATTATGAGCCTACATTCACCAGATGCCCGCAACAACTTTAACATCTCTACTTAAAAAGGAGTGGTTGTCGCACGGGTGTTGCCAGGTATTGCTTAAAACACTCTAAAGTGCACCATATCCGACGAACTCTTGTGCTTATACTTAATGCAAAAATATGCAAAAAGATAACCTTAACCGCAAAATGAGAACTTTATCCTGGAAATGTGCACTACATGCACATTGTGTTTGGGGCAAACAGACCAAATTGCAACATATTAAACATAGAGGCACCAACATATAACAGAAGCATTTGCATGACGTAGTCCACAGTACTTACTGCTAGCATATGCATGAAATAGACAAGAACCAGCAATAGCAATTCCCGCCATCTGTGATCAACAATAGTTCCAAGATGAGGAATTTTGGATGGTATATAATGTGACACTGAAATTCTTCAAGAGACCTGCCTGCCACTTATATAGGAATGGTCGAGTGAAGACGAGGAGCTAAGGTCAATCTCTTCGCCTTACTGTTATTTTTATATTTTCCTCATCACCGCACTATAAGGATGATCCAATCTGCACGGAACATGAAGGGGGATTTTTCTGATCCAACAAATCAAGAGGAAAGTCAAATTAAGTGGGACAATCAAGCACTCCGAAACAAAAGGACTTCTCTTAAGTGGAAACTGCAATGACACCAATGATCAAGCCAATGCCACATGCCTCCTGTCTCTCAGTGACCCAACATAATGTAGGGTGATGGTAGAAGATCGTCAGCAAATAACAGAGCAGGGTCAGAGCTCGCACGTAACAAACAAGAACCATAAAATGGAAATGAATCACAATTCAGTAATAACTTTAGCCACTACAACACACTTGCATTTAGCTCCGCATAAGTCAGATGGAAAGGAAATCACTCCCCATGCAGTTGTGCGTGGACGGACCATCCCCAATTGGACTAGTGAATTGGGCTCAATTTATTATGTAAAGGTTAGTTCAACATCTTGCCCGACAGCCATCAGGAAAACAAAAATTCCTGAAGACAGACTAAACCCACTTGCCAAAAACTTCTAAGCAAGCAAGAATTAGTATTTAAGCTACAGATAATCATGCTTTGGAAATATAATTAGATGTTTTAATCATGTTTGGTTTTCTTCTAATGTGGTGATTATCACCCATCATTCAACTTCAGTTTCTTTTGAAGATATGGAAATTTCTTACTTATATCAGTAATTCTCAATAAACAAAGACCCAAGTCGTCTCGTAGTTCTTTCCCTTTCTCTACCACGTGCTCAGAAGGTCGCTGGGAACCTAGGGCACGGTCCATAAGGAAAGGGTCAACGACTCGAACCACACTCCAGCATGACTAGAATCCGGACCATTGAAGCTTTTTCAATGGCCATGCCAGCATGCCATCTATTGACTTTCGAAGTCGATTAGTAAACGCTGGGTTAGTATGTCACTCGGCAGGTTCGATCACCCGGACAGTGGAAATGAAGAAAACGAGGGAACAAACAGGAAAGACCTGCAGGTCCACTCATCTTCTTCCTTGATCCCTGCCGCGCGAACCGCCGTGGAAGCTTCTTCGTCACTGAGTAATCTAGTGGCCTCGCTTCCTCACGTCCCGTCGTTGCCATTGGTAGGTAAGCAGCCGTTTGCTGCAATGGAGTTGGCGCTTGGGGACAATGGGAGTGTTGGACAAGTCATGTAATAAAAAAAAAAAAAAATTGGGTGAAAGAAAAAAAAAAAAATATATATATATATATATATATATATGTGTGTGTGTGTGTGTGTGTGTGTGTGTGTGTAAAGAATAAAAGGAAGTGCAAGAAATCATGAAATTTATGAAGAAAGTGCAATTGAATTTTAAAACTTTCAAAAATATAATCAAATTTTCAAATTTGTGCAAAAATATAATTGAGTTTTAAAAACTTTATAAGAAATATAATAAGTTCCATAACTTGTCATAAAAGTGTAATCAAATATTAAAATTTTGAATAAATGAAATCAATAAAATGATTTGATTAGACTGATTTGATACGTTTTAAGATTTAATTACATATTTTTAAATTTTTATGAATCAATTGTACTTTCATAATAAATTTTAGAATTCAATTATACGTTTGCAAGTTTTATGACTCAGTTAGACATTCGTAACAAATTTTAAGACTTCTTATGCATTTATTCCAAAAAAAAAAAAAAAAGAGTGGAACTCTTCTCTCTTTCTATGTTTTTTATGAACGTATTTCTTTTAAAAATATTTCATGACAAAAGAAATTTTTTTTTTTTTAAATCATTTCCTAACTTTAAGCATGTAGATTTCCTTTGACCGCAAATACCTTTTATGTTGACTTATCATTATTAGCCAAGCAAATGCACGAAAATTCAGAAAATTAATTTGCAAAAAAAATTCTTTCACTCAAGTAAACATATCCTCAATAACAAAATTTTACAGCAGCATTTCAAGAATGCTCATTTTGGTGATAAATAAATTACAATAATGATAGGATTATAGATAAGTAACAAAATCATAAGTAATTCGGACGAGGGAAATGAATTACTAGCGACACACTAAAAAATGGCAGGAAATGCTGTTCTTCCCTACAAGCTTAGGATTTTATGAATTAATAGCGACGCACTAAAAAATGGCAGGAAATGCTGTTCTTCCCTACAAGCTTAGGATTTTAAGATTTACGTGTGTTTGTCTCGGGGAAAAATTAATGAAAAAGGAAAATGTTTAATGTTTAATGGGAAGTCATTTTTCAGGATAAGTTTTCCCCTTTTCAGATTGGGAAATTCATTTTCCTAACTCTAAGCATACATATTTTTTGTCCATAAATGGTTATTCATTGACCGATCATTTTAAGTAAACCAAATGTGTGAAGATCCGCAAAATTAGTTCTCGAATTTTTTTTTCATTCAAATAAATACACATAGAAATGACTCCCGTATGCAGATTTTGCGATTGAGTTGAGTTAGGATTTTCATTTTCAGCACTATCACAAGTGATTTCGTGCTCATTTGGCAAGGCCTATATAAGAAGAGTAAAATGAGTTTGCAAATAACCTTGGGTTTCAAGTTTACAATTATTAGAATGCACTTCGTGGTTCGTGCTCATTTGGCAAGGCCTAGATAAGAAGATTAAAATGAGTTTGCAAATCACCTTGGGCTTCAAGTATATAGTTATTAGAATGCGCTTCACTCGTTACATTGGTTGGAGAAGATAATCTATATATATATATTATGTAGTTTACCCTTTAATTTTTTTTTTTTTTTTAAGAAGGTTTTATTGCTAATATGTTTACTTCCATAGTGGGTAATGAGTAGCAGTACAAGATTTTCGCACATCAAATATTGATTCCGTTTTCGGTGGAGATAGTAGCTGAGCCTTGGATTGTCAAACTTCCAACACAATGACATGGTACCAAAACATTTGCAACATAAAAAAGAAACACATTTTATTTCACTCGCGAGATCGATGTTCTTTCATGACATGATACATGTCACGTTATCGTATGAAATAAAGGATCCAAGGTAACGGATCGCCTGGACTTTTATCGTGCTGCAAATAACTACCTTTCGATCAAAGTTGAGATCAAAGTCGAGACCTCGGAGCGGCAACATCTTTCTGCTCGAAACTTATGGTCAGAGGAACCACACGATCCTTGCCAGGCCTGAATCTCTTCACAATTACATCAACAGCTGCCACGGATTTCTTTCCCATTACCTTCATCATCTGCAACAAATTGGTAAATCAAGCGTTTTAGTTCTCGTTTTCAATGGCGATAACGAACTGAATAAGTCAGAGAGCTGAAGTTGAGCTGCCATCACAAACTGTAGACACTTAAGTTTGTAGCGAACGACTTTGTAGCCAACAACCTTCTACGTTCGTTCTGCATCCATCTATAATCCGTACTTTATCTCCTCTTTCTATCATTTTACATTTTATCCAAGATTCCTCATCTTGAAACTACTGTTGATCCCAGTTCATGTAGAGAGTCACAGGCCTTTGAAGACTTTCTCATTTCCCATCAAGGATAGACCAAATTCGAGAGCAATTCATTCCAATGAATGGATTGCGTTATACACTTCTTGAGACCTTTGATAACGATTCCAGGGTTCCATTTATTATTTGCTCAATTCGCCAAGTAAACAACTTCTGAATCAAAATTGATGCCTGTTAGATCAAGAAAACTCTTACGTCATTCATATGGCGAACTTTTTTTCCATTAAAATCCACGATGACATCACCATCTTGAACGCCAGCACGATATGCAGGGAATCCTATTATTACCTGGCGAAGATAAGAATACGTAAGGAACCGGCAATTTTGGCAAGTAAGAAGAATGCATCGTCTAAAAAGGCTAGCTTGACGCCATTACAGGAATATAATAACATTAGATTCCGGATTTTCATGATTACCCAAAATTCCAACTTCATTGTCAAAAGAAGTGTGGATCGACAATTTACTAGTCCAATTGTACTCAAAAAGCATGCAGCATAAGTTGTCCCCTGGAGAGAGCTTTCTTCAGGGTACTTTCACAGAGAAATGGCAGCACCAGCGGGGCTTCAATGTCACATATACAGTATGATTCTTATCATAGCACAATTGACGACTGATGTTGTTTTATCTGATGGAACATTTTCTCCAGGCGAGGTTTTTCCATGAATAATTTCAAATAGCATGTTTCATGAGAAATAGAGAGGACAAAAGAAAAAGCAAGACGACAAGTTAAACAAACTTAAGAGGGACCTTAGCAATATAGTATCCAACAGTAGCAAATTTTGGCCATGCACCATACAGCGCCCTCCTCCCAAAACCACAAATTCATGCACAGAATTGGGGGCGCTCTTCTTGCACACTGATGACATCATTGAAAAGGGAATAAAATGAGAGCATTTCCAGATTTGCCGAAGAAGACAATAAGAAAGACATACCTTCTGTACAAAGACACCTTCTTCAGCTTTAGGGAATGTGGGGTAACGTTGTTTAAGTGTTTTGTAGTTCTCCTTGCTGACGTTCCACATAACCCATCCAAAATATGGTTGTACAGGCATCCTGCGACAAGTTACCTTCTGTTACCTAGGTGAAGATAATATGCTTGAAATATCATAGTTGTACTGGGGAAGTTCCGAGATTGAATACTGCAGAAGACTTCTACAAGGCCATTATAGTAACTGATCAATAAGGAAAGAAATTGTTTAAGTTTAAACTACAGAGGTCATCGAACTATTTCTTTCCACTTAACACCTGGAGTTCTCGCCGAGAAATGCAATAGAAATGACCACGACTGCTCAATGCACATCAGAATATCAATAAAAAACTTGCTTTAAAATCAGTCACCTCTTTTATTATATAAAGGAGGATAGGAGACGATTGATCATTATACTGATGGAAAAGTTCACGACAAAGTTTACATATCAAGCAGGTATGAGGCACCAAAATAGAACGTACTGACAACTCTGGAAGGGCCTTAAGATTGCTGAAAAAAGATCAACCGGTACAGCAAAGCTCAGTCCAGATGCTCATGGAACCGTCCTCCTCGCCTCTTAAGCTAGTGTCCTCGCTTCCAGGTGTGAGCTGCAATGGCGTTGGTGTTTGGACTTTTGGAGTGTTGGACAAGGTATATGACAAAACTGAAATTGGGTGAAAGAAAACATAAAAAATGAGTGAAATTCTTTTTTTTTTTTTTCGTGGACTGGGACTGAATGTAGTAGATAATGGTTATTAGATGAGTGAAATGTTGAGCAAAACATTCAGTTTCAGGTCAAGTTCGAAGTAATAGTTGACATGCCAGCTCAGGTGATTCACGAACTATAATCTCTGTTCAATATCGAAGTTCCAAGTCAACATTTCATAGATGCCGATTTTAGTTATAATAATCACATGATAATATGTAAGGAACGAAATCATGAACAGGTCATATGAAGGAAAATTAATTATTAGCAACATGCTAAAACCTCCTTAAAACACACAAAGTAGAATTGGCGGGAGATGCAAACATACAGGATCGAAGATTTTGGAAATGACTCGTTTTGTGAATGTTGCGTTTAAGTCAGGATTTCCTTTACCTCGGTGCTACCTCGACTGATTTCAGTCTCATTTGGCAAGACCGATGCATAAAACAAGTTTTCGAATCATCTTGGGTTTCATGTTGATGTGTTTCGAATGCGGTTCGAACATGTTTGAAGTAGCTGCACGAGATTCTTATCGAGTGAATGTCGGTTCCATATTCAGCACACTGTAGCTGAGGCTTGAATTGTAAAGCTACAACACATTGACATAGTGCTGGATCACTTGCAAACAAAATATTCACATTTTACTCTACCAGGAGATCGAGGTTGTTCATGACATGATATATACACATTACGGTCCTCTCATGAAATAAAGGATCCAAGGTAACAGATCACTTGGACTTTTATTGTACTGCAAACAACTGTGCTTTGATCAAAGTGGAGGCGTCGGATTTCCCACACATCTAAGCGACATCTTTCTCCTTGAAAGTTATGGCCAGAGGAACCGGAGCATCCCTGGCTCTCTTCACATTTACTATGACAGGTTCCCCATATCTCTCCCCTCTAGCATCCATCATCTGCAACAAATTGATGAATCAAGCGCTTTAGTTCTCGTTTTCGATAAGGATAACTAACTGCATACGTCAGAGAGCTGAAGTTGAACTGCCATCGCAAACTGTAAAAGCTTGAGTTTATAGTGAACAGCTTTGTTTGTTTGTCCTGCATTTATAGATAATCTGTAATTTATCTTCTTTTCTTTCATTATTTACCATCCAAAATTCCTCATCTTGGAACTATTGTTGACCCCAGTTCATGCAGAGAGTGACAGGCCTTCAAAGCAATTCATTCCAACGAATGCGCTATGCACTTCTTAAGATCTTTGATAAAAATTCCAGAGTTCCGTTTATTATTTGCTGATTTTCTCTTAGTAAACAACTTCGAAATCAAAATTGATGCTTGTTAGATCAAGAAAACTTTTACCTCTTTGATGTTCCGAACTTGTTTTCCGTTAAATCCCACAATAACATCACCGGTTCGAATGCCCGCATGATCAGCAGGGGATCCTTTAAATACCTGACGAAAATAAGAATATGTAAGGAACCGGCAATTTTGACAAATAAGGAGAATGCATGGTCTAAAAAGGCTAGCTTGAACAGCATTACGAAAATACAGTGACATTAGACTACGGATTTCCATGTGTACACAAAATAAAAGTTCATTGTCACAAAAGGTGCGGATCAATTATTTTGGATCGACACTTTACTAGTGCAATGATACTTGAAAGCATGCAACATAAGTACAGAAAGCTTTCTTTGGGGTACTTTCACAAGGAACTGGTGGCACCGGCATGGCATTAATGTCGCATATACAGTATGATACTCATCATGGCACAGTCGACAAGTGATGTTGGTTTATTGTATGGAACTTTATCTCCACACAAGGTTTTTCCGTGTATAAGTTCAAATAGCACGTTTCATGAGAAATAGAGAGGACAAAAGAGTAAGGATGACGAGCTAAACAAACAAAAGAGTGACCTTAGCTGTGTATAAAAGGGAAGAGAAGGAAAACATTTCCAGATTTGCCGGAGGAATAAACCAAATGCACCTTTTGTAGAAAGACGCCATCTTTAGCATTAGGAAATGTGGGGTAACTTTGTTTAAGTGCTTCGAAGTTCTCCCCACTGATGTTCCGCACAATCCATCCGAAATCCGGCCGTACAAGCCTCCTGCCACAAGTTACTATCTGTTACCCGGGACGAGATTATATGCTTGAAATATCACAAATTCTTTGCACACATACTCAAATAATTCATATAAGGAAATAAGTTTGGAGAAACAATAATGTAGAAGACTTTGACATGACCATTTTAGTTACTGATCAATGATAAGAAAGTAACTGTGTAAGCTTAAACTAGGTCAGACTATTTCTTTTCCGCCCAACACCAGGAGTAATCGCAAAGAAAGCAATAGAATAATCTGATTGCTCAAGAACATAAGGCACATTAGAATATAATGAAACACTTGCTTTAAAATGAATCACCCGTTTTATTAAAAAAGGAGGATAGGAGACAATTGATTCTTATACCAATAGAAAAGTTAATCACAATAGTTTACATATCAAGCAGGTTTGAGGCAGCAAAAATAGAACTTACTGAAAATTCTGGAAGGGCTTTATGATAGCTGAAATAAGATCAACCGGTACAGCAAAGCTCACTCCAGATGCTATGTCCGGTTTCACATTCTCAACATTGACACCAATTACTTCTCCATCAACATTGCAAAGAGGACCCCCAGAGTTTCCCTTCACGAATGAAGAAACAGTGGCAACTAGTGTCAAGTTAAGGAGCATACCATAGTTATGCCAAAAGAGTAAGTTGGACAGAGAAATGCATGCACGTTAGTTTACCATCAATGCCGTCACAGACCTCTATTTGATTAGACTGTGCTATGTACGGTCTACAATTCTGTATCATAAATATAGGTGGCCCACTAATGACGAGATATCCAATCCCCCTTTTTCATTTCTCAAGCTTCTAGAAAGTCTCCTGTAGCATCACACCTCTCGGTTAGCTAGACTTTACCCATATAACTAATTACCTTTATAGTTCCTGCTCTTCCCACATTGATGTAACACAGCTCTATCTCAGTCTAGCAGTTAATGCACAGAGTCTGGTCTAGTATTATTAACGCTGCATATGTGAATGCAACAGCAAAAGGAAACAAAAACCAATCTCAGACAGGCAGAAAAACACAGGCATTGTTCCATCTTACTGGATTGATTGCACAATCTGTTTGTAGATACTCCATCATTCCTTCAAGTCCCAACTCATTGCCCGCGCGATGAACACAGCTATATCAAGCAAAAGAAGAGAAAAGGAACTGTCACTTTGTACTTATACATCCACGCTGTTGTGCAAATACAATCAACTAAGGAAAACAAAGATTTCGACAAAAATTAATTGCTTGGTCACATCATAAGTACAAATTGAATGACCTGATAATCCCAAGCGTTACAGTGTGTTGAAGGGAAAGTGGACAGCCCATGGCTATTGCCCAGTCTCCAGGACGAAGCTTACTAGATGAGCCAACTTTTGCTGTTGAAAGGGGAGAAGTTGGTTTTTCAGTCTTTACAATGGCAATATCAAGATCCACGTAAGCATCAACAACTTGGCCTACAACATCTTTCTTGGCTTCTTGCAAACGTACGAGAACCTGCGACATTCTTTCTGTAAGCCGAGAGCCCATGACTATTCATGTTTAAATCCACGAGTTTTGTCTAGAAAACAGAAGCGTTCACAATCTTTGTCGGAGCCTTATATAAAAATAGTCACCGTCCATTTAATAGTTTAAGCCTCTGGTTTTGGACTTTCTAGCACAACTAATTTTTTTATTTTTCAGCATAGTTATATTCGAGAAAAAAACAGAATATAACCCAAGTCACAGAAAGGGGTCTGAGAAATAATACTGGTAAAAGAAAATGAAAATTATGGCACTTCAGAGTTACATTCGAGGAAGCAATATGGGCATGCAAATCTCCACCGATCATGCAGATACTGGCAGAGCAATATGTTCCGTGCCTTCAGTTACATGCTTGTGTGCAGAGAAATAGAATGAGAATATAGTGAGCACAGTCGAAGGCTAACTAATCTGACAAAATTCTTTCCGATCCTTAACCATATGTGCAGGTTAGACGTCATCAAGTTCAAGATGATATCATTATAATAAGATCATGTGGTAGAGATAAAAACAAAGTGAAAAGCTTGAACTTGGGCCACTGAGTTTGGACAGCAAAGTACACCCTCAAACACCAACCTGCCCATCGGCTGAATATACCATGTTCGTTTTGTCGAAGACAACATGAGCACATGTTAAAATGTAGCCATCCTTATGAATTGCAGTTCCAGAACCTATCTCCCCGTCAACATCTGACCAGCAAGATAACAAAAGACTTCTCAGACTAGTGCCAAAAAAGAAGAAGAAGAAAAAGTAACAAAAGATTTTCAGCCAGGACAACTCAATAAGAGAAGGATCACATGGCGTACTTTGCCCTCGATTTCGAGCACATAGACTAGCGACAGCAGGAGCGGTCTTAGCAGCAGCATGGGCAATTGTATCTCTGCCAAAATACGCCAGTTTTGCATTTTCTTCAGATTTAGCTGAAGCTGCCTTACTTGTATCGTAACACCTAATCCAACTAGTTTGAAGAGACTGGGACGGAAGTACTTCTGCAGGTTGCAAAAATAATAAACGAACATATGACGACAGAGGAAAATAGTGGTGTTACACATTGGTTTTGATAAAATTAGAAAGGAGACAAACCGTGTCGCCGCTGATTCAAGGAAATAAATGCCGGGGAGGTGGCGTGAATTCCTTACGCAATTGGGCAGTATTTGCGGCTAATGGGTTTGATTCTGTTGTTCAAATCAAACAAGGTAGTTCAATTAGAAAGGGTCTCAACTACAACTATATGAAAACTTTAAATTTACCGGGGCTTGATTCCTTAACCCAACTTTAGGTCAAACTCCAATTTTCTCCCAAAAAAATTTTTGTCTGAAAAAAATTACAAAATTTCACTCTAGTCTCAAATCTGCCCCATGTCCAAAAATTCCACAAATTTCTTTAAAATTATCGGCATCAAGGCTAGTTTGAGGCTCATTATCATAATATATGTTTTCACCAACAACCTTATTTTCATATGGAACAATAGTGGTCTCTTGATACTAATAATTTCGAATATATCCATGGCAATATTTTGACGTGGAGCAGATTTTGAATTAAGTGAAAGTTTGTGATATTATTTAGATAAAGAAAAAAAGTTGAGGATAGAATTGGAACAAGAACTAAAGTTTGAATTTATTTTAGGAAATTAGCTCAATTGATTAGCAATCTGCTACCTACCCCAAAATCCTTACTACGAATCCAATGTAGGCAAGAAAATACGTTTCGGCCATTAGATATAACGGGTGTCTCGTGAGATTCACCTAGCCTTAGGATATGGAACTATTCAACCTATGTTCACCGGATGCATGTAGAAACACTAACATCTCTAGAGCAGTCACCTCAGGGTTCGTCGGCTATGGCCTGCAAGCACTCTAAAGGGCACACCATATCCGACGAACTCTTGAGCTTGTCCTTAATGCAACTATACGCAAAAGACGCTCTAAACCGCAAACATTAGAACACTTCCTGTTTCTAGGCAAACAGGCCGAATGGCATCATATTAAGCATAGATTCACCAACATATAACAGAAGCACTGGCATGAAATAGACCAAGGTACTTACTGCTAGCATTTGCATGAAACAGACCAGAGCGAGCAACAGCGGTTCCCGCCATCTGTAGCATCAAAATTTACGCAGTCAAAAAGAAGAAAGAACGGAAAATTGTCTCTGCTATTGATACTTGAAATCCAAAATTGCTCTAAGCTTCCCCTCAGCAGTAAAAATTTTTGCTGGCACGCTTGGGAAGAGAGCTATGTGCGGACAGGAGAAGCAGAAGCAAAATTACCTGTAGGAAGCTCCAGAGCAGAGATCAAGTGATACCCAGATTCTGTTGGCGTCTCCATCGAATGAATTCACACCTAAATACAGCTTCTGATCCTACCAAAAAAAAAAAAAAAAAAAAACTTAATTGACTACTAAGTCAAAGTCCTTGATTAAATGCTAGTTATTTGTGGGGGTTTTCGTACGTAAATAAAGAAAATAACTCCCAGGTTTCGTTTGCAAATGAATTTCGCGTTCCCGAATCAAATTGCCCGGCTGCCACCCGCTTGTCCTAAAAAATTGAAGCTTGGTGGTTAATTATGGCGTGTTTAGTAACATTTCTGTTTAAAAATTATTCCAGGGAATAAAAATAGAAAAAAAGTGTTTCTGTTCTGGGGAACAATTTTTGAATAAAAAAACGTGTTTGGTAAACTTGTTCTGGAAATAAAAATGAACATAAACACATTTAGTAAATTTGTGTTCTTTTTTTTGTTTCTTTTAATTTTTAATATTTTTATTTTATTTTCTTTCTTTTTCTTTTTTTTTTTTCTTCTTTTGGCCGGTCGCCGACCTCGGCCATGGTCGGCGACGGTCGACGAGGGCCGGCGACCGGCCGACAAGGGCCGGCGGCCTCCCCCAACCACGGCGAGGCTCGCCGGCCCCCGGCCGCCGAGCCTCGTCGTGGTTAGGCGAGGCTCGGCCTCACCTTGGTGGGCGAGCTCGGGCTCACCCGGATCCGGTGAGCCCGAGCTCGCCCAGCCTTGCCCGTGCCGGCGAAGCTCGGCCTCGCCTTGGCCGGGGCGAGCTTGGGCTCGCCTAGATTCGGCGAGCCCGAGCTCGCCCGGCCAAGGCAAGGCCAAGCATCGCCGCCCAATAATGCTCCGGCGAGGTCTCCGGCCCTTGACGGCCGCCGCTGGCCATAGCCGAGGCCGGCGATCGGCCAAAGAAAAGAAAAAGAAAAGAAGAAAAAAAAAGAGAAGAAAAAGAGAAGAAAAGAGAGGAAAGAGAAAAATTGTTCTTAAAAATTGTTCCAAAACAAGAAACACATTTTTCTTGTTTCTTGTTTCTATTTCAAATGTGTTCTTGGGAACAAAAAAAAATAGATTTGAAATAAAAACGCAAACAAACGCGTTTATTATTTTTTTGTTTTCTGGAACAAAAAAACAGAAATTTCATTCATAAACAGAAACAAAAACATTAACAAACAGGCCATTAGTGACAGAGCACGTACAAGGTCTTGCAACGTTTGGGAGTCTTGGATTTTCATGCATAAACTACAAAAAAGAAGAAGATAGTTTCCACGAAGTGTGTGATTCACCGTTGCTTAGAAAAGAAGTTGCATTTATGTAGCAATGAGACGATGCGCACTGGTTAAATAGTGACAGAGCAAGCATGTGCACGTTATATTCTTTCCCTACCAATGATAAGAAGCACACGTGACCGTCAGGAAGCAGATAACCATTTCTGAGCAATAGCAGGACAGCAGATCAATTCCCTTCTCGGAATTTAAGGAATTTAAGAAGACTAGGTCAATAGGTCCCTTTGAGAGTATGTTTCACTTTTTGGTGTTTCCTACAAGATACTAATCTTTTAAAAATATATTTAAATGTACGGATTTTAGTGATATAATAATCTTTAAGCTATTACAAGGATAACATTCTATTACGAATTACAAATTCTTATAAAAGTGAGTCCCATAATAATTCATAATTATTTGTTATTTAATATTTTGTGATGCAAAATAAATTGTTATTCTCACAATAAATTAAAGATTGTCATTCATTACACTTCATGAAGACTAGAGAGGGAGGCAGCAAGAGGGTACTATGGTGCCATTGCACCGCACCAGATGCAATTTCATGTTGTTTGGCAACTTCCGTTTTTTGGAATTTCATAGCTACTCTAATACCACGTGTAGAGAAGCGAATGATTGCCCAAGAGAAATAGACACTTCTTTATTAATAATATTATAGAAGCAAGTAAACTCTCCACACCTACTTCGCAATATTTTATTTGTAACTCTTCTCACCACTCACGCTAACACTCAATGACACTTACTACGCTCGCAAGCCACCCACTACAACACTGGCTTGTTCCTTGGGTTTTGAGGGAAGATCCCTAGGATAAACTTCCATACCCGGTGGTTAACCCCGCACGGGTTTGGGGGAGCAGTTTAAGGACCTACTCAGGTCCTCTATGCTTTTGTTTTTTGGGCATATACACAAGTGGAGGAGGCTAGGCTATTTCTAACCTTTATACACCGATTATCTAACATATGATCTCTGGCACAAGTGGGATTTTTTGCTTCTATTTTTCATGTTCGGACAAATCTATAGCCACAAAGTTCTAGCTATCACAAACTGCCTAAAGTCTTGCAGCAATTGCTAGAAAAATCTAGAAAATGTGTGGGAAAGAGGAGAGAAAGGCGGTGCTCTTCAACAGTTCTTATATATTTTTAATTTTTTTTTTTGGTTTAAACCAGAAAATCACATATCACAAGCCTCTATGATAATCACATTGGATTAGTCACCACTAAACAACAAAAAAAAGGGATGATTAGTTGGCTTTAAAATATATTAGTTGTTACCAAGTCGTCATCTATTCCTCAAAATAGTATAGTTCTTTCTCTGTCATGTGCTTGAAGAAAGACTCAAGATCCGACAAGATCCATTAGCAAAGGGCGAAAGACTCAAACCACTCTCCAAAAGGCTAAAACCGTGCCGTTGAAGCTTCAATCGCAATGCCAGCTTGCCTTCTATGTGACTTTCAAAGTCGATTAATGAACATGAATGAAATTCTTTCTTTTTTTCATGGACTGGATAATGGTTATAAAGTGAGTGAAATGTTGAACAGAAGAGTCAAGTTTCAAGTCAAGTTGGAAACAAGAGTTGATATGTCAGCTCAGGTTTTTCACAAACTACAATCTTTATAATCCTACGTCAGCATTTCAAAGATGTCGATTTTAAATATGATAATCACATGATAATATGTAAGGAGCATAATCATAACCAAGTCATATGAAGGAGCAAGCGGTCGATGCGATTGGCTTGCAAAATAGTAATTGAACAACATGACCTCTATGGCCGGCATTGAAGTATCAAGCGGCCTATATAGCATGCTTGGGAAATAGTTACTGAATGATGTAGCTTGTGCAACCGGCATCGAAAGAAAGCCACCTTTGTGAAAGATAATGATGCGAAAGATAATGATACCAAGTTGAAAAGATAATGATGCAGAAGATAAGAATTAAAGAATTTTGTATATATCAATATACATTGATAAATAGTATATGAAACTATTTATAGGCTTATTTAATAACTATTTAGGGAAATAATATAAACATAATATTATATATAATCAATCAAGAAGATGTACCATCAAATGAGATATATGCATAAGAGAAATGATTGGATGACATTCTTTAATGTATTGCGAGAATAACAGTCTATTCGGATCATAAAAATCAAATAACAAATAATTATAAATTATTATGAAACCTATTTCTTCAAGAATTTGTTACTCACAATAGATTGTTATATTCATAGTACCCAAGGACTGTCATGCTAGCAAAGCCCATATGCATAATTAAGTAAATATCCTAATCTTGTTAAAAGTCCTTAAAACACTCAAGATATAAATGGCTGGAAATGCAAACTCGCCTTCTCTACAACCTGAGAATTAAAGATTTAGGAAATAACTCGGTAAGCCAATCTTGGGGTTGAGTTGGGATTTTCATTTCCTCGGTGCTATCTTGAGTAATTTCAGGCTCATTTAGCAAGGCCGATGTATAAAACAAGTATTTGAATCACCTCGGGTTTCAATCTAACGTTATCAGAATGTGATTCGCGCATTACACCAGCCAAACATGTTGAAAGTAGCTGTACGAGGTTCTCATCCAGCGAATTTCGATTCTATTTTCGGTACATCGTAGGTAGATTGAATTTTCGATTTCCGACGCATTGATATGGTACTGAATCACTTGCAACCAAAATAGCCACCCATTTTATTCTCCTCACCAGGTCAATGTTCTTTCATGACATGATACATGCCACGTTATTGCCCTCTCATGAAATCAAGGATCCAAGGTAACAGATCGCTTGGACTTTTATTGTACTGCAAATAACAATTCATCTAGCAAAGTCGACATTAAAGTCGAGGCCTCCGAATTCCTACAATCTCGAGACAGGTTTCTCCTGGAAAGTAATGGTCAGACGAACTGAATCATCCCTGCCATCCCTGGCTCTCTTCACAAGTACCTCAACAGGTTTTCCAGATCTTTCCCCCATAGCATTCATCATCTGCAACAAGTTGGTGAATCAAGCACTTTAGTTCTCGTTTTCAATAATTATAAGTCAAAGAGCTGAAGGTGAGCTGCCATCGCAAACTGTAAGTGAACAACTTTGTTTGTTTGTTCTGCATCCATCCCTAATCTGTAATTTATCTTCTTTTCTTCCATTTTATATACCATCCAATACTCCTCATCTTGAAACTATTGTTGAGCAAAGTTCATGTAGAGAGTGACAAGCCTTTAAAGCCTTTCTCATTTCCCGTCAAGAATAGGCCGAAGTCAAGTAAAGCAAGTGCAATTCATTCAAACGAATGCGTCATGTAGTTCCATGATAACTTTGATAATGATTCCTGGGTTCCATTTATTGTTTGCTCAATGCACCAAAGTAAACAACTTCTGAACCAACACTGATGCTTTGCTAGATCAAGAAAGCTTTTACCTCTGTTATGTCTCGAACTCTTTTTCCATTAAATTCCACGATGACATCGCGGTCTTGAATGCCAGCACGATTAGCAGGGGATCCTTTTATTACCTGATGAAGATGAGAATACCGGCAATATTAACAAACAAGAAGCATGCGATTGTCTCAAAGACAAGCTTGAACAGCATTATGAGAATAAAATGACATTACATTGCAAATTTCCTTTGGTACACATGATGCAAGTTCATTGTCATGGAAGCGTGAATCGAGACTTTCACTAGTAAAATGATTACTTCAAAGCATGCAACATAAGTTGTCTCCTAAAGAGAGCTTTCTTTAGGGTGCTTCGACAAAGAAATGGCAGCACCAGAATGGCGTTAATGTTGTTTATGCGGTATGATTCTTATCGTAGCATGGTCAACAAGTGATGTTGGCTTATTAGGTGGAACAATTTCTCCAAACAATTTCATGAATGATTTAACGGGATAAGTATACTGGGAGTTCTAAAACTGATCATGAAAGTACAGTTTTTTTTTGGTGACCCGGAACCGCCATACAGCCGGCAACCGGCAGCGTAAACCTAAGGCGACCCAAGGGGGCCCATCTCCCCCGGACCGTGGGTGAGTTGCAAAAGCGACCGCAGAGATTCAAACTCACTCCATTCCAGTAGAGGGATTGAACGCAAACCATGCGACCACCAATGGGGTAGGTATTATGAAAGTACAGTTGAGTTCTAAAACTTTCAAAAAATGCAATCAAATCCTAAAACTTTCACAAAAGTGCAATTGAGTCCTAAAATTTTCAAAAAATGCAATCAAATCCTAAAATTTATTAAATTAATGTAATTAAGTCCTAACATTTGTCAAGTTAGGGTAATCAAGTACTAAAACTGATTAATTTTCTATTTGTCAAGTTGGACGAAGTTAATAGGAGAACTTGATTGCATCAACTTGACAAGTTTTATAATTTGATTACACTTTTTGAAAGTTTTAAAACTCAATTTCACTTTCATAACAAGTTTTAGAATTTTCAGTACACTTATTCTTAATTTAAAATAATATGTTTCATGAGGAAATCGAGAGGATGGAAGAGAAGCAAGATGAAAAAAGACGCACCCTTTGTACAAAGACACCTTCATTTCCATAGCGAAATTTGCTGTAATTTTTTGCAAGTGCTTCAGAGTTCTTACTGAAGTTCCGCACAACCCATCCGAAATCGGGTCGTAAAGGACTCCTGCCACAAGTTACTATCTGTTACATAGGTAAAGATCATATGCTCCAAAAATCCTAAACTCTCTCAGAAAGACGTTACTCAAATGATTCATATTAGGACACCAGTTCGGAAAATCAATATTTGAAAAGACTTTGACAAGACCATTTTAGTTAGTGATCAATGACAAGAGAAATTGTTACAAGTTTAAACTACAAACGTCATCGAACTATTTCTTTCCTACCCAACATCTGGAGTTATAGCAGAGAAATGCAACAGAAAAGAACCGATTGCTCAAGAACAACATGCACATCAGAATATCAATGAAACAACTGCTTTAAAATGAATCACCCGTTATATTGCATAAAACAGGATAGGAAACAATTGATTGTCATACCGACATAACAATAGTTTGCATATCAAGCAGGTTTGAGGCACCAAAATAGAACTTACTGAAAATTCTGGAAGGGCTTTATGATTGCTGAAATAAAATCAACCGGTACAGCAAAGCTCACTCCAGATGCTTTTTGAAGTTCCTCTATATTGACACCAACTAATTCTCCATCAACATTGCAAAGAGGACCCCCAGAATTTCCCTTCACAAACAAAGAAAAGAATGCAACTAATTGTCAAGTTAAGGAGAATACCACAGTTATGCCAAAAGAGCTAGCTTAAGTTGGACAGAGAAGTGCATGCACTTGAATCTACCACCAATGCAGTCCGTGACGTCTATACACTTAGACTGCATTAGGTACAATCTACAATTCTTCATCATAAACATTTATGGGATAATAGGTCGCGGCCAACATTTCACAGATAGGCGGCACACTAGTGACGGGATACACAATCCCTCTATTTCCTTTTCTCACGCTTCTAGAGAGTCTCAAGCAGCATCGCACCTCTCTGTTAGCTAGACTTACTTTCCCCATAAAACTAATTGGCATTATAATTCCTATTCTTCCCACATTAATAATAACACATATCTAGGAGTTTGAGCAGAACTTGTATCCTGATATAGCAGCTAATGCACAGAGACTCGTCTAATATTACTATCATCGAATATGTGAATGCAACAGCAAAAGGAATCACAAACCAATCACAGGCAGGCAGGCAAATGCAGGAATTGTTGCATCTTACTGGATTGATTGCACAATCTGTCTGTAGATACTCTACGTGCATTCCTCCATCACTGATGTCTTTGCTCGTCCGACAAACATGGCTATATTATGCAAAAGAAGAGGGAAGGAAGTGTCACTTTATGTAATAATTATACAACCACACTTTGTGCTAATACAATTAACTAAGGAAAGCAATGACTAGGACAAAAGTTAATGGCTTGATCAGTTGGTAGTACGAGATGAATGACCTGAAAATCCCGAGTGTAATAGTGTTTGGAAGGCAAAGTGGACTGCCCATGGCTATTGCCCAGTCTCCAGGACGAAGCTCACTAGATGAACCAACTTTTGCTGTTGAAAGAGAAGAACTTGGGGGATCGATCTTTATGATGGCAATGTCAAGATCAACGTAAGCATCAACAACTTGGCCTACAACATCTTTCTTGGATTCTTGGCCTACAACATCTTCCTTGGGTTTTTGCAAACGTACGAGAACCTGCGATATTCTTTCTGTAAGCCAAGAGCCCAGGACCATCCCTGATTAAACCTGTGAGTTTTGTCTAGAAAACAGGAGCATCCACAATCTTTATCTGACCCTTAAATACAAGGAGTCACCATCCATGTAATGGTTTAAGCTTCTGGTCTTGGACTTTCCAACACAACTAGGTTTCTTTCTTTTTCTTTTTTTTTTCTTTTTTTTTCAATTTGTCAGCAGAGTTGCGTTCAAGAACAAAAGAGAATATAACCCGAGTCACGGAAGGGGCCTGAGAAACAATACTGGTAAAAGAAAATGAAAATTATGGCACTTCAGAGTGGCATTCTCATCAACATCGGGTCAAGGAAGCAATTTGGGCATGCAAAACTCCACCAATCATGCAGATACTGGCAGAGGCAATGTTTTTTATGCCTTTAGTTACACGCTTATATGCAGAGAGTAGAATGACAATATATCGAGCAAAGTCGAAGGCTAAGTATCTGACAAAGTGGTGCTCTTTCCGATTCTTAGCTACATGTGAAGTTTACATGTCTACATCAAGTACATGATAAAGTCGTTAGTTCCTAGACATTGTGGTCGAGAAGAAAAAAAAGTGAGAAACTTGAACTTAAGCCACTAAATTTGGACAGCAAGGGACATCTTCAAGCACCAACCTTCCCATTTGATGAATGTATCATGTTGGTTTTGTCAAAGAAAATATGAGAGCATGTCAAAATGTAGCCATCCTCATGAATTACAGCTCCAGAACCAAATTTCTCATCTGGAGGTAAAGAGAGACTGTTCAGATTAGCGCAAAAAAACAAGGAACAGAAGATTTTCAGCCAAAAAAGTCTCGATAAGAGAACGGTCACATGGCATACCTTGCCCTTGTTGAGCATATAAATGAACAACTGCAGGAGTGATCCCAGCAGCGGCTTCAGCAATTATACTGCGAAAATATCCCTTATTTGGTGTTGCATTTTCTTCAGATTTAGCAGAAGCTGCCTTGTTTGTATCATAACACCTAATCAAACTAGTTTGAAGAGACTTGGAGGGAAGTACTTCTGCAAGTCGCAAAATGAAAAATGGACAGAGGATGACAAAGGAAGAGTGGTGTTGAACATTGCTTCTGATGAAATTCAAAAGGAGACAAACCGAGTCGCTGCCGATTCAAGGAAAAAAATGCCGGGAGAGCTGGCGTGAATTCTTTATGCAATTGGGCAGGAGTCGAGACTGATGGCTTTGGTTCTGGACTCAAATCAAACATGGTAGCTTATCAAGTCACTATCAACTACAAATACAAAAGAACTACAATTTGACTTGGGGACGTGCTAGCCACTCCAAAATCCTTAATACAAATCCAACTCATGCAAGACAATACATTTCGACCTTAGATCTAATGGGTTGCTTGTGAGATTCACCTACCCCTAGGATCTGGAATTATCGAACCTACATTGATCAGTTGGACGCAATCACATTAACATCTCTATTTAAAAGGAGTGTCAGTCACACGGGCTCTGCCAGGTACGGCCTAGAACATTCTAAAGTGCACCGTATCCAACGAACTCTTGTGCTTCTACTTAATACAAAGATACGCAAAAAGATGTCCTTAACTGCAAAAATGAGAGATTTAACCTGGAAAAGTGCTCTGCTTATACATCATATTTCTAGGCAAATAGACCGAATCGCAACATATTAAACATAGATGCACCAACAGAAGCATCTGCATGAAGTAGACCAAGGTACTTACTGCTAGCATATCCATGGAACAGCCAGGTACCAGCAACAGCAATTCTCGCCATCTGCAGCATCAAGATTCAAGGGGCCAAAAAGAGAAAAAAGAGATTGAAAATTTTCTCTGCTAACGATACTCAAAAGCCAAAAGTTGCTCTAGACATCCCTCCAGAAGTAAAAATTTTCGCGGGCACGCATTGGAACAGAGCAACGTGCTGAGAGGAGAAGCAGAAGGAAACTCACCCGTAGGAAGCTCCTGAGCAGAGATCAAGTGATAACCCAGATTCAGTGGACGTCTCCAGCGAATGATCGGATCCTGCAAAGAAACGATCTTAAGCTGTTGCCTCCAAGCCAGAGTCCTTGACTTAATGCAGCTTCTAGTTTGGTGAGGTTATCGTTTAGATATAAGAGGAAATGATCGCAGGTTTCATCTGCGGGTTTCATCTGCGAATAAAATATGCACCGCCGCGGTTCCATTGTCCTAAGAAAAATTGACACTTGCTGTATAGAATGGGATTCATCCATTTTCTTAGAAAAGAAGCAGCATTGATGGAGCAATGGCACACGGTTCATACTGGTCAAATGGCGACAGGAAGAGAACGTGCATGTTATATTACTTCCCTAACAACTACAAGAAGCAACGTGTGACTGTTAGGAAGCAGACAACTATTTGTGAATTAGACAGCTCATTAATTTTCTTCTCAGAATTTAGGTCTCTTTGAGAGTACATTTCACTTTATAGTGTTTCCTACAATGTGCCTAAAATTTTAAAATATTTAGGGACGAGTGCAAAGTCTTAAAACTTGTTACGATAATGCAATTGAGTTATAAAACTTTTAAGAATTACAATCAAGTCTTAAAATTTATCAAATTAGTGCAGTTAAGTTCTTTTATTGTTTCCATCTAACTTGACTAACGAAAAATGTTGATATTGCCTTTTATTATTTTATCTCTCTTAAGTGACGTAACCAATCATTTTTTTTTTGTAAAATATCTTTCAAATCTTAAGTTTTCCATTAGACAAATGCACCTATATATGTAAAAGCAGGACCTCACTCTCAATTTCTCCATCTCTTTAGAATAGTTTTAGGTATTTCAGCCTAAAAAATAACTTTTAGGCCCCTTGAAATTTCTCAAAAGAGGAAAATCACAAGTCAGTAGTAAATACATAAACTCAGCTTGCCCCCCATAAATAGATAAAGCTGAATAAACAGTTCTGGAACCATGAACATGCAGTTGCTATAGGCAAACGAAGCCTACAAATTGCTATTCTATAAATGTGATTACACTATACGAATTGCCAAGGTACTCAAGTTTGACCAAATCTTGCCCCCATTAAAAAAAAAAAAATTCTAGATCCACCCTCGTTTGAAAAATCTTCCGTTTTGCCCTCAGACATTGAAGACGACCTCTCTCCATATGGCAGACTGAAAATTTTACTTCGAAATCATTTGGAAGAAGCTACACCTTCAACCAAAAGGACAAACAGGAGAGAGAGAGAGAGAGAGTCCTAAACGACAAAAAAAAAAAAGGAGAAACTAATCTAGGAACCGTGCGCATCCGGGGAATCGAACCCCGGTCAGTACCGTGGGAGGGGTACTATGATACCACTACACTAGATGCGCTTTGATGTTGTGGGACACATATACGATTTTGATTTTATCTTGTATTCTATAACAATCATATCGCAACGGTGATCAGCTAGCAAAAATAATGATCATATTAGATTGGTTGCTTTCAACTATATACACGGATCATGGGTCTTCCAAAAGGAAGCAAAAATCTACAGTGAGTTTATGGTAGTATCTCTTACTATTAGTGCCATCAATTGAAATCATGATAATCGAAAATTCCATCCAATGGTAATGCAAAATCGGTAAAGTGATTAAATGAAGAGGTCAAGGACAACAATAGTTTTTCTTTTATTTTTATTTTTTCCTTTTTCTTGATTGCAAATCTCTATGCTCACAAGATAACAACAATTGTCTTTCTTCTTTTCCCCCTTTTTATTGATTGCAAACCTCTATGCTCACAAGATAATGACGGCTAACGACGAGCTTCGAGCGACGGAGGAAACCTACTGCTTTATTGGGGAGTCGAAGGTGAAGCGGAATCGAATCCTACAGTTTACTTTTCGAAGATTTCTTAAAGGCGACGAGTTACTTTAACAAAATACGGTATCCGTTATTTGCTCCTGGACGACGGGATTCCATATTTGGCAACGCGTTAAGACTCAAGAAGGTGATCGATGCATCGACACGAAATGCATTTCACTGCAACAAACCAGCTCAAAAAATGACCAATGAGGCACCACTCCCAGCATCCAGCACAACATTTACGTTCCCTCGTGTAATTATCTGCGATGAAAGTAGTTTCTAATCTAAAAGATCTAATTGAAGCTGAAGCATATGCATTCAAAAGCTGTTTCACGAAAAATATACATTTCAATGAATTTATGTATGTCAGTGCCTAATTCTGTAATTACAGATAAAACCAAACACTTGGGCAAGTTCCTGCTCAAAACAATCGCCTCACCTTGATTTTAGTTTTAATAATTTAGCTAGCCTTCCTCGAACAGTTTTCTGACTTGCCTTAAAACCTTTTGATTTCCTTTCTTTTGGCCTCCTGTTTGATCGCCTCCTCTCCAACCGCTGGCAACGTATCTCAGGATCAGCCCAGCCCTTACCCCATTCAGAAAAAGTGGAAAATGATCTCCGTTTTCTCCCCTAGAGAAGCATATCAGCTTCAGGAAATATGCAGAAGCTTTCCTCTCCTTGTGATCGCACAAAATCCCATCCTCGTTCTGTTAGCTCAGGATATTTTATCTGAACATGAGCCTGCAAAAAGGACGTCCTGAATTACTAAGGAGCCCATGATGATGCAGATATGTACCTTCAATCGAATGTGCATTCTGAATGTGTGCACAAGCAATGGAACTAGACGACCATGCGAGTGTTTCCTTAGATAAACTGAAAGCTTTGAACTGACACTAAGTGTACTGAGAGATTATGCAGGGCCATCCCTAAAAATAATGTCCTTGATGTCCGTGTTATCCACTTATCAGATAATGGCAAGACAAGATTTACTCATGTCTGTATATTTTCCAACAAAATGTCTAGTTTAATTCATTATAAGAGTGCATACCTTCTCATCACCCTCTTTGATGTATCCTTTACTTTCCATAACTCGAGCAAGACCTTGCCACCATATCTCAGTTGCCTTGTACTTAGGAGACTGCAGAGGAGAATATCAGCACATCAGGTAACAGCTGGCATAAAGGAAATACATAAAATATGCGATCCACATAAGAGAAAAGTGACACATCATTGAACATATTTGTACACTGTTCTTTTTCACCTTTTTTTTTCTTTGGTTCGAACCTTTTTACCATTTCAAGTGTCACATTTTAGGACTGGCAGCAGCAAGCTAACAAAAAGAACCTGACAAGCAGTGAAGCATTTGTCCACCATATCTGAGAATACACTCTCCTTTTCGATACCAGCAGGAGAAAGGAGAATGAACAGATGAATTGCCAGGAGGAAGACGCTATATTTGAACTGCCCCTCCCTCAAGGAGGCAGCTACTTGTAGTGGGGTGCGTGTGTGGGTGAGTGCATGCGCGCGCTCGTGTGTGTTTGTGTGTGTGTGAGAGAGAGAGAGAGAGAGAGAGAGAGTACCTGCTTCCTGGTTTTACCGACCAAGAGCTTGAGATATAGCTTCTTAACAGATCGTCTTCGTTTGACGCCAAGACATGTTATATCATCATCATATGAGTCGGTAATGTATCCACTGTTTCCGAAAGACAAAGCATACTGTTTCTGCATCACAGGGACTTATAGATTACCTATCACCATATGTCACTGTACGATACATCCCTTGCTAATTTGCATGTAAAGCCATCAAAAAACAATGAAGATTCTTAGCAGCAACTGCATTTCCTAATGCCAATTTTATCTATAATGCACAACTTCACTCAATCAAAATAAGAAGGGTCCTGCTGCCTAAAAACCTCTTGCTCTTCCTTTATCATTATGTAATGGTCTGAGAATACCAAATAAAACTATCTTTTGCCCTTTCATCTTTCCTCCAAACGAATTAAAAATGCCCATCTCTAAACAATCTAAAGCATATCTTTCAAGTTCTAAATGACAGAAAGGACCTTCTATCCTCCACTATGATGTTTGTGGAACATCTCATACAGTGAGAAGAAATAATATGGTGCCATTACATTTCATCTACAATGAGAAGAAATAGTCTGGCGCTGATATTGTCATATCTCCAACAAAGTATAGGACTGGAGCCCTTGAACACAAAACATTGTGAAGATTAACCAGATATTAACTCCTGATATCTCACGCTTCTATGAACTAACCTTGTGAGCAGCGAGAACCTGCATGAAAATATCAGCCTGTTCCCTCACATCCAGCTTCTCAGGAGGTCCTTTAATGCACACATCGCACCTACAATGATAGATACTTCATAATCTTGAAAAGTAATCATTTGATATCATAGAAGGGAGCTCAAAGAATTAACTATCTTCTCTGAATCCTATTTTTGTCAACTTCTCTGAATCCTATGTGATGTACCAAAATGAGCAAAGGCAGGATTTCATGAAATGGAATGATAGGTCATATTTTATCAGGTCAATCTGGCTAAGGAGCTAAAACTACCATCAACCTAAATTTCAGCATGATGTAGCTGCTCAGTAGACCATAATTCATGAGAGCATATTTTACAAATAAAGCAGAAAAGGTTGAGCAATGTACAAGTAGCACTTCTTGTGACTGAAGGGCTCCCCAAAATACTCAACGAGTGATCTAGCTCGACAGTTTGCAGTGTTCATTCCATATCTGCAGCCGAAAAAAAAGGTTGGCAATAAAATATTAAGACATGTCCAACTAATGGAATGAAGGAGAATAAGTAAACATACCTGTGACAATCAGACAGCATTTTGTACTCTACTTTCAACTGATCTTCACTCCTTTTACTAGGCAACAGAGTTGGTGTTCTTGCTAAATTAGCAAAGAGTACTGATTGGGGAGGAGAGAAGACATATATAAGGATACACACAATACATATTGTAGCTTACAAAATACGGAATAAATGGAGAAAGACACTGCATAGTGCATCATTACTGCCAGGATCACTCACCAAAAAAAGTACGAAGTTATTTTAAGTCTAATAAATAATGTGAAACAGAACTAAAACAATTCAGCCAGGTGAAAAAATTTGTCCAACCAGAGAGCCGATAAACAAGAAACGAAGGATCAATAACACTATAAAGTGGAAATCTATATGTTGCGAATATCTTTCCATGCTCTTCTGAGGTTTAAAATAGCATAGAACTCTCCCTCCCTGCCCACCTGGGCTTCCCTTATTAAGTAGAGAATTCGATAGTTCTTTCTATGGATATACAAAACTAATGGCCTCAAACCACAATGTACAGTTTAAAGAACTTACTGCAATCTGCTAATTTTCCATCTCTTCCAGCACGCCCTGCTTCTTGATAGTATGCTTCTAAACTCTGCAAGTGAATTCAACCCGGAATCTCAAACTCATATGTAAGAAGTGCCACTTAAGCATTCTTAGCAAGGAAAAGAAGGATGACCAAGAAAAAGAGAGAGAGAGAGAGAGAAAGAGAGAAAGGAATGGGATAAAAGGAAAATCAGCGCAGTATAAAAGACATTGAGATGCTGACCTGTGGCCAACCATAGTGGATGATTCTTCTGACATTTAACTTGTCGATCCCCATTCCAAAAGCCACAGTTGCAACAACAACCTGGATGTCAGGTAACAAAGCAGGTCTCAAATAGCAGTATTATGAAGGAGATGCTCAATGAACTATTCCTATTGCATGCTGTGATATGGAGGAGATACTTCACAAAGGAATTATGGTTACCTCTACGTTGTCCTCATGAAATTTCTTGTGGACTTGCCTAAGTTTTGATTTTGGCAACTGTAAAGAAATAAACAATTTATCAGCTACAATGGAATAATTATTTGAATTGTAAGTAAAATGTCGAGATAAACAGAGTTAAAGTATCTTATATCTGTCTAACTTGTAATTTCTACCATTTATGATGTGCATGACATCACATTCATACCAGGTAAATGTTCATTGAGCACTTGAACTGCTCACATGTTATCTCTACTTCTACAGATACAAGTCATATATCTCTGGCAGCATTGCAGAAATCAAGACGTGAAATCTCTGGAGATATTTATCCACGTGATTCAAATCTTTTGGTGAAAAAGTAAAGAAAAATTCTAGTGAAAAACCCAGTGATTAATATAAAAGAAATGTGGAGTAGTTTGAAGCAAGAATGATACCAAAATCAAACCATCAAATTGAGAATACATCAATTAAAAAGGGTATTTATTATGCAGAATGAAACCTTGGCATTATAAGCTGCTGCTTTGATGCCGAAGTAACACAAGAATTCGGCAATTGTCAAAGTTTCTTTCCTCGTAGGGACGTAAATAATAGTAGGTCCATGATCTAATGGCTCTTGCTGAAGCTTCAGCCTTTCCTTCAGTTCCATTGGTGAATCAGACATCTCAAAAGAACCGGATACCTTCTGGCTCAAATCAGGAGATTCTCCATGGAATCCTCCACAGGGAACTGCAAGGGCCAATTGAATAGCACACCAAATTACAGGATGAATAAGTTCTAGCACAGTTTTCAGACAATTTCCATTTTCCATTTTATGAGTAAGTTTTCATAAAGTCCCTTGCTCCCCATCCTACAAGCAAATATAAACAGCAATGGTGGAAACATCATGCCATAATCAGAATTCCAAAGATATGCCTCTTTAATAAGAAGTTATACCATCCCAATCATCCATACCCTGGAAGGTGTCCGTTTCATCTTCTAAGTATTCAACTGACAATTCTCTCTCCCTCGAAGAGGTGTCATCATCATTCACCGAATTCACTTCATCATCTTCATATCTGTCACAGTAATCGTCCTCTGAACATACCTGATGTATTATCGGAATCTTCAGCACAGTCGAGATGCTGTTTGTCACTGATCTTACTTCTCAAACCATATGTTTCTATCAAAACACGGAAATCCGTTTCGTAAGTCTGTGAAGAAGTTCTGCTATGCTTAACCTGTTAACAGCAGGTCCATATTAGGAGAAAATCTACCAAAAATCATGCCGGTGCATATTTCTGTTTTCAAGCACTTAAATATCCCTATGAACACATAAAAACTAATCCAATCCTTAGAACAAAAGAAAACAACAAACTCACAGAAAAACGTAGATTGGAGCGGTAGAATGATGTAAGCACAATCTTTGTCTCCTTTGACATGCAAAGGCACTGAATAACATCCTTTCGAACATGGTTAGTAGCAGTAGCAGTCAAAGCCATTAGTGGGATGTCAAATTTCAAGAACTTCATCTTGGAAGTGCTGAAGTTCTCTCTTAACACAGATAGTTTCCTGAAATGTGAAAAAACTTCAGTCAGGAAAGAATCCTTACCATAATCTTTAATCATCATAATTGTCCCCTCTATCAACCAGGATCATTAACATGCAAAGCTGAACCAATGGTCAAAGTCATGGTAAATAACCGAGCAACAGGTAAGAAAAAGAGAGAAGAAATGAATGATCGGAAGAAATAACTGTAACGAAAATCAAATTGTATTACAGAAATGAAAGATAGAAATATATGAGGTAAAATGACAGGTTTACCATCATGTCTATGATTAACGTATGTGACACTTTTAGCAAGTCAGGTCTAAGATGGTTAATCACCTGCCAGACAAATTAGGTAGTGCACAGAGAAAGATCGGATCAGAAGAAAAGGGTTAACCTGTAGTCAGGCCGAAAATCATGGCCCCATTTCAAACACAGTGGACTTCATCAATTGCAAATAATGCGATTCCTCGGCCTGCTGCAAGACTTTGTAGTGGCTTTATCAGCCTGTAGGAAGATCCATATCACTCGGTAAAAAAATGACAAAAGAGATAACACCACTGCACATGACATGTCAAACTCTTACCTTAAAACCGTCTCTGGGCAAACATATATCAAACCATATTTTCCCTCCATCGCTTTCTTTTCCACACTCTTGTCAGGTTGCCCAGATCCAAGAAAGCAGGCAGAGACACCATGTTTTGCAAGCTTTAGACACTGGTCATGCATTAAACTTATCAATGGTGAGATCACAACAACCACCTTCCCAGTCAGTAGGGCTGGAATCTGGAAACACAGTGATTTACCTGCAAAAAGAGATCATTCCTGAATATGGAACCAGCTCTAGGTCTGAAAGTATTTTGGTCAATCACAAGCAAATAAAAATCACCAGATCCTGTTGCAGCGAGAACAAGGCAATCTTGGTTAGATAGCCAAGCAGCCAAAGCTTCTCTCTGGAAACTCTTCAAGGATGCATGACCAAAGCGCTTCTGTAAGAGTCTACTAACTTGCTGCTCCAAGTCTGCTCCCAAACGCAGCTCTTCTGGGCAATCAACAGCAATAATTTCTGATGTGATCTTGGTGTCTCGATGCATATCAGGATGGACGTTCCCGTTTCCTTCCATGACAGGTGAGACTTTTGACTCCGCATTCAAAGCATCTTTCGCCACATTAAATTTACTTCTTTTGGTTTGCATTTTTGTACCAAAATGATCCGGAATTTTAGATTGCTGCATTCTTTCTGAAGGTTGTGACAGGGACAAAGCTCTTTTGCCTAAAGCTTTTACACAAACTTTGGAACAGTCAGAACTTGTTGATGCACCCATATTGGTTCTCGAAGGGCCATTCAGGATATAGTCAGCTGCCTCATTTATTGAAGCACCAACCACTTTCACAGCCTCTACTGCTGAAGAATATTCAAATCCCATTTCAACAAGTTTTGCAATGACGGCATCACCATCAACAGCTTCACCCTTCATGATATAGATTCTGAATTTCTAGGATGGACTGGAGACTACAATAAAAGAAAGGAATAAAGAATGTCACATGATGGTGTAAGAATAATGGAGTCTCTTTGTATGTCATCAGCATAACAAGATATTGCTCCGACGTGCACATGTTGCAAAAGAATTTTACATTCGAGAAAGCCTACAAGTCCTTCAAGTCATAAAAGGGAGAACACGTAAGTAATCTGGACTCACAGAAATAACAGGTGTACATAGGATAGAAGAATGGTGCCTTATCAGCAACAACAGGAGAATCTGCGGAACAGTGATGGACCCAAAAGAAAGGAAGAGACAGTCATTTGATTCTTAAAATTAGGAATTATATCATGGTGAAGGACTCGATCATCTCAGCTTTCGCATCAAAAACCGTCCAAATCCACAACCAGGCAAAGTCCCAATTCCAACAAAAGTGAAACGAACAAGAAAATAAATAACAAATGGCAGGCTTATGCTTTTGGCATGTTGGGCTATTCCTCTCTCGCATGATAATTTATACTAAAACACATTAAACAGAACTGACTCAACCACACAGCAAAATTCCCATCTCAATATGTAGATCGATTGAAAGGAGAATGGCTACCTTTTGGTGGAAGCAAAATGAAAATAGCAGCGGATTACATTGGAAGAAGTGGGAAGCATTGAAAAAGAGAAAAGATGAAGGAGGCCTCGGATTCAGAGATTTAGTAAACTTCAACAAAGCAATGCTGGGAAAACAGGCCTGGAGATTATCTCAATCATCTACAGCCTTATGGAGCAGAATACTTAAAGGGTTTATTTTCCAAATGGTGATATGTGGAAGGCAGGTAAAGGGCAGCATCCTTCATGGGGTTGGCATAGCATTATGGTGGGGAGAGAAACCATTGCAAAGGAGATCCAATGGCGGGTAGGGGATGGGAAAAAAATCAGCATTCGGGAGGATAAGTGGCTGGAATCTGGTGTGATTGGAGGCCCAGCAAACAGAGATGAACCCACAACAGTAGCTGAACTGATAAACGACACAAACAGGAGATGGAAGGAAGCAGAAGTCCAGCACCTCTTTGAAAACAGAATAGCAAATGAGATTCTATCTATCCCGCTAAGTCCAATCAGCATTCGGGAGGATAAGTGGCTGGAATCTGGTGTGATTGGAGGCCCAGCAAACAGAGATGAACCCACAACAGTAGCTGAACTGATAAACGACACAAACAGGAGATGGAAGGAAGCAGAAGTCCAGCACCTCTTTGAAAACAGAATAGCAAATGAGATTCTATCTATCCCGCTAAGTCCAATCAGCATTCGGGAGGATAAGTGGCTGGAATCTGGTGTGATTGGAGGCCCAGCAAACAGAGATGAACCCACAACAGTAGCTGAACTGATAAACGACACAAACAGGAGATGGAAGGAAGCAGAAGTCCAGCACCTCTTTGAAAACAGAATAGCAAATGAGATTCTATCTATCCCGCTAAGTCCAATCCTGGAGGAAGATACTCTAGTTTGGCGAGGTAACAAGTTGGGAAAGTATACGGTGAAAAGCGGCTATAACAATATAAGTGCAGACAACACAACAGTAGATCAACACAGAGCGTCAACCTCATTTACACCCCCTCGCACTTTATGGACAAAGATCTGGAAATTATCTATCCCCCCAAAAATACGCATCTTTATATGGAGCGTTTGTCAGAATGCAATTTCAACAAGAGAGAATCTATACAATAGAAAGGTATTACCTCAACCCCTTTGCACGCTATGCAATAATCAAGTGGAAACAACCGAGCACCTGTTTCTTCTCTGCAAATGGACAAAAGAAATATGGAACGACCCAAGGGTGAGAATCAAGTGCGAACCACATAGCATATCCCGCTTTGATAAGTGGCTACTGGACAGATTCGAAGAACAAAGACACCCACCCGAGAAAGAGCTGCTAGCGATGATCCTCTGGTTTGTCTGGAAAGCACGCAACAATTTGATCTTCAGAGGCCAAAAACTGGAACCGAACACCATAGTAGACCTGGCGGAAGCCCACCTCCGAAATTTCAGCAGATGGCAGCCAAAAGAAGTAAAGAAGAACTCAGATCTGAACTCACCGAACCAGTGGAGGCCACCGGAGGAAGGAAAGCTGAAGATGAACGTCGACGGATCTTGGAAACAGGGGAACAAACCGGATCAATCGCTGGTATTTTGCGGGACCACGCCGGGCAAGTGATCGACGGTTTTGTGCGGCAGGTCCGAGCCTCATCCCCGATTCAAGCTGAAACCCTAGCGATTTTGCAAGGGTTGAAGCTGCTGCAACTTCGAACAGACCTGCACGTGGGAGAGACAGAACTCGGGCAAGTACAGCAAAGTGAAGTGGAGTTCCAAACTGATTGCTTTACCGCATACCAAAAGTCTCTTGGGCTGGGCCGAGATTCCATGGCAGGTGAAGCCCATAATTGAACAATGCACAGGCCTGCTCGCTCGCTTACCACTCACGAAGCTCAGTCACTGTCCACGGAATGCTAACAAAGCTGCTGATATGCTAGCGAAATTGCACAGTAACAATTCACTACCTCAAAATTGGAGGTCCGTCCCTCCTCCAGCCCTTTCCGAGATTTTATTTTCGGAATATTACCTATTATCTTCTTGTAAGTCCTGCTTATTATGAATGAAAACGTCTATCATTTCAGACCAAAAAAAAAAAAAAAAACCACACAGCAATGCCCTGATTAAATTAAGCCCATCCAACCAGCAAAATTCCTATCTTCCTTCCTCCTAAAGAACAAAATCACTCTCTAAAACATCAACATAACGCGCATACTGTCTCCTCATAATTGGGCGTTCTTCGCTAATTCTTCCACGAGAAGGAAAAACGCAAGAGAGGACGCTACGTTCGATCGAGCCTCGCGCGCCCCAACAGAATCGTTCGTTTCCTTCTACTACGACAGTCAAACCAGGAACGCCCGTCTCAACTACGAACCGGCCAACAAAATCGGTAAAGTGATTAAATGAGGAGGTCAAGGACGACAATAGTCTTTATTTTATTTTATTTTATTTTCCCTTTTTCTTGACTGCAAACCTCTATGCTCTCAAGATAACGACAATTGTCTTTCTTTTTTTTCCCCCTTTTTATTGACTGCAAACCCCTTTGCTCATAAGATAATGACGGCTAACGACGAGCTTTGAGCGACCGAGGAAACCCACTGCTTTATTGGGGAGTCGAAGGTGAAGCGGAATCGAATCCTACAGTTTACTTTTCTAAGTTTTCTTAAAGGCGACGAGTTACTTCAACAAAATACGGAATCCGTCATTTGCTCGTGGACGACGGGATTCCATATTTGGCAACGCGTTAAGACTCAAGAAGGTGATCGATGCAAAGACACGAAATGCATTTCACTGCAACAAACCAGCTCAAAAAATGACCAATGAGGCACGACTCCCAGCATCCAGCACAAGTTTACGTTCCATCGTGTAATTATCTGCGATGAAAGTAGTTTCTAATCTAAAAAAGATCTATTTGAAGCTGAAGCATATGCATTCAAAAGCTGTTTCGCGAAAAAAAAAAAAAAAAATACATTTCAATGAATTTATGTATGTCAGTGCCTAATTCAGTAATTACAGATAAAACCAAACACTTGGGCAAGTTCCTGCCCAAAACAACCGCCTCACTTTGATTTTAGTTTTAATAAGTTAGATAGCCTTCCTCGAACAGTTTTCTGACTGGCCTTAAAACCTTTTGATTTCCTCTCTCTTGGCTTCCTGTTTGATCGCCTCCTCCCCAACCGCTGGCGACGTATCTCAGGATCAGCCCAGCCCTTACCCCATTCAGAAAAAGTGGAAAATGATCTCCGTTTTCTCCCCGCGAGGAGCATATCAGCTTCAGGAAATATGTACAAGCTTTCCTCTCTTTGTGATTGCACAAAATCCCATCCTCTTTCTGTTAGCTCAGGGTATTTTATCTGAACATGAGCCTGCAAAAAGGAAGTCCTGAATTACTAAGGAGCCCATGATGATGCAGATATGTACCTTCAATTGAATGTGCATTCTGAATGTGTGCAAAAGCAATGGAACTACACGACCATGCAAGTGTTTCCTTAGTTAAACAGAAAGCTTTGAACTGACAATAAGTGTACTGAGAGATTATGCAGGGCCATCCCTAAAAATAATGTCCTTGATGTCCGTGTTATCCACTTATCAGATGATGGCAAGACAAGATCTACTCATGTCTATATTTTCCAACAAAATGTCTAGTTTAATTCATTATAAGAGTGCATACCTTCTCATCACCCTCTTTGATGTATCCTTTACTTTCCATAACTCGAGCAAGACCTTGCCACCATAACATGTCAATTGCCATGTACTTAGGAGACTGCAGAGGGGAATATCAGCACATCAGGTAACAGCTGACATAAAGGAAATACATGGATCTATGCGACACGCATCAGATAAAAGCGACTCATCATTGAACATATTTGTACACCGTTCTTTTTCACCTTTTTTTTTTGGTTCGAACCTTTTTACCATTTCAAGTCACATTTTAGCACTGGCAGCAGCAAGCTAACAAAGAGAACCTGACAAGCAGTGAAGCATTTGTCCACCATATCTGAGAATATGCTCTCCCTTTCGATACCAGGAGGAGAAAGGAGAATGAACAGATGAATTGCCAGGAAGAAGACGCTATATTTGAACTGCCCCTCCCTCAAGGAGGCAGCTACTTGTAGTGGGGTGTGTGTGTGGATGGGTGTGGGTGTGTGTGTGTGTGTGAGAGAGAGAGAGAGAGAGAGAGAGAGAGAGAGAGAGAGAGAGTACCTGCTCCCTGATTTTACTGACCAAGAGCTTAAGATATAGCTTCTCAACATACTGTCTTTGTTTGACGTCACGACGTGTTATATCATCATCATATGAGTTGGCAATGTATCCACTGTTTCCCCGAGACAAAGCATATTGTTTCTGCATCACAGGGACTTAGAGATTACCTATCACCATATGTCATTGTACGATACATCCCTTGCTAATTTGCATGTAAAGCCATCAAAAAACAATGAAGATTCTTAGCAGCAACTGCATTTACTAATGCCAATTCCATCTATAATGGACAACTTCACTCAATCAAAATAAGAAGGGTCCTGCTGCCTAAAAAACCTCTTGCTCTTCCTTTATCATTATGTAATGGTCTGAGAATACCAAATAAAACTATCTTTCGCCCTTTCATCTTTCCTCCAAACGAATTAAAATGCCCATCTCTCTAAACAATCTAAAGCATATCTTTCAAGTTCTAAATGACAGAAAGGACCTTCTATCCTCCACTATGATGTTTGTGGAACATCTCATACAGTGAGAAGAAATAATATGGTGCCATTACATTTCATCTACAATGAGAACTGATATTGTCATATCTCCAACAAAGTATAGGACTGGAGCCCTTGAACACAAAACATTGTGAAGATTAACCAGATATGAACTCCTGATATCTCATGGTTCTATGAACTAACCTTGTGAGCAGCGAGAACCTGCATGAAAATATCAGCCTCTTCCTCACATCCAGCATCTCAGGAGGTCCTTTAATGCACACATCGCACCTACAATGATAGATACTCCATAATCTTGAAAAGTAATCATTTGATATCATAGAAGGGAGCTCAAAGAATTAACTATCTTCTCTGAATCCTATTTTTTGTCGACTTCTCTGAATCCTATGTGACGTACCAAGAGCAAAGGCAGGATTTCATGAAATGGAATGATAAGTCATATTTTATCACGTCGATCTGGCTAAGGAGATAAATCTACCGTCAACCTAATTTTCAGCATGATGTAGCTGCTCAATAGACCATAATTCATGAGAGCATATTCTACAAATAAAGCAGAAAAGGATGAGCAATGTACAAGTAGCACTTCTCGTGACTGAAGTGCTCCCCAAAGTACTCAACGAGTGATCTAGCTCGACAGTTTGCAGTGTTCATTCCATATCTGCAGCAGAAAGAAAAAGGCTGGCCATAAAATATTAAGACATGTCCAACTAATAGAATGAAGGAGAATAAGTAAACATACCTGTGACAATCAGACAGCATTGTGTACGCTAGTTTCAACTGATTTTCACTCCTTTTACTAGGCAACAGAGTTGGTGTTCTTGCTAAATTAGCAAAGAGTACTGATTGAGGAGGAGAGAAGACATATATAAGGATACACACAATACATATTGTAGCTTACAAAATACCGAATAAATGGAGAAAGACACTGCATAGTGCATCATTACTGCCAGGATCACTCACCAAAAAAAGTATGAAGTTATCCTAAGTCTAATAAATAATGTGAAACAGAACTAAAACAATTCAGCCAGGTGAAAAAAATTTCTCCAACCAGAGCCGATAAACGAGAAACGAAGGATCAATAACACTATAAAGTGGAAATCTATATGTTGTGAATATATTTCCATGCTCTTCTGAGGTTTAAAATAGCATAGAACTCTCCCTCCCTGCCCACCTGGGCTTCCCTTATTAAGTAGAGAATTCGATAGTTCTTTCTATGGATATACAAAACTAACGGTCTCAAACCACAATGTACAGTTTAAAGAACTTACTGCAATCTGCTAATTTTCCATCCCTTCCAGCACGCCCTGCTTCTTGATAGTATGCTTCTAAACTCTGCAAGTGAATTCAACCCGGAATCTCAAACTCATATGTAAGAAGTGCCACTTAAGCATCCTTAGCAAGGAAAAGAAGGATGAAAAAACAAAGAAAGGAATGGGGTAAAAGGAAAATCAGTGCAGTATAAAAGACATTGAGATGCTGACCTGTGGCAAACCATAGTGGATGATTCTTCTGACATTTAACTTGTCGATCCCCATTCCAAAAGCCATAGTCGCAACAACAACCTGGATGTCAGGTAACAAAGCAGGTCTCAAATAGCAGTATTATGAAGGAGATGCTCAATGAACTATTCCTATTGCATGCTGTGATATGGAGGAGATACTCCACAAAAGGATCAAATGCAGATCATGCCACTTAACACATTTTATCTTATGCACTATATTTGCAGAGGACAATAATCCAATATACAATTATGGTTACCTCTACGTTGTCCTCATGAAATTCCTTGTGGACTTGCCTAAGATATGATTTTGACAACTGTAAAGAAATAAACAATTTATCAGCTACAATGGAATAAATATTTTGTAAGTAAAATGTCAAGATAAACAGAGTTAAAGGATATCTTATATCTGTCTAACTTGTAATTTCTACCATTTATGATGTACATGACATCACATTCATACCAGGTAAATGGTCATTGAGCGCTTGAACTGCTCATGTATTATCTCTACTTCTACAGATACAAGTCATATATCTCTGGCAGCATTGCAGAAATCAAGACATGAAATCTCTGGAGATATTTATCCACGTGATTCAAATCTTTTGGTGAAAATTCTAGTGAAAAACCCGGTGATTAATATAAAAGGAATGTGGAGTAGTTTGAAGCAAGAATGATACCAAAATCAAACCATCAAATTGAGAATACATCAATTAAAAAGGGTCTATATTATGCAGAATGAAACCTTGGCATTATAAGCTGCTGCTTTGATGCCGAAGTCACACAAGAATTTGGCAATTGTCACAGTTTCTTTCCTCGTAGGGACATAAATAATAGTAGGTCCATGATCTAATGGCTCTTGCTGAAGCTTCAGCCTTTCCTCCAGTTCCATTGGTGAATCAGACATCTCAAAAGAACTGCATACCTCCTGTAAATCAGGAGATTCTCCATGGAATTCTCCACAGGGAACTGCAAGGGCCAATTGAATAGCACATCAAATTACAGGATGAAAAAGTTCTAGCACAGTTTTCGGACAATTTCCATTTTATGAGTAAGTTTTCATAAAGTCCCTTGCTCCCCATCCTACAAGCATATATAAACAGCAATGGTGGAAACATCATGCCATAATCAGAATTCCAAAGATATGCCTCTTTAATAAGAAGTTATACCATCCCAATCATCCACACCCTGGAAGGTGTCCGTTTCATCTTCTAAGAATTCAACTGACAATCCTGTCTCCTCGAAGAGGTGTTATCATTTTCACCAAATTCGCTTCATCATCTTCATATCTGTCACAGTAATCGTCCTCTGAACATACTGATGTATTATCGGAATCTTCAGCACAGTCGAGATGCTGGTTGTCACCGATCTTTCTTCTCAAACCATATGTTTTTATCAAAACATGGAAATCCTTTTTGTAAGTCCGTGAAGAAGTTCTGCTATGCTTAACCTGTTAACAGCAGGTCCATATTAGGAGCAAATCTACCAAATTTCATGCTGGTGCATATTTCTGTTTTCAAGCACTTAAATATCCCTATGAACACAAAAAAACCTAATCCAATCCTTAGAACAAAAGAAAACAACGAACTCACAGAAAACGTAGATTGGAGCGGTAGAATGATGTAAGCACAATCTTTGTCTCCTTTGACATGCAAAGGCACCGAATAACATCTTCTCGAACACGGTTAGTAGCAGTAGCAGTCAAAGCCATCAGTGGGATGTCAAATTTCAAGAACTTCATCTTGGAAGTGCTGAAGTTCTCTCTTAACACAGATAGTTTCCTGAAATGTGAAAAAACTTCAGTCAGGAAAGAATCCTTACCATAATCTTTAATCATCATAATTGTCCTCTCTATCAACCAGGATCATTAACATGCAAAGCTGAACCAATGGTCAAAGTCATGGTAAATAACCGAGCAACAGGTAAGAAAAAGAGAAGAAATGACTGTAACGAAAATCAAATTGTATTACAGAAATGAAAGATAGAAATATATGAGGTAAAATGACAGGTTTACCATCATGTCTATGATTAACGTATGTGACACTTTTAGCAAGTCAGGTCTAAGATGGTTAATCACCCGCCAGACAAATTAGGTAGTGCACAGAGAAAGATCAGATCAGAAGAAAAGGGTTAACCTGTAGTCAGGCCGAAAATCATGGCCCCATTTCAAACACAGTGGACTTCATCAATTGCAAATAATGCGATTCCTCGGCCTGCTGCAAGACTTTGTAGTGGCTTTATCAGCCTGTAGGAAGATCCATATCACTCGGTAAAAAAATGACAAAAGAGATAACACCACTGCACATGACATGTCAAACTCTTACCTTAAAACCGTCTCTGGGCAAACATATATCAAACCATATTTTCCCTCCATCGCTTTCTTTTCCACACTATTGTCAGGTTGCCCAGATCCAAGAAAGCAGGCAGAGACACCATGTTTTGCGAGCTTTAGACACTGGTCATGCATTAAACTTATCAATGGTGAGATCACAACAACCACCTTCCCAGTCAGTAGGGCTGGAATCTGGAAACACAGTGATTTACCTGCAAAACAGAGATCATTCCTGAATATGGAACCAGCTCTAGGTCTGAAAGTATTTTGGTCAATCACAAGCAAATAAAAATCACCAGATCCTGTTGCAGCGAGAACAAGGCAATCTTGGTTAGATAGCCAAGCAGCCAAAGCTTCTCTCTGGAAACTCTTCAAGGATGCATGACCAAATTGCTTCCGTAAGAGACTACTAACTTGCTGCTCCCAGTCTGCTCCCAGACGCAGCTCTACTGGGCAATCAACAGCAATAATTTCTGATTTGATCTTGGTGTCTCGATGCATATCAGGATGGACGTTCCGTTTCCTTCCATGACAGGTGAGACTTTTGACCCCGCATTCAAAGCATCTTTTGCCACATTAAATTTACTTCTTTTGGTTTGCATTTTTGTACCAAAATGATCCAGAATGTTAGATTGCTGCATTTTCCCTGAGGGTTGTGACAGGGACGAAGCTCTTTTGCCTGAAGCTTTTACACAAACTTTGGAACAGTTAGAACTTGCTGATGCACCCAAATTGGTTCTCGAAGGGCCATTGAGGATATAGTCAACCGCATCATTTATTGAAGCACCAACCACTTTCACAGCCTCTACTGCTGAAGAATATTCAAATCCCATTTCAACAAGTTTTGCAACGACGGCATCACCATCGACAGCTTCACCATTCATGATATAGATTCTGAATTTTTAGGATGGACTGGAGACTACAATAAAAGAAAGGAATAAAGAATGTCACATGATGGTGTAAGAATAAATGGAATCTCTCTGTATGTCATCGGTATAACAAGATATCGGTCCCACGTGCACATGTTGCAAAAGAATTGTACATTCAAGAAAGCCTGCAAGTCCTCCAAGTCATAAAACAGCGATCATGTAAGTAAGCTGGACTCACAGAAATAACGGGTGTACACGGGATAGAAGAATTGTGCCTTATCAGCAACAACAGGAGAATTAATTTCTATTTGCCTGCCGAACAGTGACGGAACCCAAAAGAAAGGAAAAGACAGTCATTCGATTCTTAAAATTAGGAATTATATCATGGTGAGGGACTCGATCATCTCAGCTTTCGCATCAAAAACCGTTGAAACCCGCAACCAGGCAAGTCCCAATTCCAACAAAAGTGAAACGAACAAGAAAAGAAACAACAAATGGCAGGCCTATGCTTTTGGCATTTGGGCTGTGTTCCTCTCTCGCATGAAAATTTACACTAAAAACACATTAAACAGAACTGACTCAACCAAACAGCAATGCCCTGATTAAATTAAGCCCATCCAGCCAGCAAAATTCCTATCTCCATTCCTCCTAAAGAACAAAATCACTCTCTAAAACATCAGCATAACGCGCATGCTGTCTCCTCACAATTGGGCGTTCTTCGCTACGTTCGATCGAGCCACGCGCGCCCCGACGGAATCGTTCATTTCCTTCTACTACGACAATCAAACCAGGAACGCCCGTCTCAACTACGAACCGGCCAACAAAAAGACCGGCGTCTTCATCGAGCGACAAAGTAAGCTCGGACGATCCATCCGGTTCGCTCCGCGAGCGCATTTACCTCGTTCCTGCGGAGCCGACCGGCGGAAACCCGAACTGCGATCGGCGGACGGAGGGAGAGAGAGAAGGCGTTCGTGGAAATGCTCGCGAGATTTGATCCGACCTTCCTCTTCGCAGGCGCGCGTAGGTTGAGCTCGAGCGCCAGCCCCGTTCGAGTTTCTTTCCTTATTTTTTCGGAGGGAGAGAGGGATTTGCAGAGCCTGAATTGCGGTGTGAAGTTGCTGCAGCGTCGTATTTGCTGCTCCGCCCAAAGCGGTGCGTTTTGCGCGCTTTTTGCAAGGGCGATGGATACGAATTACGAAACGACGCTGCGGAATGGGCTCGTGAGAAGAGAGACCGTTGCATCTCGTGCAATTGGATCCTCGACCTTCTCTTTATGCAATCAAAATGCCTACTCGCTCGATGACATCCTTTCGCATTACCGTATGCTCTGTTAATTTAATCGTTGAAGCGGGTATGATATGGCTTGCTAACGTGGCGTAGGCACGAAATGATCTTTTGGTGATGTAGACTGTTGACTCGGCAACAAGGAACCGATACCACGTCACCGCCGTGAGAAATTAAACTCCATGGACGATAGAGAAACATTATTTAACAGTGCTCATGTACCCAAATAGATAATCTTATCCTACTTAGGAAGTGAATCGAAAAACATTGCGAGATCCTCTCTAGAGGCCCGATGCAAAGTTTCAGTCCATGGTTCAATAGATGCTCAAGTTACAGGAAACACCGGTTATTCAACATTCCCACGAAAGCAAAACTACTCGTTTTCATACATATCTAAGCGCACGATCTCATGTCGGAAGATCCTTCAAAATGTACTATAAATAGATTATAGAGGGGGTTCAAGTTTGGGACTAAATGAATGCTCCAAACGAATACTTTCAACAATAAGAAAATATTTGGATTTAGCCAAAAGAAACAAGAGATCGAAGTGCATATTCCTTGGCAAATATGCAGAACTCTCCAAAGTATAATATCCACAGTAAGCATTATCCATAATGATGAGAAAGATTATAACTCTGTACCGTGAAGAGTTGGGGACCTGGACATCCTCACGGCAAAATGAGAAAAATACTAGGATGGTGCACCCCAAGCAGGCCTACCTTCCCTAATTTCAAATTGAAACATTGATTGTACAAATACAGAACTTCGATCTAAAACATCACTTCCTCAGGCTAAACAGACTCTCTCAGAGAGCAGTAAGGATTGGGGAGATGAGCACACCATGCTCCATCTTACTACCTCGCAGCAGCTCGTGCACTCATTGATGAATGGTAGTTCGTGCTTCTTTGCTTCCTGTAAGAAGTATAAACATCATCGTATTGACTCACTTCATTGGGATTGGCCGTTGCCCCTAGTCCCAATCTACCTGAGCCACTTTTCCGATCAACACTTCCATCAGCATAAGCACCTGTCTCTGGGTCAACCTGTAGATTGGGAGGTGGGGGTATGCATGCTCCTCCCTTGAACAGGAAGCTCTCTTGCATAATCCTCATCATCTTCTCTAGAATCTGATTCCATGGGTCCTTCAGAAGGGTTGACCTCTCCAATTTCTTTGAAGAATTTCGACACCCTCTCGAGAATTTCTGATGGAGGCACAGTAGATGGGGTATTACGTTTGGAATGTCCAAAGGGCTCATGGGAGAGTAAGGCACACCACTGCCAATCTGCATCTTTTCTAACCATTCCTGGTATAAGACCAGGTGGGAATAAAGGATATGGGGGCATTTTTTCGCCAACATGAGCATTTGATGCTGGTAAAGGCTGAACAGCTGAGGGCATGGGAATGGACCCTGGGAAAGCACCGCCAGGTACCGCATTAGGAAGAAATTGTTGAGGTGCTAAAGAGGATTGCAAGGCTGGGTCTTTATCCGGTAGACCTGAAACAGAACTTTGCCTTTCTTGCTGCCAGCGAGGGAGATTTGGTGTTTGTTGTGGCAACCCTGCACAAGATAACAAGCTAGGTAATTTTCAAACATGAAACTACTAATCTCATATGAACAACTACAACAATAACAATGCCGGTGCCATTTTCATCAGAGCTTTACACATCTAGCTCTTTCCCAGGAAGTAAGAAGCCAGAATATTTGATGATTGATCACTTTGATCTAATTCTTCACGACTGTAAGCTGGAACAAATAAGAAAATTGCAAGGAAAGGGAGCAACAAGAACTAGACCTTGTTCTAGGATGATTGAACAATTTGATCTAGTCTAAGTAATGTTTCTTTTTTTCCTATGTAGCCAATGCATTTCAAGTAAATTGCATAGTTTAATTAGCCATTCAAAGAAATCTAATTTAGGTGATAGAATACCTGAGGCAGAGTCTTTGGAAGACATGGATAGTTCTTTTGAAGGCCCAGGAAAAGAACCACTAGGTACCCCACCAATCATATCACCCTCTAGACCATAAACTGTATCCTGATCAAAACTTCCTTAGAAGCCCAAAATTGTAATATTTTCTGTAGACGTGATTGATTTTCTTCCTTGTTTTGAGGATTGTGGTAAATCCTTGCAAGCATTGAACCTAAAACAGGTTTAAACGCGACGGCCTCATTATCAAGCTCATGAGGATTAACCCTTCGTTGCAAGCTGCAACAAATAAGAGATAATGTTACAGCGCCCCTGACAGAATGCAAACTAGAAAATCACAGCAGAACTGTCTAACATTCCGTGACAGACATTACAAATTGAAAGGATCTGTAGGGAAAAAGAAACGAGACTTGCATCTCCTGATTATGGAGAACATAAGCTACAATGTAAGGCCACAAGAAGGAAAAATCACCAATTCTATTGAACAGGCGCAGTCATATAGATACATGGTTCAGTGGGATAGGAAATTATACTTATGAGTCAATCCCAATCTCCATACTAATAATGGAAAGCCTTTTTATTTTATGGTGTAACATATCATACAGAGAGCCTACCATGCTGCTACTGATGGCAGACCTATCAATCCATACATTATCCACAATGAGAAAAAAGAGGGGAAAGAAGGAAAGGAAAGGCAGGTCAACAGAGAGAAGACTCGTAACACATGCCACATGTAAGCCCTACAAGAACAAGGATCAACATGTTCCCAATATGCATCGGGGTGCAGGACCGACAAATAGGATTTGTAGAATAAAGCAATTAAGTAAGGCAAAACCCATAGAACACATGACCATCTCATCCTAACCATGTTTGTCAAAATACCCAACAACACCAACAAGGGACACACAAGTCCCCAACCATGTGAACAAACCAGCAAGACCCAAGATTAAAGATGCAAGCCCATGCGTTGAGCCGAGTTATATAAAAGAAAAAAAAAAAGTTGTTCAAATTCGGTTCTCAATTTTACAGTGCAAAATTTCATATTTCCATTTTAACTTTTCCATCTAAAGCTCTAATAATTGATCGTTCCACTAAATCATGTCACACTTGTGTGTATAGTTCCCTGTCCACAATTCCTGACATTTACTTTACTGAAATCATTTTACTGGAATACAAGAGAAGGAGAAATCCCCCAGGGTAGAAAGACTAAGCCATCTCGGGCAAAATGTAATTGAGGGGGCTAATTACAAAAGAGTATTCCATAGCTCCCCTCTTGGACAGTATTCACTACCTGAGCCACAAAAGATACTTTTTAACCAATAGCTACATAAACACATCTTACAATTTGACCTTGTTGATGTGAACAGTGTCACGTTAAGCATATGAAACTCCTAGTTGAACCAACTGGGAAATAAACTCACGAGACTTCTTCCACATTCTAAGCACATAAAAATTTACCACAGTGCTGTCCCTCTCTTCAAGATACCTATAAATATACTTACTAGAAGTAACAATCATTAATTCTAACTAACTTGGAGAAATGCTCCTGTGTAAAACCAATATTTCTGGTCCAATTGTCTGAGTTATCACTTATTTGGGTTTGGTTTGACTTAGTCATACATAAAAAAATAAAATAAAATAAAATAAAATAAAATAAAGGAGAGAAGGAGCAGGAGGAGGGGTGTTTAACAATGTAACAATACTCCAGAAGGACCAGTGAACATCCATTATTTTAGAAAAAGACTGAAAGTAGAACTAGCATAAGCAATCACTATGAGGGGAATAGTATGAAGCAGTAAAAGAATCTACAAATCAACCTTAGACTGCAAGCATAATAAGATTATCCTGAACAGATAGAAGTCAGATTCCTCAATAGGACAAGAAATGGCACATGATAAGAATCTCACCTGTCAAAAAGAATGTCATTAGCAAGGTAAATGATGTGCAGCTGTCTCTCAGAGTCATCCATTGCATAGACCCTGTCCCTAAGAGCCTCTGCAAGAGCTGGAGCAAATGGAGATCTCTGCATGAACCAAATTTTGGCCCCTTTAATTGAATCCTTTGTACCAGTGAGATTACTTAGTACGTCACTAAGCTCTGCAGCAACATCAGCAGGAAGTGGGCCAGATAGTCCTTTGAAGGACTCAGATGACTTATCATACTCTGGCCGACCATGAGCCATAAAGGGTGGGAGATGTTGATGGGACTGCTGCTCATAGAATGGAGGAAAAGGCTGTTGATGCATTTGAGCAGCACCTAACATAGAGGCTGAAGACCCTGGAGCAGCACCGGCAGCATTCAGTGGTGTGTTCAGCGAAGATGCATTCAACATTGGATTGGGAGGTTGGTGCATAATAGGCATTGAAGACGGTGAAAAAGGAGGAAAGTGACTGCCTGGAAAACGCGTGGACATCCAAAGCTTGTGACGATAGTAACCATGCCCCTCACCCCCAAATAAAAAACTATATGCAGGATTATCTTGCTGTTTTTCGCGAATCATGGCTTCAAATTCAGGTCCGTTTTTAGCAGCGTACTCCACAAGTTTTTCAATGCGTTTATGAAGCTCAGGATCAGCGGGAGGAGGAACTGGAGGAGGAGCAGAGTCATATGGACCAAGGAAAGGTGAAGGAACAAGTGGTGGAGCCATGTGTGGAGGGAAAGCAGATGGTGGCTGCTGTTGCTGCTGAAGATGAAGAAGGTGAGGAAGTGGAGGAGCATGGGAAGAAAGCTGAGGCTGTTGCTGCATAGGGTGATGATAAGGGAATTGCTGGAGAGAAGGATGCGGAGGTAGGAACGGAGGACCCTGCACAGGAGGGAACTGCTGATGCTGCGGGTGAAATCCATACTGTTGCTGCTGCTGCTGCATATTTGCTGCTTGCCGCTGTTGTTGAGCATATGCCATAGCAGGATCCATCAGCAGAGTTACTGATGGAATGGACTATCAACCCAACCACAAAATCTTCCTGCAACATTATATATGACGTTTAAGAAGAATTGCAGTAGATAAATCAACTCAGCATATTCAAAGCAGAATCACATAAAGAAAGTTGATTTTCTGTTGGTAGCTGTATAGAAAATTGAAAGATCTGCACTAGTCTTAAAAAGAAAGAAAAAAAGGCATAAAGAATCACAGTCCATCTCTGAACAGGTACAAAAATTGCCAATGTACTTTAGCATTACCAAATGCTCCCAAAAGTATTTGATAGAAAACTATGGAGAAACATCATTTCGGAAATAAATCGGTCAACTGTCTCACCACCACATAAGAAAAAAATCCCCTTCCATCAACCTTACTTTGCTTAACATTAAAGCAGTCTGTCTCAAACCAGGATGTAGAAAATTTTACCGATACTGAGAAAACTATAGATTTTATACTTGTCAGATTTCAACAACAGCATTGGTATGCCCAGTGTACAATTAAACACTTCTGTTCTGCTATTTCCTTGCCATTCGAACCTACAACTACTACCGTGCAACACCAAATTCAAACATCGGAAGGATCTTAATGCAAAACAAGTTAAGTTTGGCCAAAGTGTAGCAGCAGTCGAGACAACACCAGATATAAAACTAGAGTCAACACAATGAGATGCGCCGAAAATCATCGCTACCTCTTTAAACAGAGGTCCGTCAGGTAATTGCAGACAGCAAATGACGCCATACATGATTGGATAAGAAGATAAATTTCTAATGCAGTTGAACTGAAGCTCAAAACAGTTCTCTTTCTGACAAAGAAATCAACTTCACCAAAACTTTCAGCAAAAAGTTCACAATTTCAGGGCATTTAGCTAGACGAGCAACAGCCACAAATTAGCAGAGCGGTCTTAAAGGGCCGCACGAATCAGAAATTATAGGATTTCAGGTGAAATGTGTAAACCTACTTTCGCTCAGTATCACCACGAATTATAGGACGTAAGGCATTCAGCCAAGCAGAAGAGCTCGCCAAAATGGAAAACAGGAAAGGGACAAAGCGACCAAAAACTGCCATGCCATTCACCTACGAGTTTCCCAACTATCCGACACATCCGGAAAAGTAGAGCAGAACCATTCGAACCTACAAGTAACGAAAATCCAATTCAGCTCTGCAATGGAGGATCTCTCTAATACCACGGGCGATGGTCATCGAGGGTTTACGGTGATCTTCCATAGTCAGAGAGAAAGAGGGAGGGGAAAAAAGCCCTAACTCGAATGGTCAAGCATCCATGAGCAAGCGAACGAGAGAGAGAGAGAGAGAGAGAGAGAGAGAGAGAGAGAGATGACCTATCTATATCTGTAAAAAGCAGAACGAGAAGTGGAGCTGCCGGCGACGAGAGCTACGGCGGCGAGCGGCGAGCGGCGGCCCCCCGGTGACGCTGGTGGCGGAGGAGTCTGGCGGAGGTGTCTGGTGGAGGACCGGAGGGAAGGGAAGGGCCTTGAGATTCTGTAACATACCAGGTCTCCGAATTGTAATTAGATGACCAGCCCGAGGGCATTTGTGGATATTACATGGATGTGAAGTCACCCGGAGGATCCAACACCCCGAGCAAATTTCATTAATTTATTTTTTCGGGGGTCAGAAAATTTCTTTAATTTAGTTGCCAAAATAAAATACTCAAATTTGTTCAGCGAAAATAAAATAAAATAAAAATCGTTCACTTCACCAATTATGACAAACATTACCACATCCTAATTGCTTTTTTTAAGAATCATGGATCATAATATAAGTAGCGTCGAAAAATTATGATAGTTGTGAATTCTACATAATCAACATAGCCAAACAGGCTATAGAATCTGTAGAGCATATCCCATATTGGAAATTTTTGAAATTGAAAAATACATGATAAGTTTTGAGAAATAGGGTCGTATCTCATTGTGCCTTGTGTCATAATGGGAATATAACCATCCACGTGAGCTCATTATGAAGAAAGTTAACTTAAGTGCATAAGAATATTTTTTTTTAACACGACTGCTTTTGATATGTTCAAGTTTGCTAAAATTATGCCGAGATTGAGTTTGTTACATGGTACAAGGAGTTGGCACGACTTAGAAGATTTCTATACAAAGAACCGTGATTGATTTGTGAATGAGCAACCCCCAATTTCTTCCGATGTTTTAGGATTTTCTCGAGTACTCCAAAACACTCAAAGCGTGATCGATGCAATAATTATACACTTATATAATAAATGCAAGTAATTGGGAAGATGGGGAGATAATATCCATTGTCAAATTTAGAGTAAATTTACGGTTACAATTAGCCTTCTCATCTCCCAAGCGAAATAGAAATCTAAAGCTTATTCATTTCTAAGATCGTTATCATGCACTTGCTATGAGATTTTCACTGGCCTACACGAAAATCACAGTGTAACTCATCTATCAAATTGTCAATTTTAAAAGCCTAAATTGAAGCGATTCAGCTCACTCACGAGAACTTGTTAGACCACGTTCCAGAACATGTTCCGCAGCTTGACTTTTGGTTGCATTGGTTCTATGCACTCAAAACAAGCGGTTAAGAATATGGTAGCCTCCTGAAATCACATTTATATCATTTAATCCAAACAAACCGCAGAGAGCACACAATATGCACAATCAAATTGCAACGAAAAAAAGAAGAAGAAGAAGAAGAAGAAGAAGAAGAAGAAGAAGAAGAAGAAGAAAGTAGACGCTATGGCAAGGCCGTTCGCGGAGAAATTCTCCGAAGGGGAGAGGACGCTTGAGAGAAAAAAAAATGGAGCGGCAGACGAACTGGTGCTAAGGGAAAGTAGACGCTATGGCAAGGCCGTTCGCGGAGAAATTCTCCGAAGGGGAGAGGACGCTTGAGAGAAAAAAAATGGAGCGGCAGACGAACTGGTGCTAAGGGTAAAAGAGTTGGCCAAATTTGTATATTAGTGAATTAGGGCTTACTTTGTCTTTCCTACTGATTTTTTGGAATTATCATCTAAGGTAATTGGCCAACATGAAAACAAAAGGTAAAAGTCAATCCAGACAAATCCATGATATTGCATATTTACCCAATCCCAATAAGAGTTCAAATAATAAATAAGTTGGAGACTTATTTGCGAACTCAGAGACTCGGCAAATCCAAACGGGGCAAAAAGTGCGACAAGCATGGAAGAAGACAATGCTAAGCTAAGGCATATAACTTTCATTCTTACATCTAAATCGAACGATATAATGAGGACAAGAGGTGGAGAAACGGGGTTGGACCAGTCGAGGTGCTTAGCATAATGAGAGTTAGTGAAAGTCTGAAATATGAATAACCACAAAACAAATAAAGCATAATGAAGTGTTTGCAAAGTTTTGGGAGTCAAGTCTGCCAATTGCTAGGCTAACTGATTGTTCTGGGGCTTCGCTTGGACAAGAATGAGACAACTTTCTACGAGTTTCAAACTTTACGTACACAATCGACCGTCCAAGGATTTGGAAAAATGCCACGCGGTGAAATTCAGCAAGGAAACCTAGGTTTAACCATCAGCATGCTCTTTTTCTTCTTCCATTGCATGCTCATGAACTATAAATAAGATTATCTGCTTTTATAATTTATGTCGATCACACAACTTAACTATCTCGACTACTTACTCCATTTTTGATGATTTGATTCTGTAGGCTCGATGAGATCTAACGAGTTTTGTGACACTTCAAATCTTTGATGATGTAACTTCAAGAAAAATAAGTGAAGACATTAACAAGTAGCGATTCGAATATCAACGCCTCCTTGCGTTAACCCCTAGTCAAGTTTCAAACAACTTCTACACGATGGCTGAAAAAGGAAAGCCCACTGTTCATAAAGCTGGTTGTTTTGTTAGCTTTCTTTCATTTTATCAGCAGCCCTGAGAGGCCAACCGTTATCAGGCTCAACCTCGTCTTGGCTTAGGCAAAGGAAAAAGAAAGGAAGGAGAGAAAATAATAATAATAATAATAAATTAAAATATTATTAAAAATTGTTAACGTCTGTATCATATAAGTCGTCCAACATCCGCGTTTAGCAGAATTTGGCCAAAATTAGCAAGAATAATTGAATTGGTACCAAATCAAGAGATTTACGGCTAAATTGACTTTAATTCAAGAAGTTTAGGATTAAATTGATAAGTTTAGAACTATATCAAATGAAAAACTTTATAACTAATACTATCACAAATACAATAAATTTATGACTTTTTTTTAACACCTTTATGCATACTTTAAAATAGTTAGAACTGGTTGATGCACCCAAAATGGTTCTCCAGGGGCCATTCAAGGTTCACTCAGCCGCATCAATTATTAAAGCGCCCACGACTTTTAATATTAATTTTATTTATTTTCTTCTTTTCTCCTTCTTTTCCTGATGTTCTGAGTGAGGCCAGGCTTGCCGGACGGCTGGGCAACGCAGCCTCAACCGCCAATGGCAAGGCTGGCCTCGCCTCCTTCCGCGACTGCCTCGCCCAGTGGCTAGTGAGCAGTTCGTCCGCGATGGTTTAGAGTCAATTCCCAGCTCTGCTTCGGTTTCAATTGGAATACAAGCAAAGCCATTAGCGACAATTCGCGAAAAGAACTGTGTAACTGTCGTATTCCCAGCAACATCGACAAGCCAAGAAACGCAACTTTGAAAGACATCGTATTCTCAATTCTTCATTAACAACAACAAAGACCCGAAAATGATTGGTCCTATAGCTACTGTCATCTCCATCGATTTGATGTATAGAAAAAAGAGAGAGAACCGAACAAAATGTCGAAAGAACTCCTGGTTCTTCACAACTCATCATAAGCTTCATCATCTTCTGAGCTTGCCGATGATGAACCGCCGCTCTTCTCGTAGACCTGCTTGATGACCGGCGTACACACCGCCTCGACCTCCTTCAACTTCTCGTCGAAGTCCTCCTTCTCCGCCGTGTTCTGGTTCTCGTCCAGCCACTCGAGCGCCTCCTTGAGGGCGCTGTCTATCTTCTCCTTGTCGTCCGCGTCGATCTTGTCCGCGAGCTTGTCCTTGTCGCCGATGGTGGCCCTCATGCTGTACACGTAGCTCTCCAGCTTGTTCCGCGCATCCACCTTTTCTTTGACCTTCTGGTCCTCTTCTCTGAACCGCTCGGCCTCTTCCACCATCCTCTCGATCTCTTCCTGGCTGAGCCGCCCCTTGTCGTTCGTGATGGTGATGGACTCCGCCTTCTTTGCGGCCTTGTCCTCGGCTTTCACGTTTACGATGCCATTCGCGTCGACTTCGAATGTGACCTCAATCTGGGGCACTCCCCTGCAACAGACAGCTTAGTATTTAGTCGAGTGCCGCTGCCATGTCATGAACTTGCTATGAATGAATTAGATCAGGTTCAAGCTCATATTCTTCGAAAATTTAGAATCTTCATGGAGATGAGATGGCCCGACTATCGGACTGCATTGATCAGTAGGTAATGACAGATTACCTGGGAGCAGGTGGAATGCCGGAGAGGTCGAACCTTCCAAGCTCGCGGCAATCTTTAGTCAAGCTTCTTTCGCCTTCAAAGACCTGTTGGTTTTACACGGAAATTAGATAATGAGTCACTGCTCAAGAAAAGCCAAGTATGATTTTATGAGCACCGCGTGAATATGCAGGCGATACCTTGATCGCCACTGTGGTCTGTTGATCTTGATATGTAGTGAAGACCTGAGACTTCTTGGTTGGGATGACGGTGTTTCTCGGGATCAACTTGGTCATGACGCCGCCGGCTGTCTCGATGCCCAGACTAAGTGGAATCACATCAAGCAAGAGGATATCTGCACAAATTAGACAGTATCAATCTCACCGTCAAGCCATCCCACATCACTGACCAGCAACAAAGCAAACTCTCTAGTGCAGTAGATCATATCTTTACCTTTGGTTTCCTCGCCACCTTCGCCGCTAAGGATTCCACCCTGGACAGCCGCACCATAGGCGACAGCCTCATCAGGATTCACACCCTTATTCGGCTCTTTTCCATCGAAGAAGTCCTTCAAAAGTTGCTGCACCTTTGGGATTCTGGTGCTTCCTCCGACGAGAACGATTTCGTGGATATCGGTTTTCTTAAGACCCGCGTCTTCCATGGCCTTCTTGACCGGACCCATCGTCTTCTTGAACAGGTCCATGTTCAACTCTTCAAACCTCGCCCTCGTCAACGGCTCCGAGAAATCAACCCCATCGAAGAGAGACTCGATCTCGACCCGGACTTGGTGCTGGCTACTCAGCGCCCTCTTTAGCCCTCTCGCATTCCTTTCGGAGCTTCCCAAGGGCCTTGTTGTCCTTGCTGATGTCCTTGTTGTACTTCTTCTTGATCAACTTGATGAAGTAGTCCATGACTCTGTGGTCGAAGTCCTCTCCTCCGAGGTGGGTGTTGCCGCTGGTCGCCAAGACCTCAAACACGCCGTTGTCGATGGTCAGGATACTCACGTCGAATGTACCGCCGCCGAGATCAAAACCAAGATGTTCTTCTCTCCTCCTTTCTTGTCCAGGCCATAGGCTATAGCCGCTGCGGTAGGCTCGTTTATGATCCTTGCCACATTCAAGCCGGCAATGACGCCGGCGTCCTTTGTGGCCTGCCTCTGAGCGTCATTGAAATAAGCTACACAGACAAGCACATGGTCAAGACTCAATCGCCGAGTACTTGGCGACGGCGCTGAGTACTAAGATAATAAAATTGCAGTAGATGAATGATACCTGGGACGGTGATGACAGCGTCCTTGATTTTCTTTCCCAGGAAAGCTTCGGCCGTCTCTTTCATCTTCCCCAATATCATCGCGCTGATCTCCTCCGGGCTAAACACCTTCGTTTCGCCTTTCACCTTCACCTGGATGTAAGGCTTTCCATCCTTGTTCACGACCTTATAAGGCAAGTACTTGATATCTCGCTGAACCTCCGCGTCATCGAACCTTCGAGCAAACAGGTCGAAACACGAATAAGTAAACCCAGTCACAGGGCACGAACAATGGCCGAAAAGCGAAACATCCGAAAGGCATGTGTAGATCCACTTACTTTCTCCTATAAGGCGCTTCACATCGAAGATAGTGCGTTCCGCGTTCATGGCCGCTTGATTCTTCGCGGCTTCTCCAATGAGTCGTTCGCTGTCCGTGAACGCGACCCACGAAGGGGTGATTCTGTTTCCTTGATCGTTTGCTATAATTTCCACGTGACCATTCTTGTACACGCCGACGCACGAGTACGTAGTCCCGAGATCGATCCCAATGACCGTCCCGACCTTCGGCGAATCATCAGCAGCAGCAGCCGCCAGCCCCAGACAGAATTCTACAGAGGACAGCAATCAACACAAGCAGAGCATACAGATCAGGAAACTCCATTCACTTAAAAAACTCCAATTTCTCCGTGAAAGCTCTCACTACAAACTGCTCATATAATCCACAAACTTCTATTCTATCTTCTTGCTCAGAAGTAAATAAAATTTCAAACGGAGAACACACCCTCTGGCTTTTGCCACTACTTCTCCATCAAGCAAACAGAGCCACCGCGCCGACGTTCTCCGACGACTCGACTTTCTATACTAGGATTAATCGGTGCCCATACGTAGACATCGCATCGTAGTCTAACGTTTAAACTTCCTAAGCGATCGGCTCAAATTCGAACCATGCAGCGAAACTTCACTAGAACATAAATCGATCAAGTCCCGCCATCGCCGACGGCTGAGTCCATAAAAAGCAAAACAGAGCAATCACTCGCATCGCCAAGATCACGACTTAAACCGAAGAAAACCCGTTCGTACTTCCTCTTCAAAACCATGAATTCCGCTCGAAAGAGCAAACCGACATCGTAAAACAAAACACGACGAAACTCAACGTAAGGACTCACCTAAAGCAAACAGAAGCAGGAACGCCAGAGCCCTGCTCTCGATCCTCCTCGCCGCCATCGTTCTCTCTCTCTTGCTTGTGACTCGGAAAATCGCCGGCGATTCAGACGGAACTACTCTCGCTGAGAAATTGAGTTAGATGATGTTGCCTAAAGCGCGCCAGAGATTTATAGTGTTCGGGTGTGGCGCGATCGGCGGGGCGCTAGAGTGTTCCATCGTCATGGCGGGGCCGAAAGTTTTGGCTGGGACACGACACGTTGAAGGGCCAATGGGAGGCGGACACGTCGGATGCCACAAGTGTTCGAGTCTTGTCGGGAACGTTCTTGTAGTTCCTGGAGAGAGCTCCAGGTAGTCGAGAGCAGGACAGGTGTACACCTGTCATTGGTCGGATGATAGCATCGGGGTCGTGACGAGTTTTTGCCGAGTGAATTTCGGAGCTCATCGGAAGTTGCTTGTCTCATGCTTTGAAAACGTTTGGAGACGAACAAAATGTTTTTTAAATTGTAAAATGTAAATCTTAACATATTTGAGGTATTTCCCTTCTAACGAAAGTCTAACTGCATATGCCACAAAATTTGCATAAAAATTGAAATTCTTACTAAATAGACATTACAGAGACATGACTGCATTCATTAAAATTAATCGAGTTAAAAATATCCATATTTTGCCTTACAAATATATAAAATACGTAAGTTAGATTAGTCAACTGATCTTTTCACATTCATGTATGATTTAGTTCTTATTGTAAAACTAGAACACTTTTCCAAAGATTCATATTGCTTGGGCGACAAATTTGTTCGCTAAGCATAACAAGAAACATAACTTATCTTCGAAGCAACTTTTAATCTCTCTACTAAGCTAAAAATGGTAAGTAAAATAAAGAAAATTACCAAAAATGTCTTAAACTTATTGTAATTAATTTCTTATTTTTTCAATTAATTTGGTTAATTTAATTTTAAATATTTTGACAATATGTCAATTTAATCATATTGTTAATTTTTAGTAGAAATCGCTACGGTATTAACGTGAATAATTTTATAATTTATAAAAATAATTTGGTTGAGATTGATCGATAAGTTGATATCGATAAGTTGATATGATTACATGACTCCTTATAACATAACATCAATGCAACGATATGAACATGACTCGAAATTTCTTTAAATGTTCTAAAATCTATTTAAAAATTGGAGTAACCATCTGTAAAAGAATTCTTTTAGCTCACGTAGTTCTGCAGAACGGGTTTGCACCTGTCATTGGTCTGATGATAGCACCGTGACGTGTTTTTGCCGAGTGAGAATCGGAGCTCATTGGAAGTTGCTGTCTCATGCTTTCTTTTTTCTTTTTCTTTTTTTCTTTTTTTATAAACATTTGGGGACGAACAATTATGTTTTTTTAAATTGTAAGAAGTACTATCTTAACATATTTGAGGTATTTCCCTTCTAATGAAAGTCTAATTGCATAAGCCACAAAATTTGCATAATAATAAACAAATTTTAGAGATCGACATGACCTACATCCATTGAGATTAATCGAGTTGAAAAGATTCATATTTCGTGTTATAAAAATGTAGAATAAATAAGTTAGAGAGAAGGAAACTAGACATGTCAAAAATTATGTACGATGTTCACTTTACTACAAAAATTTTGCCGATTCACTTAAGTGCCAAATCTTAGGAAAAAAAATCACTTAAGCACCTCCTACAAGAAATTCTAACCATAGATATTACATAGCTTTTATAATTAAAATTCTTATCTAAGGTGACATTTTTTTTATAATGAATTGATCATTTTTTAACCTCGTAACACGACATCATTTATGAGTTATATATGTCAACTGAACACACCGGCAAACCATATAAGATTGAAAAATTAAATAAATATGGTCACATTAGATTTCTTGCAACCTGGATTGAAATTGGCACTTACATGATCATTTTTCTTTTTAAAGTAGCACTTAAGTTATTTGAAAAAAAAAAAAAAATTGACACTAAAGTGAGTGCTACACTTCGTGTGTCCTTTTCCTTATAAGTTAGATTAGTCAAGTGATTTTTTAACCTAGACAAAAAAAAAATAAAAAAAATACATTCGTGCATGACTCAATTAACAAATTAAAATTAGGACACTTTTCAAAAAAAATCATATTGCTTGCGTAGCGTAACAAGAAATATAACTTACCTTCGAAACAGCTTTTAATCTTTGTATTAAGCTAAAAATAGTAAGTAAAAAGAAGGAATATTATCAAAAATATCTTAAATCTATTGTTTGCATGCTGACTCAATCATAAATATTTCAGTTTAGTTATTTTTTCTTAAACTTTGGACAATGTGCCAATTTAATTATTCTGGTAAGTTTTTATTAGAAATTACTGATGTTGACATCAAGTGTACCATGTAGGACAGTTGGCATTGACGTGGACAATTTTATAATTTGTAAAAATAAATATTTGTGAAGGTTAATTAGTAAGTTGATTTGATTACATAACTCATCACGACATAAAATCAGCCTGTTAACATAAACCTGATTTGAAATGTCCTTAAATGTTATAAAATCTATTTGCGAAATGCAATAACCGTCAATAAAAGAAAGTTATTGTAATTGGTTGTGTCTAATTGGATCACATATAGGATATGTCCATATAAACCCATTAAATTAAATGGCTTTACGGGCTATCCGTATCCGGCGATTAGACACGAACACAATACGATTATTAATTGTGTCTTGCAGTTGACATGAAATTGACCTAAACACGATTTGACTTCGATTGGAACCTGTCGATTTCGTATTGTGTTATTAGGTCGTACCAGCAATTGTCAACCCTATCCGCCGTTCCACCATGTGCTAGGGGAAGTAAAGCCGGGGCTGATCCCAAGCCATAGCCCGATCAAATTTACGCGGGAGACGAGCATGGCTTCCTTGAGCAAATGGGTTTTCGTTCTTATCACTTATCAGAGGGGGATTCAAACCACTTGAGAAGCTACCGCACCGGTAATTGAATTGTTCGTTTGGTATATTTTATTATTTGCTTTACATCCTACCTTAGATTTTGAGGTGCACTTCGTTTTGAGCAATGCTAGTCCTACTAAAGTGACAATCCATAACTCATTCATCTGCACGAAAGAGTAATTGCTCGGTAACTATCGTGGAGAATTTCTTGATTCATCGAGTTTGGGGCGAGAAACAGTTGCTCTTAAATTCTGGCCTATTCGGAGCTTTTCTCTACCGAGTGTGTAGCAATGGAAACCCTCATCCTCACCCCCTCAAACCCTAATCACCCACCATAAGGTCATTCTCTACCGAGTGAGTAGCAATGGAAACCCCCATCCTCCACTGTTTCATTCCAGTCGTGTTATCCCAGGAGGCATTTCATTGACTCCAAGCGATGCCCCATCCCTCATTTCTCCATTTCGCCTCCCAGGGGTGCGCTTCTTGATTGGGGAAATTTTTCAGTCAACAAGCCCCAGTGGCAGGTCCCACCGAAATCCAAGCGCTTGTATTTGAGAGAGCTTCGCTCGAGTTCTTCTTTTCGCATTCCAGGGGTTCTTTTCTCAGATCGGGGTACAGCTTCTTCTTTCAGATCGGGGGCAGTGAACGGGATCTTCAGAGGCCATGGCGGGGAAGGAAGAAGCAGTGGGTCGGCTCACCCATCTCTGCAATAAATTGGGTAAGCTAATGTATGAGGATAATATGATTATTCTGGATGAGGAAATATCGAAGGAAAAAATCCATGAGTGTCGTTTCTCCCTTGTTGGGCAAATCGTATAAGAAACCTAGTGTTAATTTTCAAGCACTCATAACAGCAATGAAAAAGTCTTGGAAAATAGAGAATGTGGAGATTAAACCTTTGGAAAATGAGAAAATAAGCTTTAGTTTTTGTAATGAAGGGGACAAAAATAGAGTGCTTGCGGGAGGTCCCTGGTCTTTCGCAAATAATTTATTGATGTTAAAAGCTTGGGAGCCGGATACCCCGCCACATTGTTATGAGTTTAAAACCTGTGCATTCGGATTAGAATATTTGGTCTTCATCTCGGAATGGAACTCGAAAATATGATAAAGAAGATAGCAAGCTCAATGGGGAAGGTGTTGGAGGTTAAAAGTGCTAGAGGCCCGCCTTTCGGAAATAGGGAAAGCAAAAGTGGAGATAGATGTAGAGGCTGAGTTACGAGTTGGCCAATTAATGCGACATGGGGATAAAAACGTTTGGCTGGACTTTAAATACGAAAGATTGCCCTTCTTTTGTTACTCCTGTGGCAAAATTGGGCATTATGCTACTTATTGCAAAGACATACCTTATGATGAAGGAAAATTCCTCACCGAGCCGGGAGGGTGCTTTGGAGGCTGGTTGAAAGCAGAAACTTCTGATCATAGCCCATTCTGGAAGGTGTTTTATAATGAAGTGCCAATAGCAGCAAATACAGAAGAGGTGGTCCCTGAAACTCCTGAACAGCAAAGACAAACGGAAGTTATGGAAGTTGGCCAGCCTATTACCATAATGAATCAACCTTTTCAGCAGGGAGAACCTACTCACATAAATACACACGAGGAGACCATGCAAAACCTAGGGAAAAGAGTACTAATGCTCACAGGTCCGGAAGATTTCAACTGTAAAAAGTCCCACCAGCAACTTCCTCAGATTACAACAAAAAGAAAATCAGCTCTCAACTCAAACCTCACTCCTTCAAAAAACAAAGAAAAGGCAGCACTCAAATTACAACACCTCTGGCACAAAACTGGTTAGATGAGACTCAACTTCTGGATACTCCCATTCAAATGACTGAAGATGTGGAAACACGGGCTGTGGTGGCTAGCCCTAATAAGCCACCAAGTGACCCATGAATATATTAAGTTGGAACTGTCAAGGGTTGGGCACACCCTTGACAGTTCGGGAGTTGAGAGCCTTAATGGCTCAATTCAGGCCCTCTTTGGTTTTTCTTATGGAAACAAAAAACAAGGCTGAGTTTGTGCAAAGAGTTCGGAGAAGACTTCAATTTAAGAATTGTGTAGTAGTTGATCCAGTGGGTACGGCAGGAGGTTTGGCTCTTATGTGGGATGATCGGATTTCAGTGGAGATTGACTCAATGACTAGTAGCTTAGTGAATTTAAAGTGCGAAGAGGGGGTCTCGGGTAACAAAATGAGAATGACTTTCGTCCATGCGCCATATACATACCCAGAGAGGTTACAACTTTGGGAAAGCTTGCGACATATAAGCTCAACCAATACTCTACCTTGGGTGTGCTTGGGAGATTTTAATGAAGTGCGTTTCTTTTGGGAAAAAGTGGGGAAGAGACCAGCGGCAAATTACAGAATGACAGCCTTTCGGGAATGCTTGGATGCATGCTCTCTAATGGACATTGACAGTAAGGGGTGCGCATTTACTTGGGCAAATAATAGGGAAGGGGAAGAATATGTGAAAGAAAGACTTGATAGAGTGGTAAGTACTATTGAATGGCGGTTGATGTACCCTGAAGTTGAAGTTTTTGCTCTTCCTGTAGTAGGATCAGATCATAGCCCTCTAATTTTGTCTCTGAAAACAATTCATCAAAGAAGGAAACGACCTTTTCGATTTGAGGCCTTTTGGCTAGAAAGTGAAGAATGTAGGGATGTGGTGTTGAAGGCCTAGGAAACTACAAATCAGCACCAGAACACTTTAGTCAAGAAACTTCAAGCTGTCCAGAATGCGCTTTCTCAATGGAGCAAAAGGAACTTTGTGAATGGCAAGAAGAGAATCAGTGTTTTAAAGCAGGAACTAGAGGGGCTTACAAATAATACTTCACTGGTCTTCAATAAGGCATATTTTAAAAGATTACAAGGAGAAATTGATGAGCTTGGGAGACAAGAAGAAATGTATTGGGGGTTACGATCTAGAATTAACTGGCTGAGATGGGGCGACAAGAACACAAAATACTTTCATGCAACAACCATACAAAGAAGACAGATGAACAGGATTTCTATGCTACAAAATGCAGAAAATACATGGCTGGTGCAGACTCAACTGAGAGAACATACCGTGACATTCTTCAAAGAGTTGTATCAGTCCCAAGGCCCCAGAAATTTTGCGCCGGTGATTGCTCAATTACCTGAAATGATAACAGAAGATATGAACAGGGGACTACTTGCTGAAGTTACTATAGAGGAAGTCACAGATGCTGCATTTCAGCTTGGAGCTACTAAGGCACCAGGCCCAGATGGTCTCAATGGTTTATTTTATCACCATCACTGGGAATATATTAAATGGGACATTTTTAAGGAGGTGGAGAAACTTTGCAGAACTAATTACATTTCACCAGCCCTAAATCAAACACACATCTCCCTTATCCCGAAAGTTCCTAACCCTGAGAGATTGGACCAATATCGTCCGATTAGTTTGTGTAACTTTGGATACAAAATTCTCTCGAAAGTGTTGGCTAATAGACTCAAACCTCTCCTAGCAGAAATTATAGCACCAGAACAAAGTGCCTTTGTAGGTGGGCGGCAAATCCAGGACAACATTCTCATAGTCCAGGAAGTTCTACATCAACTTAGAACAAGGAACCGAAGAAAGATGTTCCAGGTAGTTCTGAAATTAGATATGAAGAAGGCATATGATAGAGTGTAATGTGACTTTCTGGAGGCATGCTTACTAAGGATTGGTTTTGATGCGAAATGGGTGAAATGGGTTATGCAATGTGTTACTACGGTCACATTTAGTATTAAATTCAATGGAGAACCTCTTCAATACTTTCAACCTTCGAGAGGACTCAGGCAAGGGGACCCTTTATCGCCTTATCTCTTTATTATTGTTGCAAATGTCTTATCCTCATTGATGAAGCAAGCTGTAGAGAATGGAAGTATTAAGGGCATTAGGCTTAATCGAAGATGTCCTACGCTCTCTCACTTATTATTTGCTGATGATTCCATCTTTTTCATGAAGGGGTCTATTCTAGAATGCCAAAATCTGGCCATGATTCTAAATCAGTATTGTCTAGGGGCTGGACAGGAGATTAACTTGAATAAATCTAGCATATACTTCAGCAAGGGTAGCCCTCAATCTTTGAAAGAAAATATGGCAAGGGAATTGAGGGTTCCTATTATTGATAAAACTGGTAAATACCTAGGCATACCTTCAGACTGGGGAGAGTCGAAAAAGCAAATGTTCGCATGGATTATTGGGCGCATCAATTCTAAATTAGAAAGCTGGAAGGAGAAACTGCTCTCAAAAGCTGGAAAAGAAGTCTTGTTGAAAACGGTGGTTCAAGCGCTTCCCCAGTATGCCATGTCTGTTTAAAATACCGGTTTCCATTTGCGGGGCTATTGAATAGAAAATTGCTTCCTTTTGGTGGAAGACGAATGAAAAAAAAAACAGGCATGCACTTGGAAGAAATGGGATATATTGAAAACAAGAAAAGATAGAGGCGGAATGGGTTTTTGAGATCTTATCTCTTTTAATAAAGCGATGTTAGGGAGGCAGGCTTGGCGGCTGGCACAACAACCAAATTCTCTATGGGGCAGAATATTTAAGGGATTATATTATCCAAACAGAGACTTTTGGCATGCAGCATCGGGCCTAAGACCTTCATGGGGATGGAGAAGCCTAGTCTTAGGGAGAGACTCTATAGCTCCTAAAGTCCAGTGGAAGGTAGGGGATGGATCTATAATTAAAATTAGGGAAGATAAATGGTTATCACGGGGTATTATTGAGGGTCCAGTGAACATTAATGAACCTTCCCTTGTTTCTGAACTCATTAATAAAGAATAGGGGAGGTGGGATATCATGACAATAGCAGCACACTTTGATGAACAATTAGTGGAAGAAATTCTGACCATCCCAATAAAGCCCCAAACAGAAACTGATCAGCTGGTATGGACTGGGACACAGGCAAGCAAATATACAGTGAAAAGTGCATACAACTTCATCAAAGAGGACACAGAACAGGGTCAAGTGAATCAGGCTACATCTTCGTTTCAACCTCCCCCCTCACTTTGGAAAGACATATGGAATTTGCACACTCCACCCAAGATCAGAATTTTTATGTGGAATCTATGTCAAAATGCTCTCCCAACAAAAGATAACCTGTTTCGACGGAAAGTATTACCTGATCCAATGTGTCCATTATGCCATTCCGAGAGAGAAACGGTGGAACATCTCTTCCTGCTGTGCTCATGGACAAGACAAATATGGGAGGATACAGAGCTGAAGATAAAAATATCAAGTCAGGGACTGACAAGGATAGAGGAATGGTTTAGCAACCTCAAAAAGCCATCAACACCTACAAATCTGCACTTGGTGGCTATTATGTTGTGGAATATGTGGAAGGCCCGTAATCAAGCTATCTTTCGGGGCACACAACCAGAGGCGTCGGCTATCATTGACTCAGCACTAGCGATGTTGAAAAGCTATAACAAGTGGAATCCAAGGAAGGGTGGTTCAAGTGATTGCGTGGATGAAGGATCTGCAGATCAAGAAGTCCAAATAGGGGTTAGCAAGATAACTGAAGACTCGAGACAGGGGAATGCAGAACTAAGGGAAGTGTTGCAACATGTCAATAGACACAGAATTGATGTGTGGAGAGGCAAAAGAACATCACAGCTGAGTGATGAGTGGAGCCTGAGGAGGAAAGAGCCGCCGAGAGAAGAAGAGAACGAAAGCATAACAAGAAGAAGAGATAAACAATCTTGGCACAGAACCTCTGAACTCCGAAATACCGGTGAAGATGGGTGGGCAGCGAGTGGATCTAGGATGCGGAGGCCCTTTGGTGAGCCAAGAAATAGACCTCGAACAGAGGGGACCGCCGAAGAGAGCTGCGTGGGTAAATCAAATAGAGTATTACTTCAACCGAGAGGCGGCTTCGTGGGTTTAGGGAACAGAGCAAGACGAGGAGAGATGAGATCCGAGACTCCCGAAGCTGCTAGACAGAGAATACATGACATTAGAAGACCTGCTGAGACCCATGAAGATGATGGACAGAAAACTCACGCAATCAACGAATCGGAAACTCAAGAAGCTGAAAGGGACGAACAGAGACCTAACGATACCAGCAGTTCGGAAATTCTAGAAGCAGTAGAGGGTAGATCTGGAACCAGAAGACTGCACGGTGAGCTGCAAACCCGAAATACAGCAGAGGAACAGGGTGAAGAAGCTACTCCGGGAAGAAGTGCATGCAAGCCAAACGGAGAACAGGGTCTTCGAACGGATGATGATTGGAGGCGGAGGAACCGTGCACCGGACGAAGAAAGCTCGGCTGATTTACAGAGCCGGGCATGGGGAGCCTTGCTGCGAACCCACCCCCGTCGCAACCTAGAGGCACGAGCAGTTGAGGTATGGAGAACTCACGCAAAAAGTAGATCTGAAAACCCAGAGATTGATTTACCCCAGACATGGATTCCACCGAAAGCAGGAGTGTTGAAGATAAATATAGATGGAACATATTTGCATGGTTCGTTGAAATTCTACCATTGGAAAACACTGCTCATAGAGAGCAACACGGCTTGTACTTATCATGTGCTTTAGACAAGAACCAATCAAAGTGAGAAGTGCGGATGATCCTTAATCTAATCACCAACATTCTGTCCATTGGAAATTGATAATGGATCCTTCCGTGAAATTAACCACAGACCATGTGAAAACTGTCCAACTTTATTTATTCCAACCATCTAACCACGAAGACATTACACAATTCCATGATCACCAAAAGTTTTTTTTTTTTTTGGTAAAGGGTAATGATATATTGAGCTTAAACCAACAAATATACAAGATCCGGCACCACAAAACTTGCACTCAACAAGACATAAACGTCTCATCGAGTGAAAGGGCGCCGGACACAAAACACCGCAAAGCGGTCAACTCAAGCAAAGGCCGAGACAGGAAGCCCAAGAAAACAGCTACGAAGGGCCGAGATAACAAACTAAAAAAGACAAACTAACCAAAAGGTCACGCAGGGCCAAGAAGAATAACCCACAAGGTTAGACTACGGCGACCTAGGTGGTCGGCATAGGAGAGCTGAAGATAGATGGGTCAAGGCCCTAGTTTCTTTGTAACCTCCTATTTCTCGAGCAATCTTCCACGCTTTTGAAAGTTAAGGCTTTATCCTTCACCACTTTAATAAGATGCTTCTTGATAGCCGCAACCATAACCGGATACTCTCTAAAAAGGATGTCGTTTCTATACTTCCAAATGAGATGGCACAGAGCTCCAAAAGAGAAACGACTAATGGCGTGATAGAAATCCTTACTTGAGAGGAATCTCATCGCCCACTGAAGATTTTCTGGCCAAGTCCCATTTCTCCATGGGAGGTTGCACCTGGCCGCCCAAAAGTAAGCCATACTAGCCGTGATGCAGCAATCAAAGAAGAGGTGGTCAATAAAATCCGGTGTGAGCTTGCAAAAGGCACATACTTCACTCCCAATTCTCCCATAAGACATAAGAAAAGCTTGGGTAGGAAGCCGGTTCCTAGTGATCAGCCAGAGATTGAATTGGTATCTTGGAGTGATAGCCTTGTTCCAAATAAAGGATGACCACACAACCCTGTCTTTCCTTCTTCTGAGTATATGCCAAGCTAAGGCGACTGAGAAGACACTAGAAGGATTATCCCTCCATATAAATCTATCCGGAGCCCCTGTGAGAACCAGAAGGGGCTGGTTCCAGGAATCCATCAATGACCTGAAGTCCTGACCCGCCGAAGAAAAAAAGGTCTACAACAACTGCATACCAAGGCAACCCCGAATCAGAGATAGTCTGCTCTGAATAAATAAGATCCAGCGGACCTCTCTGATGCCAATAGTCAAACCAAAGTGATGTCCCCTGGCCATCTCCAATCTTCCGGTGGAAGTTGAGGCAGAATTCGGATCTCGGTGGAGAATCCTCTTCCAAGCCCACGAGCAGCTGGCCGCGTCTTAGCCACCCAAAAGTTGCATTCTTCATAAGTGATTATTGCAACGAAGCAACTTTCATAGCATGGTAGAACCATTCTCAACAACTCATCTCTTTCAAACCCAAAAATCAAGTAACTCATGCATTTAGTTTAAATGTGGGCAAGTCTTCGTAATCATCATGTCATGAGTACGATATTGATATTGCCACTAAGATAACATCCATTGTACTATAACAGAACATCCCTCGCTGCCCTCGGGCAAGGGCTCGCCCATCAAGTCTGTCCAATGGCAGCGAGCTGTTGCTGGAGATCCTAGGGCCCGGCATCGTCGGCGGCCTCTTCCTCCCCATGCTCGGCGTCCTCCTCGACGCCATGCTCATCTTTAGTCCGTTTTCTTTCTCCTGATTAAAATCTCATTTTCGTATGCCCTCACATTTCTCTCGAAAAATTTCATCTCTTCTTCGTTAGCCTAATTCCGAGGATGTTAGAAGAACGTCCATGGCAGAAAACGACTCAAATATTTTGCGTATGTTAGCTGTAATTCCTTCCTCTCGACGCCACTCGATGGAGACGATATCGATCAAGCTTAGCTAGTCATAGTCCAGGTGATAGTAGAAGATGATGAAAGGGGGATGAAGAAGATGATGAACATTGCAATCATTGACCCAAAAAAAAAACAAGACAACTGAAATTTTTTTTAAAAAAATGGACAAAAATACCCCTAATCAAGCTACCGGAATATAAATCGGAAATGCATTTGTTCACTGGCCGGCGAGTGAGATCCTTATTTGAGACTAAATGACCATTTTAGGTCGTTATTTGAGACAGACTTCACTTCAAGTCATCTTTTGAGAAAAAGAAGGCACTTTGAGTCCTTATTTGAGATTTTCCTTCTTCTTCTTTTTTTTATAAACGTTTGGAGATAAAAGCCGACAGCCTCCAGCACCAAAAAAAAAAAACAATATGTTTTTTAAATTGTAAGAAGTACTATCTTAAGATATTTGAGGTATTTCCCTTCTAATGAAAGTCTAATTGCATAAGCCACAAAATTTGCATAATAATAAATAGATTTTAGAGATCGACATGACTACATTCATTGAGACTCATCGGGTCGAAAAGATCCATATTTCGTGTTATAAAAGTATTGAATAGATAAGTTAGGAGAGAATGACACTAAAAATGTCAAAATTCATGTACGATACTCACCTTAGTATGAAATTTTTTGCCGATTCACTTAAGTGTCAAATCTTAGAAAAAAAATCACCTAAGTGCCTCCAACAAGAAATTCTGACCAAAGATATTACATAGCTTTTATAATTAAAATTCTTTAAAATTCTTATCTAAGGTGGCACTTTTTTGATAATGAATTGATCATTTTTTAACCTGTTACACGACATCATTTATGGATTATATGTTAACTAAACACACCGGCAAACCATGTAGGATTGAAAAATCAAATAAATATGGTCACATTAGATTTCTTGCAACCCAATTGAAATTGGCACTTACGTGATCAATTTTTTTAAGTGATACTTAAGTGATTTAAAAAAAAAAAAAGGCACTAAATTGAGCGTCACGCTTCGAGTGTCCTTCTCCTCATTAGTTAGGTTAGTCAAGTGATTTTTTAACCTAGACAAAAAAAAAAGTAATTTTTTTCGCATTTGTGCATGACTCGGTTTTTTTTTTTTTTGTCAGTCTTATTCTATCCATACTCTATACTCACTCTCAGACTTTTGCCCTACCTCTTGCAGGGCGTGGGAATCGATACCCACTCTTGAAACTCACGCGTCCCCACCCCATTCCCCCTTGAGAAGGTGGGGATTTGAACCCCTCACCTCCTTCTTCCATGTTGGAAGGGTGGCTACTGGGGCGAATCCGAGTTAACAAATTAAAATTAGGACACTTTTCAAAATATTCATATTGCTTGGGTGACAGATTACTTGTGTAGCGTAACAATAAATATAACTTATCTTCGAAACATTTTTAATCTTTGTATTAAGCTAAAAATAGTAAGTAAAGAGAAGGAAAATTATCACAAATATCTTAAACCTAGCGTACACATGCTGACTTAATCATAAACCTCTCGATTTGGTTAATTTAATCATAAACTTTGGACAATGTGTCAATTTAGTTATTCTAGTCATTTTTTTTAATCAAAAATCACTAATCTAGACGTAGGACAATTGATGTTGACTGGAAAATTTTATAATTTGTAAAAATAAATATTTGTTGAGGCTAATTAGTAAGTTGATAATAACTCGCCATGACATAAAATCAACCTGTTAACATAAACCTGATGTGAAATATCTTAAATGTTATAAAATCTATTTGCAAAATGCAATAACCGTCAATAAAAGAAAGTTCTTGTAATTGGTTGTGTCTAATCGGATCACATATAGGATATGTCCATATAAACCCATTAAAATTAAATGGCTTTTACGGGCTATCCGTATCCGGCGATTAGACACGAACACAATACGATTATTAATTGTGTCTTGCAGTTGACATGAAATTGACCTAAACACGATTTGACTTCGATTGGAACCTGTCGATTTCGTATTGTGTTATTAGGTCGTACCAGCAATTGTCAACCCTATCCGCCGTTCCACCATGTGCTAGTGGAAGTAAAGCCGGGGCGATCCCAAGCCATAGCCCGATCAAATTTACGCGGGAGACGAGCATGGCTTCCTGGAGCAAATGGGTTTTCGTTCTTATCACTTATCAGAGGGGGGATTCAAACCACTTGAGAAGCCACCGCACCGGTAATTGAATTGTTCGTTTGGTATATTTTATTATTCGCTTTACATCCTACCTTAGATTTTGAGGTGCACTTCGTTTTGAGCAATGCTAGTCCTACTAAAGTGACAATCCATAACTCATTCATCTGCACGAAAGAGTAATTGCTCGGTAACTATCGTGGAGAATTTCTTGATTCATCGAGTTTTGGACGAGAAACAGTCGCTCTTAACTTCTGGCCTATTCCGAAACGACTTCAAATTAGATATCAAATCCTTAGAGCACTTGAGCTCGAGACGAGCTCGAATAGTGCTAAATCACGCTGACTCAGCTCTGCTCGATTGCATGTAATGAGACTTCAGCCTCTCGAGGTTGCAAAATAGCCAATCGCTCTAAGAAGAACTAGAGGTAACTAGGACGTGTTAGCTTAAGTCCAAAGAGGGCCAGCCCGTCAGAGTTTCCAACTCGGAGGCTAACATACATGCTCGAAATGGAACCCACATCAATGGCTTCCTACCATTTGGTTTTTGCTCATCATTTGTTGAATCAATAGCGTCGCACGTCCACGGCAATTGGAACAAGGCCAAAGTCGAGGTGAGTCTTCTATTGCTTTTCTTCACATGTGCAGCACGACATGACAAGTCGGGGTGACTACATGTCGTGCAATTGGGCTTATTTAACCGAGTGGAACGTAGCATATATAATTGTTGACATCATTCAAGCGTCTATAGTTTGGAGAACAATATAAAAAAAGTCTTAAACCTATTATATTGATATTAGTTCAATCTTAAACACCTTTCAATTGAACTCATTTAATCCTAAGACTTTTCATATTGATACCCTCTTGCTAGATCTGACTAGGCCAATCCTCACCCGGGCTAGTATGGCCTCATTAGGCCTTGCTTGGGCGAGGGCGAGTCCCACCATCGTCGGCACTTTTCCTATGTTTATGTTAGTAATTTTCAGTTTAAATTAGCTAAATGCACTGAATTGATATAAATATGAAAATGTTTAAAACTAAATTAGCTAAATTGAAAGGTAATGGCCGAATTGGTGCCAATGCAACATATTTAAATAAAAAAAATTGATACTTTTCTCATGATTGAAATAGTAATTAATAGTACATACGCGAGAGAGAAAATTAATTATCACCAAGCGACAAGTTATTCCTCCTTTGGATTGCTCGTGATAATCGTTAAGCAACAAGTTGTTCCTCGTCAAAAAGTCTTTTGAAATCATTCGATTCCACCTAAGATGTTAATGATTATTTCAAGTGGTGTTGACTTGAGCATCCGCTATTGTGCGTTCGTCTGTCGGGATTCGACCAAGGCTGGATAAGTTTCGGGGTAAGCAGGCCATCAACGTTAACGTACCCAATTGATCCCTAAAAGTCCACATCGTCACCTTCTTTGCAAATAATTAGTCTTCTTATCCGCAAGTTCTTCGGCCTTTTTTCTTTCTTTCCGGTTTGCTAGATGAAGTTTTTCGAGCACCGGCTCGACTCGCGAGACACGAGCACACATGCGCAGAATGAAAGGAGTAATTTATAAGTATACTCGTCTCGAGATCGATCGCTTCAAGTTCCAAGTGAGGGGGTGTCCAATCGATGGTTCCACTTGACTCGAATTACAAACTTTGTATGTAGGAACTGTCAAACCGGGTGATTACGTATCTAGATATGCTCACTAACTATTCTTATTAGCATGCTAATTGATACATTTTCATTATAATCGATGATTATAATATTAGAACCTACCCATGAAAAATCGGAGCCGAGCAATTCACGAGTCACGACTGACGACTATATTACCGCTGCTTCTTCTTCTTCTTCTTCTTTTGTTTTGGGCAACGCCTTTGTCCTTTGATAAAACTCATCGGACGCGTAAATGCGCAAGCGGTCAGACAAGACAAGCACATTGTCGTGGAAATTCCTAATCTAATTACGAAAAGAGGGTATAAATTTATAATATATTACAAGGTCAGTCCTCGCAAAACGGGATCACGAAAGGTTGTCTGAAACCGTGTGAAGACTATAGTTACAAGTATGTTAAAATAAGAAACGGCGACTCGTGCATGCAACTCGGTGGAATGGATATGGGGTGGCTTGACTATAGATTATAAGAACTTTAACTTAAACAAATGACATGGCTTTGCTTCGCGGCCCATGCGCCATCACGGACTTTAGGCGAGGCTAGCCGACACCAGACTAGCTTGCTAGTAGCCAGCTTTGACCTCACCGGCCCCTTATCAGCGGCCTACACTCTTACATGAGATACGGACTTTTGGAATTATGAAAGTTTAATGAGGGCAAAATTGGGAAACAATGTATTTTTTACATTCCAAAATTTCATAAAGTATCTCCGCATTTGCATTGAGCTGAAGGCATTTAGAGGTTTTAGAAATGCAACCACATTTGCATTTAGCGGCCTTTCTAAAAGTGGTTCTCAAACCGGCGTATGTCATCCAAGTTCTCCCCCTTTTGATGTGTTCTTTGTTCCGCTTTTCAGGTGACAGCATGAGAAAAGGTAAAGATTAATGAATTGATTTCTAACGACAAATTCGTGAGGGTCTATATGTATTTTGATGGGCCGTGTTCGAGCACTCATGTTGATGCCCTTAATTTGTATTTTTTACATCACTATCGATTGCGATCATTGAAGAGAATAGTCCCGATCTCCTGAATCCATTCATCCTTCTCATTAGGGCCATTCAATTATAATTTAGAATGTATATTGGTTAAAAATCTTTAATGTGACAATTTTTATAATTTTCAGTTTTTTCTAATCTATTATGTGGAAGCCTTGCCCTCATTTGTTCTGGTGAGGATGAACCTTATCCGAGGCCGATGATGTTGAGCCTCATCCTATGGACGGTTGTCAGCCATCATCGAGACCTAGCAACTTGCAAGAAAGAAGGAAGGAAAAGGAAAATATTAAAAAATTATACAAAATTATCTATGTAAATAACGATCGTGCTATATAAGACAATCGACGTCCATGTTAGCAATTTTCGACCAAAATTAATCAGAAATATTCCATTGATAAATTGTCAAAATATTTAGAATCAAATTGATCAAATTAAAAGATTTAGGATAATAGGTTTAAGATTTAATTTATTAATTGTCACTTTGGATATAGTTTATTATATATTGAAAACATGTCATTAAGTATTGATTGACGAAGAATCATTTTTTTCTCCAAATTATGTGCGGCGCTCATTTTAATACAAAATTTTTCGCTAGCTTATTTAAGTACCAAATCCCAGAAAAAAAAAAAAAAAAAATATATATATATATATATATATATATATATATATATATCTATCACTTAAGTGTCTTCAAAGAAAAATTCCGACTAGAGAAATTACGTGGCTATTATAACTAAAATTTCCATCTGAAGTGACATTTTTTTTATATTGAAGTGATCATTTTTTGACTTGCTACACGACGTCGTTTATGGGTTATATGCTTACTGAGCACACCAGTAAGTTATGTAGGATCGAAAAGTTAATAAAATATGTCAACGTTGGATTTCTCACAATCCATATTGAAGTTAGACTTATGTGATCTTTTTTTTTTTAAGTGACACTTAAGTGACCAAAAAAGAAAATGACATTAAAGTGATCGTCATACATAACTTTTGATACTTCAAGTATCTTTTACCCGATAAGTTAGATTACTCAAGTGATTTTTAACGTAGACTTGAAAAAATGTGATTTTTTTCACATTTGTGCATGGCTCATTTAACAAATTGAAATTAGGACACTTTTCCAAAAATTCATATTGCTTGGGTGAAGATTGCTTGTGGAGCGTAACTAGAAATATAACTTATCTTCAAAGCATCTTTTGATCTTTGTATCAAGCTAAGAATAGTAAGTAAAAAGAAGGAAAATTACCAAAAGTATCTTAAACCTATTATATGCATGCAGACTCAATCATAAACCTTTAATTTTAACCAATCTAGTCCTAAATATTTGGACAAAGTGTGTCAATTTAGGCGCGTTTGGTTGTGTTTGTTTAAAAATTGTTCCGGGAAAATAAAAAAAAGTGTTTCTGTTCTCGGGAACAATTTCTGAACAAAAGACGCGTTTGGTAAACTTGTTCCGAGAACAAAAAATAAATAGAAACATGTTTGGTAAATTTGGATAATTTTTATTTCTTTTATTTTTTTTTTTTATTTCTTTTTCTTTTTCATTTTTTTCTTCTTTTGGCGGTCGCCGGCCAAGGCCTTGGCCGGCGACCGGCGAGGGTCGGCCTCGCCTTGATCCGGCGAGGCCGAGCTCACCCGGCGGCGGGCGAGGCGCGGCCGCCGGGCCACCGCCGAGCGACGCCGACTCGCCTCTGAGCCGGCGCGAGGTCGGCCTCGCCTTGATCCGGCGAGGTCGGCCTCGCCTTGATCCGGCGAGAGGCCGAGCTCGCCCGGCGGTGGGCGAGGCCGAGGCTCGTCGGCCACCGGGCGAGATCGGGTTCGCCCGGCCGGCGCGAGGTCGGCCTCGCCATGGCCGGGCGAGCTCGAGCCTCGCCTCGCCGGGGCCGCGAGCCTCGCCGTGGCCGGGCGAGGCCGCCAGCCCTCATCGGCCGGTCGCCGGCCATGGCCGAGGCCGGCGACCGGCCAAAAGAAAAAAGAACAAGAAAATAAGAGAAAAAAGAAAAAAGAAAAAAATGTGTTTCTCAAAAAGTGTTTGAAACAAGAAACACAAAATTTGTGTTTCTCAAAGTGTTTGAAACAAGAAACACAAAATTTGTGTTTCTTGTTTCTCGTTTCTTTTTGTTCCGGAACAAAAAGAACAAAAAAAGGAACATAAACGCACACAAACGCGTTTACATTCCTTTTTTGTTCCCTGTGAACAAAAACAGAAATTTCTGTTCCTGGGAACATAAACGAGGTGCAACCATGCAAGCCCTTAGTTATTTTGGTTAATTTTTATCAAAAATTATTAATGTAGATATCAACCGTGTCACGTAGAACAATTAGCGTTAACGTTGATAATTTTATAATTTATAAATATAAATATTTTATACAATCTATTTGCAAAATGCAATAACCGTCAATGAAAGAAAGTTCTTGTAATTGGTTGTGTCTAATTGGGTCACGGGTCATGTCCATATTAACCCATTAAATTAAATGGCTTTTACGGCCTAATTCCGTATCTGGCGATTAGACACGAACACAATACGATTATTAATCGTGTCTTGCAGTTGACATGAAATTGACCTAAACACGATTTAACTTCAATCAGAACCTGTTAACTTTGCATCGTGTTATTAGGTCGTATCAGCAATTGTCATCCCTATCCGCCGTTCCACCACGTGCTAGTGGAAGTAAAGCCGGGGCTGATCCCAAGCCATAGCCCGATCAAATTTACGCGGCAGACGAGCATGGCTTCCCGGAGCAAATGGGTTTTCGTACTTATCACTTATCAGAGGGGAATTCAAAACCACTTGAGAAACCATGGCAATGGTAATTGAATTGTTCATTTGGTATATTCTATTATTTGCTTTACATCCTACCTTAGATTTTGAGGTGCACTTCGTTTTGAGCAATGCTAGTCCTGCTAAGGTAATTTTCTCGGTAACTATCGAGGAGAATTTCTTGATTCTTCGAGTTTTGGACGAGGAGCGGTTGCCCTTAACTTCTAGCCCATTCCAAATCAACCTCAAATTGGGTATAAAATCTTTAGAGCACTCAAGCTCGAGACGAGATACAATAGTGCTAAATCATGCCGACTCGGGTCCGCTCGATTACATGTAACGAGAATTCAGCCTCTCGAGCTCGCCAAATAGCCGATCGCTCTAAGTAGAACTAGAGGTAAAAGTCCAAAGAGGGCCAAACCACCAGAGTTTCAACTCGGAGGCTAACATACATTCTTGAAATCGACCCCGGCTTCCTACCATTTACTTTTTGGCATTTTGCCCATCATTCGTTGAATCAATTGCGTCGCACGTTCACGGCAATTAGAACATGGGCAAAGCCGAGGTCAGTCTTCTTTGCTTTTCTTCACATATGCAACACGACATGACGAATCGGGTGATTAAATGTCCTGCAATCGGGCCCATCTAGCCGAATTAGATACAGCACATATATAATTGTCAACGTCATTCAATAGTCTACGGTTTGGGAAAAAATATAAAAAAAAATAAATCTATTACATTAGTACTACTTCATTCATAAACCTTTTAATTTGGTCAATTTAATCATAAATATTTTAACATTAATATTTCGCTAGATTAGGCAAGGTTGCTTACCTAAGCTAGGACGACCTCATTGAGTCTCGCTTGTGTGGCCCATTGTTGCTCGTACTTTTCTGACATAAATTGATTGGATAAACTGAATTGGTATAAATGTAGAAAAATTTAAGATTAAACTATCATAATTGAAAAGTTTAAAATTGAATTAGTAACAATGTAATAAGTTTAAGAATTTTTGGTACTTTTCCCGTGATTGAAATAGTAATTATTAGTGCATGCACGAGAGTGAAAAAATAAACAATCGCTAAGTAGCAAGTTGTTCCTCCTTTGGAATACTCGTGATAATCGTTAAGCAACAAGTTGGTCCTCGTTAAAAGGTATTTTGAAGCCATCCGATTCCACCTAAGATGATGATGATGATTATTTCAAGTGGTGTTGACTTGAGCATCCGCTATTAGCTCCCATCGTACTAATAGCGGATAAGTTTTGGGGGCTAAGCAAGCAAGCAACTAATCAATGTTAACCTACTACTGACCAAAAAAAATAAAATGTTAACCTACCCAATTGATCCCTAAAAGTCCTCATCGTCACCTTCTACGCAAATGATTACCTGCAAGCTCTTTTGCCTTTTTCTTTCTTTCCAGCTTGCTAGATGATTTTATCGAGTATGGCACAACTCCAGAGATATGAGCACACATGCGTAGAACCAAAGGAGTAATTTATAAAGATAGCCGTCTCTAAATCAACCGCTTGAAGTTTCTAGTGGTGGTGTGTCCAATCGATGGTTCTAATAGACTCGAATTACAATTCTTGTACATCGGAACTGCCGGACCGGGTGATTAGGTATGTAGATGTGCTCAGTCACAATTCTTATTAGCATGCTACATGATACATCATCATTATAACCGATGATTATAATATTAGAACCTACCCATGATTAATCGGAGCCGAGCAATTCACAAGTTACGACTTACGACTATTCTGCCGCTGCTTCTTCTTCTTCTTCTTTTGTTTTGGGCAACGCCTTTATCCTTTTAATAAGGTCATCGGACGCGTGAATGCGCAAGCGGTCAGACAAGACAAGCACATTGTCGTGGAAATTCCTAGTCTAGGTAAGAAACGACGGTATAAATTTATTACATATATGACGAGGTCAGACGTCGCAAAACGTGGTTCCGTGAGGTTTTCTTAAAACCATGGGAAGAGTAAAGTTACAAGAATCTTGGGATAAAGATACGGCGACTCGTGCATGCAACTCGGTGGAACGGATGTGGGGTGGCCTGACTAGATTAGGAGAACTTTAAGTTAAACAAATGACATGACCTTGATTCGCAGCCCATGCGCCACTACGGACCTTAGGCAAGGCTGGCCGGCACCAGACTAGCTTATCGATAGCCAGCTTTGGCCTCACTAGCCCCTTGCCTGTGGCCTACACTCTCTCATGTGAGGTGAGGACATTTTCAAAATTATGAAAGTTTAACGAGGGCAAAAGTGGAAAAAAATGTATTCCCATTTTAAAAAACACGCCAAGTTTCTCTGAATTTGCACTAAGTTGAAGGCTTTTAGAGGCTTTAAAATTAGGGGTGAGCATATCGGACTACTCGGATAGGACCGGTTAGTTTGGTCCGATTTCTAGGGGCGTCAATCCAGTTCCCGATTCTGTGAAAAGGAAACTGGTAATTTTCCATATGGTTCTTGGTTCCGAGGGGGGAATTGGACCAAATCAAATCGGTTGGTCCAATCCGTTTCCAATCCCCAAATATGGAAACTGGTCCTCCCAGTCTAATTTCCGGTTCCCAAGTGAAATCGGATCAGATCGAGAACCGATCACCGACAACTGTAGCTTCCAAGATCTCCAAAAAAAAAAAAAAAAAAAATTGTCAAACAGTACTTGCTTTTACTGAAAGGCCTTTCGAAAAATGGTTCTCAAACGGGCATATGTCATCCACGTTCTTCTCTCTTTTGATGTGTTCTTTGTTCCGCTTTTCAGGTGATGGCATGAGAAAAGGTAACGGTTAATGAATTGATTTCTGATGTCGAATTCGTGAGGGTCTCTATGTATATAGATGGGAGATGTTCGAGCACTCATGTTGATGCGCTTAATTTGTATTTTCGACAGTGTTATCGATCGCAATTATTGAAGAGAACGGTCTCGATCTCCTCCGTCCATCTCATTCTCCTCGATAGGGTCATTCAATTATAATTTAGAATATATGTTGGTTAAAAATCGCTAACGTGACAATTTTTGTAATTTTTAATTTTTTTAAAAATTTATTGTATGGAAGTCTCGCCTCCTTTGATCTAGCAATGACGAACCTACCCAAGGCCGATGAGGTTGACCCTCACCGGGCAGTGGTTGTCGGCCATCATTGAGACCTAGCAACTTGCGAAGGAAGAAGGAAGGAAAAAGAAAAATTATAAATTATAAAAGATTATATACATCAATAACGACCGTGCTACATAAGATAACTAACATCAATGTCACTAATTTCCAATCAAAATTAACCAAAAGTATTCCATTGGTAAATTGTCAAAATATTTAGGTTTAAATTGATCAAATTAAAAATTTAGGACTGAATTTACATTCATAGAATAGATTTAAGATTTAATTGGTTAATTGTTGCTTTGGATATAGTTTATTATATATTGAAAACATGCCATAAAGTACCGATGGCGAAGAATCAGTGCTTCTCGAAATCAGAATAAAGCTGGCAGATTAAGGTCGATGTTGACCTTTTTGACAAGTGGAGGTTGGACAAGTTTTTTGAGTTGGTTGGTGCTGAGTTTGAACGTTGAAGAAGTGCCTCCAAACATAAATAAACTGTCTCCAACCAAAGCTCAAAAACCAACGGACTCTAGCCCCTGGTTTCTTCATTTTTTTATCCTTTTCTTTCATCTGCACTACCTAAACCTCCTAGCCACCTCTGCTTACATATATTACAAACCCTTCTCTCTACTTCCCTAGGATAACGCAAACCTCCATCACACGCTCAAAACATTCTCTTCAACTTCTCCATTTTGGTCCCGAAGCCAAGTGCACATTATCTCCCAACTCATTCTTGTTCTCCTCCGAAGGAAAAATCTTTCCTGGTAAGGTTTCAACCAGAGCTTTTGGTCTTCGATTTCGCATCTTGCATCGAGATTTTTACTAGTTGGCTTCTTCTCCATTACGTTATCATTCATTTCCGGTATGTTGTTTGAGAAATTAATGAGCTGGCACATGGGAAGTTGTCAAAGTTAAAATGTCCCATCTCATGCAATTGGATTACTATTGCATTTTACACGAGCTCAATATGTAATGTCATGGGTAGATCGATCTAACTTTTCTTAACCCATGCGGCCTTAAGAATTTCTTTTTGGACTTTCTTTTCAAGTCAGCCTTACTAAGTCAGCCTATCTTAAAGAGAAAAACTCTTGAAAGAAGCTCCAAAATGTATTTTACTTATAAATGAGATATAAATGAAGGAAACAAGTCTCTATATATCTAGGTATAAGACTAATTATAGCCGTGGATATCATCTTGATCTAACGGTGGAAATTAAATCTCTCCACTTACCAACTACTTGCATTTATTACAATCCTATACAATTATCGCATTGTCGTCCCCATGAGTATTTTAGAACACTTGAGAAAACTTGATAACTTCGGAAAGACTGAGGCTTGCTCGTTCATTAATCGCTCACGACCTTCATTTAAAAAACCACTAGATCGCGTCGATTCATCAGGCCAAGACACAAGGCTCACTAGACGATAGTGTTTACATTTACGAAGTCCAGATTTCTTTTTGCCTCTAGCCTTGCCTTCCGTTGGAATTCAGTGCTCAATTGGTTAATTTTTCTCTAGCTCTAGCAAGAGACAAAAGGACATGTGATATTCTGAGAATAGACAAAAGAAGGCATCGGAAAGCAAAAACAGACTTATCAAACCTGGTTGTCATGCATTTGCTACAAAATTTTCCCTGGCCTTCCAGAAAAAAATCACAGTGTGACTCCAAGAAAAAGACCAACTTGTATAATTCTTGCTATATTAACCCCACTACATCTCTTCTAGATCCATAATTTTTGCCCATTAATTGCAGTGGTCTTTATCAAGTGCTCGCACGAGCTGTGTGCAAAAGAGGAGAGACGCACAGACGATCGGTTTTGAATTTGGAACGATGGAGATCCAGGATCATCACCAGCATGCTCAGTGGTCTGACACCGACAGCAATTGTAGCTCCAGACTTGGTTATAGTGGCCCTCTGAGTAGCATGAGCACCAAGATCAGAAGCAATGCAAGATTCAGGGACGACCAAGATGAGGAATGCTACGTCGAGATCACGCTAGATGTTGGCGAAGATAGCGTCTCAGTTCACGACATTAAGGGAGGAGGAGATCCTGAGACAGCATTGTTCACGAGTCGCTTGGGGCTGCGGCCCTCGTCGCTCGGTGCACAGCTGTCGTTCAGGCTCAGACAAGTCTCACAAGAGCTCAGGCGAATCACCTCGTCGAAAGGGCGTAATAATCAGATCGATAGGACTAGATCCGGTGCTGCACGGGCATTGCGAGGGCTCCAGTTTATGACCAAGAATGTCGAGATCGATCAAGGTTGGTCTGAGGTTGAAGCAAGGTTCGATGAATTGGCTTTTAATGGAGTTCTTCCGAAATCACTCTTCGGCCAGTGTATAGGTATGTCAACTGATTTTGCTAAAAAGAAATGCCAGAATCGAATACTTAATTCATATAAACAATGTTAATTGTTTCAAACGAAAAGATCTGCATTTATTACATTATTTCATCTCAAGAATATTCTGTCAACTCATTTAGTCCTTCGATACATTTCTTAGATACTAGTGAACTTGCATTAAATTAGAGTAGCGGACTGACAAGGATCGTTGCATCTGTTTAGGGATGAATGAATCCAGTGAGTTTGCCAGCGAGCTATTCGACGCGCTGGCACGACGGAGAGGCATAACATCGTCTGCAGTAAGCAAGCCTGAGCTACGGGAATTCTGGGAACAGATAGCTGATCAAAGCTTCGATGCGAGGTTGCAAACCTTCTTCGATATGTAAGTTCACATGCCCATTTCACTATAATAGCTTTCACATTGAATCGACTAAAAAATCGGGTTTACTTGGGACTTATTCAGACAGATCCATTGAGAAGTAATTTAATGATGCAGGGTAGACAAAAATGCAGATGGTCGGATCACCGAGGAAGAGGTGAAAGAGGTAAGAGATGGTCAAGAAAAGAATATGATGATGATGATGATGAGAAATGATTCAATGTGAGAGAATAATTAATAAGTTACTAATTGTGATCATATCATTGTCAACATCAGATAATTGCACTAAGCGCTTCAGCGAATAAGCTGTCAAAGATCCAAGAACAAGCTGAGGAATATGCAGCCTTGATCATGGAAGAGTTGGATCCTAGTAATCTGGGATACATTGAGGTACATGTTCAGATCCAAACCTTCGACTTTTTTAAATGATTGTTGACCACATGACCCACGTACCGTGCTTACTAATATTCAATTACTTATCTAAGATATTGCCTTGATTTAAAAGTCTAAATTGAATCAAGTACCTGAGAAGAGCATCTGCTGAACTCCTGTTTTAGCTACACAACCTGGGAGACACTCCTCTTGCAAGCCCCGATCCAATCAAGGTCGGCCCACGCCGGGTCCGAGAGCCGGGTCCTGAGCCAGATGCTGAGCCAGAAGCTGGTCCCAACCAGAGAGCACAACCCCATCAAGAGATACTACAAGGCACTGGCCTACTTCATTGAGGACAATTGGAAGAGGATTTGGGTCATGGGCCTATGGATCTCAATCTGTGCAGGCCTGTTCACTTGGAAGTTCATCCAGTACAAGCACAGAGCTGTGTTTGATGTGATGGGCTACTGTGTGACCACAGCTAAAGGTGGAGCTGAGACTACCAAGTTCAACATGGCCCTGATTTTGCTTCCAGTTTGCAGAAACACAGTCACTTGGCTGAGGAGTAGAACCAGGTTGGGTGTGATTGTTCCCTTCAATGACAACATCAATTTCCACAAGGTATGAACATATTATGCTGCTATAAATTTAGTTGAAAAGTGTATTTGGATATGCTTTGAAGGAAAAATCAAAAGAGAACATAATTTACTTCATTCAGCACTCAATCTAATTATAAGCGTTAAATGTATGTGGCCTAAATAGGTGATAGCTTGGGGCATTGCGGTTGGGGTTGGTCTACATGCTGGAGCCCATCTGACCTGCGACTTCCCTAGGCTGCTCCATGCCACCGATGCTGAATACGAGCCAATGAAGCAGTTCTTCGGCGAGAAGCGCCCCAATAACTACTGGTGGTTCGTGAAAGGGACTGAGGGCTGGACCGGTGTGTCCATGCTGGTGCTGATGACCATAGCATACACCTTAGCCCAGCCCTGGTTCCGCCGCAACCGGCTGGACCTCCCCAAGACCCTCAAAAAGCTCACCGGGTTCAATGCTTTTTGGTACTCGCACCACCTCTTTGTGATCGTCTACGTGCTCTTCGTGATACACGGCTACTTCTTGTATTTAGCCAAGAAGTGGTACAAGAGAACGGTGAGTGATAATCTACATCATATTGCTTGGTAATTAATGAGATTTTTACAGTTTGTCCAATATCACATTTCTAACTATGTCTACAAACTCGTTTGCGCAGACCTGGATGTATCTTGCAGTACCAGTCACATTATATGCGTCCGAGCGCTTGCTCCGTGCTCTCAGGTCCGGGTACAAGACCGTGCGGATCTTCAAGGTGAGGCTCGGATTCGATTAAGAGTTGTTCTGTTTTGAAACACTGCAGAATAGTTGTCCAGACTGATGTTTTAAACGAGGCATTCACAATCACAATAACTGAGTTGGGGTCATATTCTGGTGCGTTTCAGGTTGCAGTTTATCCAGGAAATGTCATGGCTCTGCACATGTCTAAGCCTCAAGGCTTCAGATACACAAGCGGTCAATACATTTTTGTGAACTGTGCAGCTGTTTCTCCATTCCAATGGTAACTTTTATTTTTTAACAAAAAAGACAGAGGAAAATGATTACTTCTGTACATTACTTGTATTAGTCATTGAAAAGGAACTTGGCTAACTGGTCAATTGAACATTATCAGGCATCCATTTTCGATCACCTCAGCACCCGGCGATGATTACTTAAGCCTTCATATACGCACCGTGGGCGACTGGACATCTCAGCTTAAATCTGTATTCTCGAAGGTGATTGTTCGAGTTTATTTCTAAGTAACTTTGCGACATACTTGGTCCTGCCTATTGGCAACCGATTGTGAGAAATCTTCTGAACTTAAGTAAGGTCCGCATCAGTCTAATTACGACATGCTGTCGTATGGATGTATATGCTTTTAAAAACATGACGAAAAGTCACATTTTGAATGTGTGTAGGCATGTCAACCTCCATCAATTGATCAAAGTGGACTTCTAAGAGCAGATATCGCAACAGGAGAAAATGTGCCCAGGTAATTAGACTTGTTCGCGCAGCTCATGGTCTGCTCGGCCTCGCTAGGCTTGAAGTCTAGATGAGCAGATTCAGGCAACACGAACATAGCGTATACAGTTTTTCGTAGAATGGGCAAGCTAATTGGATATCATTTTCAACTAGGATTCCGAGGCTCTTGATCGACGGTCCATATGGTGCTCCAGCACAAGACTACAAGAATTACGACGTGCTTCTCCTAGTCGGGCTTGGCATCGGTGCGACACCATTGATCAGCATCGTCAAGGACGTCCTCAACAACATCAAGCAGCAGAAAGAGATGGAAAAGGGCATCGTAGAGAGCGGCGCGAAGAGCAACAAGCGAAAGCCGTTCCTGACCCGGCGGGCCTACTTCTACTGGGTCACCCGTGAGCAGGGCTCGTTCGAGTGGTTCAGAGGCGTGATGAACGAGGTCGCCGAGAACGACAGGGACGGCGTGATCGAGCTCCACAACTACTGCACCAGCGTGTACGAAGAGGGCGACGCCCGGTCGGCCCTGATCGCGATGCTCCAGTCCCTGAACCACGCCAAGAACGGGGTCGACATCGTGTCGGGCACCCGGGTACGGACGCACTTCGCGAGGCCCAACTGGCGCAACGTCTTCAAGCACGTCGCGGTCAACCACCCCGACGAAAGAGTTGGTGAGCATCCTAAAGCACGTCTAGCACATATTTTCCAGGAAGCATAGACATAATTCACTCCAATAATGATTAATTATCACATTTTCAGCATCTACTCGTGAGTCGACTAATGTCAAGATGTTTCCTTTCTTCTACAGGAGTGTTTTATTGTGGCGTACAAGGGGTGGTTGGGGAGATGAGGAGGTTGGCTCAGGACTTCTCCCACAAGACCACCACCAAGTTCTATTTCCACAAAGAGAACTTTTAGCTTTTTAGGTTTATATACTTTATGAATGTGTCATATATGTGATATTAATACAGATTCTTATGTATGCCAAATGTATCAATTACAATCTCACACCGTCCAAAAGGGTCGGTCCAGCACCTGCCTTTTTTGTTACCTTTAGATCTTATTAGTGCATGTATAAATGAATATGTGAAAAAGAGTTTAGGATAACATTACATAATAAATTAAAGTTTATGGATCATAACAGTCAATTTTCCCTTTAAAAGACAACCATCTTTATTTCTAGTACCTACTCAGATATAACAACCTCTTTTTGGCATGTGCTAGGAGTTCGAGTTGAACTACTGAATATGCTATGGACTTGTAAATCTCCTGATGTTAGTTCATGATGGCTCTTAAGGGCTTAATAAAGAGTCCAGTCATGATATGAACAATGAGAAGAGTCGATACTTTGACTTTTTCATGTTATGTGTATCGAAATTGTAAGAACCTTAATTGGATTGTTAAGAAGAGCCTTTGAGATAGTTTTCGATAAAGTCACATCGGATATACTTATTAAATCTCTCGAGGAACTCATTAATATAGCAACCGTTCCGAATGTTTTGGTCATCTTGATTCTCATTTAGCATTTTTTGTTTTCTCTTAGGTTCGTGCTGGTTAGGGGTGATGTCTTTGGGCATATCAAATGTCAGATAAAAAAAGAAACTTATTAAAGCACTTTTGTCCACTGATTGAAGGTTGAAATAAGCAAAGGGGACCGAGTCGATGCCCACTGCCAAGTCCACTTCAATTAAGGGCTATTACTATATCTAAATTTATGAATCTGACTTGCAATTCGGCAGGGTTCAAATGAAGCATATAATTACACTTGAAAAAGCGACTCACTTATTGAGTCAACATTCGAGCTTATTATTTTTAACGGAATGACCAACTCGAATGAAAATATATAGTCAAGCAATTCAATTGGATTGCACAAATATAAAAAGTTCATAAACCCTTTATCCCATAAAGTAAAAGAGAATGAGAGGAATGTCAACTTAGATTTCGATCATTCAAGTTGCCCTCTGTCAAGATTGACGAATCCAATCCATTGCACCCCCAATCTGGTCAACGAGAATATGAAAGAATATGAAAATATCTCGAGACCATCAAAACCACATTTTCGAGTCGATTTCATGGAAAAAAAAAGAACAATTTCTTTAAAAATCAAAAGTAAAAAATAGAGTGGTTTTCCGTTTCATTTATTACCTAACGGACAGACAATCTCTTTATGACTCGGTCGACATTATCATAAAAGTTCTAACTCCCGTATTTTTATGCATATTTGTTGAGTTTGATTTTTTTGTTATCTAAGAAAACAGCCAACCAGGGTTTCTAAACCCACTAGAAAATGAACGTGTATGGAGATGAGATAATATTACTAGAAAAAGTATGTAAATACCATTTTGAATATTACAAATAATATCTTATCATGTCATTAATTTGGAAGCACGAGCATACAATACTTTGACCTAAGAAAGCTTATGGATAAAAATTAAGTGATAAGTATACTAGCTAATTTTATGGTGCAGTAATTTGCCGTAAAATAAGCATTTACATAAGTGATAAATAAGTGTTTTCCTCTTCCAAGCCCCTCTTTCTCATACTTCCCTTCCTCTTTCTCCTCTCCAAACCTGTCTTCGTCTCTTCTACTTTTTGGAAAAGGGAGGAATCCTCCCAATTGCTTTTCCTTTATTTCCTTTTGTTTCTTTTCTTACTCTTCTAATATAGTATTACATTTGGGAGCGTTGCTCTCCCAATCTTATATTTGAAACTTTTCTTCCCAATATAATTCTAGACTTTGGATTTTAAACAAGTATTCCGCCTACAATTTCAATGATGTTCACAACAATTTCAGTATCAAATTTATACTGCATTCAAAGTGTTTTAGTTCAAACTTTTGGCACTTCACATTGACTACAAGCCTTACTCACACAAGTGTCAGATTTAAGCTTCCTTAACATGTTTATGTTGATTATGTACGGTGATGGTGTAGAGATGCTAAACCTCTACACATCGCAGAAAAGTAAAGCCATAACTACAAATGAAGATTATGCGTGTGTGCTTATCATTCATGATATTGTGTGATTCGGCAGGGAATGTAATCACATATTTGTTCTTGAAGGACGAGCATATGATTATTTATACCAATCATACTCTACCGATATGCCTTGATTTCTAGTTTTGGTTTGTTTTGGAGTTTTATGGGCTTACTTTGTTGTTGTGACTTTTGAGATTTCCTTTCTTATATTATTTTACCAATGAATGGAAATTTCTTTCAACAAAAAAAGTGATAAATATGAAATTCTGAAAAAGAGTATGTCACATTACTCTATATGTGCTCTGTAGTCGAGCTTTTGTACTATTAGCATGACAAGACACAATTTATAACTTCAACTTATAACTTTTCCTTTGAACTTTTTAAAGTTAGTGAAACAATTTCCTAAATTAGTTATGGCAACAAATCATTTATAGTTTTATGTGTAAACGTTTCTATGTTTAATAAATTTGCAAATATTTTTATATATAGCAAAGAATTAAAAAAGAAGAAGTAGAAGTCAAATTTTGGGTTGTCATCCACCCCTAAACTATGGAGAACCGAGAACCCCCGGTTGGAAGCTGCTTTTAAAGAGAGATACGATGTGTTCCTCATTTTCGATAAAGCGGGTGTACCGCTAATCGATTTTTACCCAAAAAGAGAGAGGGCAGCATAAATGCTTGACAGGTGGACAGGCGTTCCCTTCTCTCTAAATTCCTGCCACACTCCATCAGCAATTTGCAGTTGCCATTTGCCACCCCCAATCTCGACAACCCTCTTAATTAGACCCCGTTTCACACGCTCTCGCTCTTTCTGGCTCCTTAAAGTTCTCGCACGCACGCTCCTCTCCTCCGTGCGGCCTTTCTCTCGGAGCAAACCGTCCGCTCTTCCCTTCTCTGCGTCCTTCTTTTTCATGGCAAACCCGGAGTGCGGGCACGAAATAAGAGACGTGGGAAGGACTGGCAGAGCCCTTCTCCAGTACAAGGTTTGTTATCGCGTCTCCGTGTCTGTTCCTGGTTCTGTTCTGTTGTGCAGTTTTTCTTGTTTCTGTTTCTGGCGAGTTTTCGTGAAATGCTGTTCTCTTGTTTTGTTCAGACATTGTTCTTGAGAGTTTCCGTCCACTGCGAAGGCTGCAAGAGAAAAGTCAAGAAGGTCCTTCAGTGCATTGAAGGTGACCGCTCTTCTAGAAACCCTCAAGGGTTCTTTAGATGAGTTCGTAACTTTCCGTTCACCTTCGAAGTTGCGGTTTTTTGCCCTCGTGTTTTCAAATTTTGGGCTTGTGCTAGTTTCGGCAGAAGGGTAATGGTGGAGTTGCGCTTATTTTTCTGATCTGGGGCTTGCTGCTTTCTTTTTGAGATCGTTACTCCAGTTCTCACTTCTCTTGGCTTTTCCATTTTCAGTTCTCTCACCTGAAAAATCCATCCTTTCCTAGTTCTCTGACTCTTGGTATCTTCACTTTCCTCCTATCTCTCTTCTACTTTGTTCTCTCTTTTTCTTAATTTGCATCACTTCCTCATCCTCGCGCAGTTTCGTTTCGTTTTCTGTTACAAAATCCTTCCTTTAATGCTGTCTTTCCCATCTTCCCCACTGGTTTCTTCAGGCGTTTACCATACAGAGGTCGACCTGAAGCAACACAAAGTGACCGTGATCGGCAACGTCGATGCAGGCACCTTGATCA